>NW_006400048.1:1465389-1474349 GCF_000299155.1 Elephantulus edwardii | reverse complement strand
TATTTACCTTTATCTTGTTGTGGTGCTCAAGTATTTTATAAATTCTAGATATAAGTCCCTTATCTGACATGTCATTACCAAACACTTTTTCCCAGTCTGTGGCTTCCCTTTTTACCCTGTTATGAATTATTTTTTTGATGTATTGTTGGATTCTATTGGCCAGGATTTTATTCAGGATTTTTTCATCTAAGTTCAAGAGAGATATTGGCCTATTGTTTTCTATTGTGGTGGTGTACTTTGCTGGATTTGATATCAAGGATATGTTTGCTCCATAGAATGAGTCTGGGAGAATTCCATACTTTTCTATTTTCTGAAATAGTTCAGGTAGAATTGGTGATAGTTCTTTGAATGTTTGATAAAATTCACTTGTAAAACCATCTGTTCCAGGGCTTTTTTTTTGTTTGGAAGTTGTTGTATTACCTTTTCAATTTCTTCTTTTGTAATAGGTCTGTTCAGATGTTCAATTTTGGTTTGTGTCAGTTTAGGTAAGTTGTGCATTTCTAAGTATTTGTCCACTTCCTCTAGGTTTTCACATTTGTTTGAGTATAGTTTTTCATAATATTCTAATGTTCGCCTTTTTATTTTAATTGGTTCTGTTGCGATGTTGCCTGATTCATCTCTTATTCAGATTATTTGGGTCTTCTTTTCTTTTGTGAGTTTTGCTAGTGATTTGTTGATTTTATTGAACTTTTCCAAGTACCAACTCCTAGTTGTTGTTTTTTTTTTATAGTTTCAATTGTTTTTTGGTTTTCTATTTCAATTTTTTCAGCTCTAATTTTTATAATTTCAGTTTGTTTAGAGGGTATTGGGTTTTCTTGCTGTTCTTTTTCAATTTTCTGGAGATGTTGGGTTAGAGAGTCAATGGTCAGTTTTTGCTGCCTTTTGATGTGTTCACTTAATCCTATAATTTGACCTCTGATTACTGCTTTGAATATTTCCCAGAGGCTTTGGTAAGTGGTGTTTTCATTGTCATTTGTTTCAAGAAACTTTTTAATTTAATATTTTATTTCTTCTAGTACCCAGACTTGTTCAATAAAGGTGTTGTTCAGCTTCCAAATGTGTGGTTTTTTCTCCTTTATCTTATTATTAATTTCTAATTTTGTGGCATAGTGGTCTAAAAAGATGCCTTGTATTATTTCTACGTTTTTTAATTTATTGATGCTTGCCTTAATGATCTATTCAGGATAACATTCAATGCACATTGGAGAAGAAGGTATACTGTGTTTTTCTGGAGTGCATTAGTCTATAAATATCTATGAGGTCAAGTTGGTCTATTGTGTGGTTTAATTCTTCAGTATCTTGAGTTTCTTTCTGGTAGTTCTGTCTTTTCTTGAAAGGGATGTATTGAAGTCTCCAAGCACTATATTAGTGTTGTCTATTTGTTTTTTTGTTGTTGTTGTTGTTAATGTTTGTTTTACATATTTTCCAGGCCTTTTATTTGGTGCATAGATATTTATTATTGTTATATTCTCTTGTTCTATTGACCCTTTCAGCATTACGTTGTAATCTTCCTTGTCCTTCATAATGGTTTTTTCATTGCTATTTATTTTATCAGAGATTAATATTGCTACTCCTGCTTTTTTCTGGTTGCCATTTGTTTGGTATATTTTCCCCCACCCTTTTCTTTTTAGCCTTTCTTTACCTTCATTTGTCAGGTGTGTCTCTTGTAGATTACATATTGATGGATTTTGGTCTTTTTTCCAAGCTGCTACTCTTTTTATCTTTAGTGGTGCATTTAAACCATTCATATTCAGTGTGATTACTGAGAGGTAAGATTTTATTCCTATCATTGTGTTGAGTTCTTTTTGGTATTATTGCTTGTTATTTTGGACCATGCTGCTTTCTTGTGGCACCTCTGTAAGAAGGACCTCTCTGAGTCTTTCCTGCAACACTGCTCTTGTTTTTGCAAACTCTCTTAGGTTCTGCTTTTCTGGGAATATCTTGATCTCTCCTTCATATTTGATGGATAGTTTTGCTGGGTACTGTATTCTTGTTTGACAGTTGTGTTCTTTGAGTTTTTGATATATGTCCTTACACTCTCTTCTTGCTTGCATGGTTTCTGCTAAGAAATCAACACTTAATCTTACCTGCTCTCCCTTATAGGTTACTCTTTGTTTCTCCCTCACCGCTTTCAGGATTTTCTCCTTATCTTTGGTTCTGTAAAATTTAACTATGATATGCCTTGGTCTTTTTCTTTTGGGGTCTAGTCTATATGATGTTCGCTGAGCTTTTTGAATACATTTTCTCTCATTCTTCATTATGGATGGGAAATTTTCCTCTAGTAATTCTTTCACAACTTTTTCAGTGCCTTTACTTGCTTCTTATTGTTCTAGGATTTAAACGATGCACATATTATTTCTCTTGATAGTATCCCACCTTATTCTTAGGTTTTCTTCTTTTTTGAGTATTTTTTTTCCTTTCTCTAGCATATCAGTGGTGACAATTCTGTCTTCAATTTCACTGGTTCTGTGTTCCATTTCTTCAACTCTGCTCATGTGTCCCTCCATCATGTTGACAGCATCCGAAACATTGGACCTCATATTTTGGATAGTGATTTCTTGTTTTTCCAGTGCCACTAATGCCTCGTTTGTTTTCTCTGCATTGTTTTGGATTGGTTGTTTTTGTTCTTTGTTTCTTTGTTTGTTTATTGTGTGGGTTTTTTTTTTTTTTTAGTTTCTCCTGGGTTTTGTTTGTAGTATCCTGTAATTATTCAAGTTTGTCTTTTATCCATTGAATATATTTAATCATTTTCCTTTTAAGTTCAGTGTCAGAATGTTCTATCAGATTTTCTGGCTTCAGGAAATCCATTGATACTGTGTCACCCTTTGGGGGTGACATGTTGCTTTGTGCTTGTGTAGTGTGTGGAATAGCTTGCTTTCTTCGAGACATTGATATGTTCTTGATCTGAAGACAATGCTCTAGAGATCAATTGATCATCTATCCCACTTGTGTGTTTCTCTGTTTCTGACTTCAGAGAAATTTCAATTCAGAGCGTGTGAAGGCAACCTCTTATTGGTAAGACAGGTCAAGGTGCTCCCAATTAAGACAAGTTGATTGACCAACATGTAGGCACCAGTGTGGAGCCAAGTGGGGAGGGGCAGGCATGGGGGTGGGGCGATCACAAGGGCAGGTTAAACACTTGGGGAACCTCACTCGAACCTCAGCTGTCTGTTGTGCTCAAGATTGGGGTCCCTCAAATTCCAGCTGTCCGTCTCCCACCCAGTGGTTTTCACTCAGCGGTTTCTGCCCAGTGGCACTTATGCAGGTGCCCTCATGCAGCAGTCCCTGCCCAAACAGGGTCCTGGGTCCAACGGAACAAAAGAAGTCAATGTCAAATTCCTACCAACCCACTCGCCTCTGGCTGGTCTGCAGTGTCCACAAAGGACTGTTTACCACTGGCTGTCTCATTCCTGGGCAGTTGGCATGGCCTAAGAGAACTCAGCCAAATTCCCACCACTGGGTTTGCCCTTGGGTGCTCTCCCAGGTAATCGGCAGTGCCTCAGAAAACCTAGTCAGGATCCTTTTCTCCTACCAGATCAGTCCCACAGCAGCTTGGCTGGTGGCTTCAGATGATGGCTGGATCTACAGAGTGGCTGTGTGTTCCTGTAGCTCTGAAAGGAGTTGCTCCAACAAAAGTTCTGATTAAAAATCCTACTGTCCATGGCTCACTTTGTTGTTCGGTCTATGTGTGGCGTGAAGGACTCTCTAGTGGTCCTGGGGTGCCACTGGGGTCACAGGGCTGTGGCATCGGCAGAGGAGTGTGGTTGTGGCACCGTCACAGGGTGTAGAGAAGGAGGAGGCAGGGGCAAAAGGCTGTGGTGGGGATGGGGAGCATGGGGCTGTGGAACCACCACTGGGCATCGCTAGGGGTTTATGCAGTGGCTGGCCACTTGGCAGGGTCACATGGCAGCGGCTGCAATGGGGTCATGCAGTGGCAGGCCATTACTCCTCCGGGTCACATGGTAGCCAGGGGCGGTTGCTCTTCTGGGGGCCAGTCGCTTCTCTGGAGTCACGTGGTGGCAGGTGGGCGGTCACTTTCTGACTTAATGGGTCCCGTGGTCAAGCTAGACAGCAGTTATCCCCCAAATAACTGTGGAAGCATTGCAGGTAGTGCTGTCTTTAGCTCCTTCCTGCCGTCCACCATTCCTTCCTGCCACCTGTTGCTCCTTCCTCATCTTTTGTTTTTCTAACTGCTAGTGCCAAGAATGTAGATTAGGAATCAAAGCAAGATATTTAAATCATTGACAACTTCAGTCTTTTCTCTATCTATCATGAAACTGTCTAATGGCCTGGTGGTTAGGACCTTATTTATTTGATGTTGAGGTGCAATTCACATTGAAGACTGTAGTCCTTGACCTTCTGTAGCAAGCACTTCTAGTCCTCTTCATTTTTGGTGAGTAAAGCTGTGTCATCTGCATAATGTAGGTTGTTGATGAGTCTTCCTCAATCTTGATGCCACATTCTTCTTCATAAAGTTCAACCTCCCAGATGATCTGGTATAGACTGAAAATGTACAGAGAAAGGATACATCCCTGATGTATGCCTATCTTGATTTTGAACCATGAAGTATCTCCTTGCTCTGTTCAGACAACAGCTTCTTGGTCAAAATATAGGTTTCCTATGAGATGATCAGAAGTTCTGGGATTCAAATTCTTACCAGCATGTATAGTAATTATTATGTCTCAGACACTGCTTCAAGTACTTTAATGTATTAGCTATTTTACTAAAAAAAACAAAACTAATTGCCTTTGAATCAGAACTGACTCATAGCTAACCTGCAAGCCGGTTTTTGCAGGTTGTAAATCACACAAAAGGAGACTGTTCCTGAGAAGCTGCTGGTGGATTTAAACCATCAGAAAGGATCTGTCTTTGGATTAGCAGCACAACTCCCTACAAGTACACCACCAGTGCTCTCAGCTAGCTTTCAGTTGATTCTTTAAGTCGATGTTATTATTAGTTGTTGTTGTTTGTTATTAAGTGCTGTGAAGTCATAGATGACTCATAGTGATCCTATAAATGAAAGATTTGAATACTTGTATAACTTTCATAATTTCTCTAAGTTCACTGAGTTTCTGGAGGCAAGTTATTTCAGAAATGGATGCCACTTCTGCTTCCAAGCCTGTTTTAATCTGGGATCTCCACCAAACACTGTCAACCATACATAACCATTATCACATTTGACAACATTAGTGTCACAGTGTTTAGCATCACAGCGACCATGAATTACCGCTGTACAGCAAATCGACAGACCAGTGCTGTACCACTTAGCAGAATGTTTGACCAAAAACAATTAAAACCAGGCCTGGGGGGCACAGATTAAAATCATCCATGTTTAGCTTGGTAGCATAACTTTCTAGCCACTAAGCCAACAGAGTTCTCTCTATGACTCACAGCAATTCTATGAGCAATAGATCTAACCCTTGCCCTACTCTATGCCATCCTCACAATCTGAGACATGCTCAATCCCATTGTTACAGTCACCATATCAATCCATTGTGTTGAGGATCTTGTTTTCTTCTCTGATCTTCCAATTTTCTTAGAATGATGTCATTTCCCAAGGGCTGGAACCTTAACTGTTGTTAAGGGTCGTAGAGTTGTAGATGACTCAAAGTGACCCTATGAATGAAAGACCTGAACACTTGTATAACTTTCTCTAAGTTCATAGAGTTTCTGGAGGCAAGCTATTTCAGAAGTGGATGTCAATCCTGCTCCCAAGTCTGTTTACATTTTATGAAACAGGCAAACTGAGACATGGAAAAGATATAGTTAAGGTGACAAAATGGTAAAGACAAAAACATTAAAAATAGTTCATAATGATGAGCTGATGAAGATCATCTTATAGATCCTCTGGCACAGTATACATTGGTGCAGTCTTTGTAGCATTTTTTTTCTCACTTTCTCTCTTTAAAGTACAAGAGAATTTGTTGTTATTTAAAGAATTACTCCTTAGTGCATTCAGCCACATGGGATGAAAGGGATAGCGTTTACCCAGAGACAGATGCAAAAGGCAGCAAGAGAGAGGAAAGAAGAACTATTGAAAATGGGAAATACAGGGAGGAAATGGGAAGAGTGCTATTATTTTGTAGGATTACAGTCAAAGTCATGGCAAAAAGGTGTACAAAGTCTTAAATGAAAAATTAACTTGTTCTATAAATTTTTACCCAAACCATAACAAAACCTTTTTAAAAAAGGAAAAGAAACAGTTTAAGTCCTCATTCCAATAAAAGAAAAAGGACAACCTAATAATAAAAACATTCTTGTGTTTAAAACAGGGCTCAATATATCAGGCTGTTAACCAAATTTCAGCACTTTTAACTCATCAGCCATTACTCTGTAGAAAGATGAGCAGTCTCCTTCCACAATAAGCCACAGCCAGAAACCATGCAAGGTCACTATAGATCAGAACCAACTTAACAAAAGGGGGATGTATATTTAAAAACTTTGCTTCAATGTATAATGACCTTTTACATTTTTTATCAATGATATTCTTGATATCCTCCCACAGCTCATCCAGCCGTTGCTCATTAATGTCCGAGACCTCAAACCTGTTCCTGAGGTGGTTTTGAAATTCAGGTGGTAGACTCAAAGTCAAGTTTTAGAAGGCAAAAGGTGATTACCAAGTCAGAGGAGGAAGAAAAGACCAAGACGGATATCAGGAGAAACTCTGAATATTGCACTAGAGTGCCAAGAAGCCAATGTAAAGGGAAGAAATCAAGATATGAAGGAGTTGAACAGAAGATTCTAAAGGGCAGCACAGGAAAACAAAGTAAAGCATTGCAATGAAATGTGCAAGGAGCTGGAGTCAAAAAATCAAAAGGACCAAACTCACTCAGCATTTCTTAAGTTGAAGGTAATGAATAAGAAATTCAAACCTTGAGTTGCAATACTGAAGGATGTTTTGGGCAGAATATTGAATGATCCACGAAACATTAAAAGAAGATGGAAAGAGTATACAGTCATTGTACCAAAAGGAATTGGTGGACACAGAAGAATATCATCAAATAACATATAAGCAAGAGACTGTGGTGATGAAGGAAGAAGTTCAAGCTGCTCTAAAAAAAATGGCAAAAAAACAAGGCCCCAGGAATGATGGTATACCAATTGACATATTTCAACTAACAGATGCTGCCCTAGATGTGTTCACCAAGTTGTGTCAAGAAATCTGGAGGACAAGAACCTGGTCAACTGACTTTGAAGAGATCTATATTTGTTCCCATTTCAAAGAAGGGTGATCCAACAGAGTGTGGAAATTATAGAACAGCATCATTGATATCACATGCAAGCAAGATTCTACTGAAGATTATCCAAAAACTACTGGAACAGCACATCAGCAGAGAACTGCCAGAAGTCCAGGCTGGGTTTAGAAGGGGTCGTGGCATTAGGGATATGGTAGCTAAAGTTAGATGGATCTTAGCTGAAAGCAGGGAATACCAGAGGAATGTCTATCTGTGGTTCATTGACTATTCAAAGGCATTTGACTGTGTAGATTAAAATAAACTGTGGCTGACTCTGAGAAGAATGGGAATCCCAGAACACTTACTGTACTTGTACGAAACCTATAGTTGGACCAGGGGGCAGTCATCAGAGCAAGAAAACACTGCATGGTTCAAAATTGGGAAGGGTGTGTGCCAAGGATGTGTCCTTTCTCCATATCTTTTCAATCTATATGTAGAACAGATTATTCAGGAGACTGGACTCTACAAGGGGAAGTGTGGCATTAGGATTTGAGATAGACTCATCAACAATCTGCATTATGAAGATGACACAACCCTGCTTGCTGAAACTGAGGAGGACCTGAAGTGCTGGCTGCAGAAGGTCAATGACTGCAGCCTTCAATATAGATTGGAGCTCAACATCAAGAAAACAAAGATTCTCACCACTGGGTCGATTGGCAGCATCATGATAGATGATGAAGAGATTGACATTGTTGAAAGCTTCAGTTTTTTTTTTACTCTACAATTAACGCTTTTGGTACCAGCAGCCAGGAAATGAAAAGATAAATTGTGTTGGGTAAGTCTGCTGTCAGAGACCTTTCCAAAGTACTGAAGAGCAATGGTATTAATCAAGAGACTTAGGTGCACCTGATACAGGCCATAGTCTTTGTAATTACTTACTATGCTTCAGAAAACTGGACAATGGCTAGTGATGATAGAAGGCCTTTGAGCTGAGTTGCTGGAAAAGAGTATTGAATATATTATGGACTGCTAGGAGATTAAACAATTTCATCCTAGATAAGGTGAAGCCAGGCTGCTCCTTGGAGGCAAAGATTCTGAAGCTTTGTCTGACATACTTTAGACATGTTGCAAGGCAGGGTCAGTCCTTGGAGAGGGACGTCATGCTTGGGAGGGTGGAGGGACAGCACAGAAAAGGAAGATCCTTGATAAGGTGGATTCATTCAGTGACTGGAGTAATGTGGATAGGTGTGTCTGAGACAATAAGATAGGAACGGGATAGAGCAGGGTTTAGGGCTGTTGTGCATAGGGTTACTATGAGTCGCAGGTGACTCGACAGCGCATAACAAAAACAACAATGTGTAAAATACACATTAAAAGAAATCTTAAGTATCTTGAATATAATACTGAATCCAATGATACCATCTTGCAGGTTTTGAGACTTAAATGCTAAGAAAAATACTTTTATTCTCTTGTATTTGTATTACAAAATATTTTGACAAAAGGGTTTTATTGTGGGGAGTGGAAAGGAGAACGGTGGAAAATTTTATAGAGTTCCATGTTTCTGGAGAATGTTCAAGCAACATGAGCCTGTTTATCTGTGGAACTGTGGCTTCCACCAGTTGTCTGGTGCAGAGCAATTACTTTAGTTCACTTAGCTGAGTTAAACATTTAGCACTAAATATTATTGTCCAAGTTGATCACAGATTTTATTTTTTTTTATTATTAATTTTATTAGTTTTAATGAACATTTACAGGGATTTTGGGTTTTCATTCCTTCATTGCTGC
>NW_006400048.1:1446952-1459874 GCF_000299155.1 Elephantulus edwardii | reverse complement strand
GCCAAATTCCCCACCTGTGGGCGTGCCCTTAGGTGCTCTCCTGGGTAATCAGCAATGCCCCAGTTAACACAGATAAGATCCTACGGGCCTTTCTTCTGCCAGGATAGTTTCTCAACAGCTCACCTGATAGCTCGGGGTGATGGCTGGATGCAAGGTGGTGCCCTGACGTCACAGGGCTGTGATGGGGGTTGAGATATGTGGTTGTGGAGCTGCAAGTGGGGTGGGGGAAGGGGAGGAAAGCAAGGGACTAGGGGGTAAGGAGCGCAGGGCTTGGACACTATCACCAAGAGGTGGGGGCGGGGCTTGGGCGCTGCTGTGGGTTTATGCAACAGCACCCTATGTGTTAAGGGTCACACAGGTGTGGGTTGCAGGGGTGTCACACAGTGTTGGGTAGTCTTCGTTCCTCTGGGGTCTCACAGTCTTCGCTCCTCTGGAGTTCCGCGGTAGGTGGCTGGCTGTTGTTCTTCCCGGGTCTCTTCCTGGCCCCTCTCACGGTGGAACCCCGTCTGGCAGCAGCGTTCTCCCGTCTGGCGGCGGCGTTCTCCTGCTGTGTCGCTCTCGCTGGCGCTGCATTGCTCTCGCAGATTTTATTTTTAAGATCTTGAGAAAAGAATGCTTTTCCCCCAAGTTTTTCAGTAAGATCCACCCACAAAGCAACCAAATTATTCTATCCTTTCGGAAGCACATTATCCCTTTTAAAATTTTTTGGGAGGGCTATCTGAGGATTTTTTGTTTTAAAACATAAAAAATGTTTTATTTTCATTTTCCGTTGTTGCACACATTGCATTTTAAAAAATATATATTAAATTATGAAGTGTAAGGCTTGTATTCCCTAATCTCTTTTAAAAAATATGTATCAAATAATGAACTCTAAGGTTTGTCTTCCCTTAAAAGTTCCTCCATTACTATGGAATTATTTATTGAAAAGTTGTTTGTTATATTCTGTATCTTTAAAGATCAGGTCATCTTTACTTTTCCACCAAAAAGTGTACTTAGAATTTTTCACTATAGCAATAATAATAATTAATACCAATTATCACTCAAGGAAAGATCAAATTGAAAAACCTCTACAGATGCCCAAGTAGCAGGAATCATCCAGGAAGAGATAAAACCAGTAATGTGCCTTTTAGTGACTGATTGACTATGTTTCCAGTCTGAGAAAAGACAAGTTTCTTTTCACACTTTAACAACTAGGCGATTGAGGGCTAGAGAAATTGAAAAATCTAACAAAATCACAGAGCCAAAACCAATGACTTCTATTGAGAGTGACTTCCTTGAACTTTCTAGTTTTATTTATAATTTTATTCTATAATAAGTAGTTAGACTTGATTTTATATAACATATTAATGTAATGAATAACATTAATAATTTCTTATTAAGTAAAGATGTTTTCATTTCTCCATGCTTATGACATTTATTAGGGAGGCAACAAGTTAGAATACAGGTCAGACTATCAATATATAATTCTTTAGTCGACAGCTTCTTAGGTGTGCTAAGTAGTCCTCCTTTAACCTTCAGCCTCTCAGGGCCCTGCCAAGCAGCTCTGGGGCAGTGTCATACAGCTCTTTCAGTTCTGCTGATCATAGCCTCTTCCTGTTGCCCCCACAGCTCCACAAAATCCTTAGTAAGCCTTGGTCAAGCCCACCCTTCCCTGGGTTTGTGGTTGGCAATTCTAGTTCAACTCTCCTGTTGGTTTCTGATTCTCAGTTGCTTCTGTAGCTCCTGTTCCTGCTGCTGCTTCTGATCTAGTCTGGTCTGGCCTCCTTCCTGCTTAGGAATCTATGGCCCCAAAGTAATTGCCATATTCTCAGCTTCTTCTTTCTTGATGGTAGTGACATTCCCATTGGTAATATCTATTATAATTTAAAATTGGTTGATTTTTCATTCTGTGATTCTACAACGGTGCTTGGAAACTTTTCCTATAGACATTTTTAACAAATATATAAATATAGCAAACTGTGGTGGCATAGAAGCTAAATATAAAACTGAACCTCAGAAGAGACTGGCTCTCAGGAGTCATTGAGGAGTGTAGGATTGAGGACTCCTCATGACCCAATAAAATTGTTTAAAAACAAAGAACATGGGTTGCCATGAGAATAACTCCTCCGGCTCATGGTGATGTCATGTGTGTCAGAGTGAAGATGTGCTTCAGAGGGCTGTTGTTTTTTGTTTGTTTGTTTTTTAACTCTGCTAATGATTTTATTCATAAATATCTTAAGGAACGCAATATAACAAAAAACATGAAAAACTTTCACATTAACATTTCTCAACCAAGAAAATAAGAGAATACATATATTTTTATATAACAAAAAAGGCTTAATACACATATGACAATATAAACAGTTCTCCATTTTGTGGAATTTCAAGGCAGTGGAGATTTGATCGGTTGAGTGTTTCAGAAAAGCTCATTATTACAATGTCAAATACATACAATTCACAAGAAATAAAATGTAACTGATTAAATAACCATCTTATGGCTGATTTTCTTGGTAAAGTGCTATTTTCATATGAAAGAGACAATTAACGAAGATCTTAAAATTCCATCATTTTGAAAAGTGTTGAAATTTTTCTTCAGTATCCATTATGCCCATCATTCATTTGTCCCCAATATGAGGTCATAAATACATTTTGTAATTTTAAAAATATTTTTGTTTCCAGATTATTTCCAGGAAGTTTGTTACTACAATATTGTTATTGCAGCTGCTCATGATACAGGCATCTGTGATTTAGACACAACAATCTTCCATTGTTTCAAACATGATCTTTGGTTTCAAGCTGTCCTGGTGTTCTTTTTGTTAGATGGTTGCAGTTCATCAAATATTCATGAAACAGGGCACTAGCTTCATTTAACTACACAACAGTAAACTGGGTCAAGAGCCCAAGAGCCCAAGAGCAATGATTGGAGCCTATCAATAAATCTGGCAAGATGAGTTCCCTGAAATCCAAAACTGACAATTTAAGTGTTCAAGGAAGTCAGTATTGTTGAGTGATTCAACTCTTTCATCAATGGTCTATTAACATTAGCCTTGGTGTCCTAAGGAAAGAGTCAGCCTAGATGAAATCAGTTGCGGAGGGAGAGATCTAATGAAAATGAAGGCACACAGCAAATCTTAAACTGAGACCAACTAAACTGCATATGCAATGTGTCCACCCCAAGCACACTTACCAACCTCACATTCAGAGGTTGACTATCATAACTGCAGATTCCATCATACGGAAGAACTCTATGCCTATGGATGTCAGATGCCAGAGGTCAGAACTACTCAGTGGTTTCCAGAACTGGCAACACTTTGAATAAGACAAGTTGGCCTTTTCTCAGAATTAAACGGCTAAGATTTTAAATTACAGAGCAAAGAAATATAACAATATTACAAACTTTAAGAGGCCACAGTTGAATCTCGGAAAGAATAGGTTCAATTTCGTAACTGAAGGCTATTAGTGATCTCTTTTCTCTCTCCTTGAATAATCAAATGCAAATGTCTTTTAGCAATGGCAGCATTGAAATCCCACAAAAAATCAAGGAGTGCCCCTTGAAGCAGCACTTCCATTGGCACAAACTGTAGAACCTGTTGTGGGGCATCAGAGTTAAGCAATGAGCTCAACAGTTTGCTCACATTCTGCAGGTACTGGAAAACTGGATTTGGAAAGCCCTGAAAGCCAACACAGAGTAGGACTGCACAACTCCTCAGCAGCTCGGAGGACGTAGGACAAGAAAACGTGATGAACCTGAAGCAGCTGTGGAGTACAAAGATCATGCCAGCCATAAACCTTGCGAAACAGGAAAGCAGAGGCAAACTTAAAACATCTCCTACGTGAAGCTGCTGCAGGGACTGCAGAAGGCAGTCCAGAAACAAGCGCTGGTACTTAGGGTCTCCATCATGAAGCAATGAGGAGCTGAAAGTCCCAAGTTCAGCCGACTCCAGGAACTGAACTTCCAGTGGTGCATTTACTACGACGTCACGGAGAGCTGGCAAACCCACAAGCAGGCACTTTATTTGGCTACTGGGTTCTGCAACCTGCTCATCCTGAAGGCACTTGGTAAGGCTCAACAACTCAGAAAATATTAGTTCTCCAGAAAAAAACATGACAAGAACAGTAATACTGGTGTCTGGGTCGAAACTTGGAATCCAAGTTCAAGGTCTCTCCTAATGACTTTTCAATTGCTTAGTTGAGAGTCTTTAAAATTTCACCATCACAGAAAGGAGAACACTTTACCTTTGGCAGTTTCTTTCCCTCTAAAATATGCCACAAGTGGCATTCAAGATCAGCATCCGCCCCTTCTAAAAGAGAACTCTGCCCAGGATGATAAACAGTGTGTTCTTCAGCCCAATTGTTAAAGTACCCTTTAGCTACTTTAACTTTCCATGAGAGAGTTTCCAGCATCTTCCTTTCATTATAGGTTTTAAAATATCTATTTCTCTGGCCAAACCATTTTGTATTTGTACTACAACCAATACTAGACTTTTTTACTAGCAAATTATTTCTGAAAATCGGCTTCAGCTGAAACTTCTGCATGAAATATTGCACAGCACAGTCCCGTAAATTATTCAGCTTTTCCTGCTCCACTTTTCCCATGCACTCAAACAAACAGATGTTCTCTGATATAGTGTCTAACGGATATTTATGAAAGAATACACAACATTCTTCATGTCTTTTAAGAAAAGATCCGGGGATCGCATGATGAGGAAAGAGGGCTTTGGTCATTTGGGTTCCAAAATTCAACATCATCTTCGATAACACAGGATGGATGGCTTCTCTTTCCTTTATAATGGAGACACACCACATAGACTTCAGAGTTGCCCGCCTTGCTGGTAGCAGGTTTGAAAACATGGACTTCGTCAAAGGAACAGTTCAGCAGATACATCAGGTTTATAGAACAATGTTCAAATAAAGTAAACATCTTCAAAACAAAAGAGCCACCATTCCCTAGACACATCAGGGCAGTGACAACTTCACAGCAATGCAAAGAGGAGACTAATGCTTCTTGTTCTCCCGGATTTACTTGGCAATCAAAACTCCCATCTGCAGTAATCCAGTGAATGGTAGCCATGTTGCTTATAAAATTCTGAAGTCCAGTAAGATATTTCAGGGTCATAATATCACCGGTGTTATCCGGACCAAAGTACCAAAACTGTAAGGTATTTGTCATTAGACTGTCATTTGCTTCATGATATGGGTTCAGAGTATTGGCTACCCAACTCCACTCACAGGGGAATCAATGGGATTTTAAATAGTGATTGAGACTAGCTATGAACGCACCAGGAGCTTCACAAAGATGTAGAGAATTCAGCTTTCCATCTTGGAAAGCTTCCTATGGAATAAGTGGAAAGCTACACAAAATCTCATGAAACTTACACCATGCTTGAGTACAAAGTTCAGCGTTCACAGATTTCCTCACATGAGAAATGATTTTTCCAGCTTTATTAGTGAAGGCAGTGTGCTCGTGCCACTCATCAAGCTTCAGAAGGTTTTTCACTTCATTTAGAGAGTTCTTCAAATCAAGAAAGGTATGAAGTTCCTTGTGGTCACAGGTGAAGACCTCCCCAGGGTCTGGTAGCTGCCATTCATTATTAGGTGGCTTCCCGTAAGTAAAGCTCTTGGCAAAGAGTTAAAAAACATCAGCAAGAACATCTGGGCCGAATGCCTCAGGATTTGCTATCTGATGTACTGGTGGCTTTTTGCACTTACTCATTTTTCAACCTATATGCAGAACAGATTATCCGGGAGGCTGGGCTCTATGAGGAGAAATGTGGGGTCAAGATTGGTGGACGAGTTATCAACAATCTGCGTTATGCGGATGACACAACCCTGCTTGCTGAAACTGAAGAGGACCTGATGCGCCTGCTGCAGAGTGTCAAGGACTGCAGCCTACAATATGGATTGAGGCTCAATGTCAAGAATACAAAGATTCTCACCACTGGACCAATTGGCAGCATCAGGATGGATGGTGAAGAGATTGAGATTGTACACAGCTTTAGCTTGCTTGGCTCCACAGTCAACAGTCTTGGCACCAGCAGCCAGGAAATTAAAAGGCGCATTGCCACGGGAAAGTCTGCTGTTAGGGACCTCTCCAAAGTACTGAAGAGCAATGGTGTCTCTCTGGAGACTAAGGTGCGTCTGATACAGGCCATGGTCTTCGCAATCACTTGTTATGCACCAGAGAGTTGGACAATGACCAAGGAGGATAGAAGGAGAATTGATGCCTTTGAGCTGTGGTGCTGGAGAAGAGTATTGAGAATACCCTGGACTGCTAGGAAAACAGATTTGTCCTGGAAAGGGTTAAACCGGGTGGCTCCTTGGAGGCAAGGATTCTGAGGTTCCGTCTAACATACTTTGGACTTGTTGTGAGGAGAGACAGGTCCTTGGAGAAGGACATCATGCTTGGGAGGGTGGAGGGACAGCGCAGGAGAGGAAGGCCCTCTATGAGGTGGATTGATTAAGTGACTGGGATAATCGGGATGGGAGTGTCAGAGACAGTGCGATTGGCACAGGACAGAGCGGAGTTTAGGGCTGTTGTACATAGGGTCGCTATGAGTCGCAAGCGACTCGACGGCACATAACAACAACAACATTTTTCAAATTAAATTAAATCTCTGATCACGCCCCCTCGCCTCCCCAGGGGTGGGGACTCGTTCACTCCACTTTCTCACTCGTGGGGGCCACGCTCCACTTCCGGCCTTGGGGCTATTTGTCGTGTGGCCTCTCCCCGAGCCTGCGGCGCCCCAGTCGCGGAGCAGTGAAGCTCTGGCTCCCACCCACAAAACAGCGGGAGCGGTCACCACTTCCAGGACGGGCCGCTGCCCAACTCTCGCCGTAGGCGCCCCGAAGACATACCCCGCCCCCGCCAGATACACTGCACACGCGCACCAGAGGGCTGGGTTTTCAGAGTAGTTCACCAATCCTTTTTTCCAAAGAAAACTTTTTGCTTAGCACTCAGGGACTGTTCATACAATTGTGTAAGTCTTATATGCCCAGGGATTTTGAGCCAGGTGGCACATATTGGAAGCTACACAGCTTTTTCTCTAAGGCCTTCTTTCCTTCCCTTTCCTTCCTGTATGTTTTTGGGTTATGCTTTATGTAGGAAATATTATTTCACTTGGTAATTAATATTTGTAATAGGTCAATTACTAAGCTAGGCCTTAGAATAAAAAAAAAACAAATGAAGTGACTATGAAATAAATAAATATTTCTAAAAACATTTACAAGTAATTGTTGAAGATAATGTTCTCAACAAAGTAAAGATTTCTCCTCTTGTGGAGTTAACATGCAAACAAGAAGATTTCTATGGAAAACAAGAAGTAAATTAATGGAGTTTCAAAGTCAGAAGTACCATGAAGGAAAAATATTGCTGTAGACTGAAGTGTGCCCTCTTTCTCAAATATATGTTGAAACCTTAACCCCTATGCCTATAAATACAACTGTTTGGAAATACAGTAGTTTTTCTTTGTCTTTAATGAGGACATGTTAGCATAGAGCAGTCCTAAATCACATCTGTGTCTTGGAAAGATAGAACAGCCACAGAGGCATTCATGGAGATATTGTCTACAAGCTAAAGAATCAGAGAAGGCCCAATGCCACAGCAAGGAAGGAGTCAACAAAGTCGACTCTCTGATCTGGACTTTGACCCTCCAGAGCTGTCTTTTAAATATACCTGCTAAGGCGAGGCTACTAAGGCCCCAGCCATGTTTTGTCAGTCACTTCTTAGCTATCTGAAAGGCAGACAATGAGCAAGGATGACAGAAGAATGTATGCCTGTGAGTTGTGGACTTGGAGAAGGTCCTGTGGACCTTCAAAAGAACAAAGTTGTTTTGGAGGAAGTGCAACCAGGGTAAGGATAGTGAAACTTTGTCTCACGTTCTTTGAGCATGTTATCAAGAGATCCCAGTCCTTGGAAGGACATCATGCTGGAAAAGGTGGAGGGTTAGAGAAAAAGAAGACGATCCTAACAAGATGGATTGATGCAATGACTATAACAATGGGCTCAGGACAGGACAAGGTTCAGACCTATTATTCATAGAGTTATTATGAGTTGTAGTTGACTTGAGGGCACCTAAAAACGACAACACTATGTTATTTGTGTTAAAACGACATGAAAGTCAAGAAGATTTACATTTCTGCAGTTGTAAGACTGCAACCTTAAAGAGGGCAATGAGGGTAAACCTTGTTGAAAAGGTGACATTTGGAGACAAATGGAGAGAGAAGCTTCCAGGCAGAAAGAACAGCCAGAGAGAAGGCCATACACCTGCCTGATTAGCCAAAGGACAGAAGGAAGTGATGGGCGAAGCAGCAGGAGGTGGCAGGTTGTCTCTAGAGGCTTTGTAGAGTTGCAGGGCTTGGCTTTGCCTCTGGAGGGCACAGGCAAGCCACTGCGAAATTCGAGAACTGCAGTGTTGGCCTCTGATTTACGTAAATAAAGAAGCTGCTACCCTGGCTGCTATCCATAGGTGACACAGTTTGTTCTTGGCTATTAACTGAAAGGATGGTGGTTCACACACACTGTGACTAAAAGGCTTGAGTATCTCCTCAGTAAAAATCACAGCCAAGAAAAATAGATGTAGTTCTGCTCCACTGAACTCTGAGTGTACATGAGTCAGAATCAGAATCAACTCAGACAAAATGGACTTGACTTTAATTTTCCCCCCCTAAACACTGTGTCAGAAACCTATTGGGTTTTTTAAATAATTTTTTTCATTGTTGAATATTTTCTTCCCCCCTCCCCAACCTATCCTGCAATTCACCCCTTGTTCTAGATTGTTGTCATACAAATCATGCCCAATCATACATCCTACCAGTTTCTCCCCTCATCCATTCTAGTGCAGTGTTGATTATCCATCTACTCTCTTCCCATTCTCTTCCGAACACCCCCATGTCTCTTCTGATTTAGAACTGTGGTATTATGCAGAGTTTGTCCTTTTGTGACTGGGATATTTCACTCAGCATAATGTCCCCAAGCTTCCTCATGTTGTGAAATGCTTTATGAGTTTATTGTGGCTTAGTGGCAAGAAGCTGCACTGCAGTACTGAAGGCATGTTCTTGAAGTCCACCGGCTGCTCTATCAGAGAAGGATGGGCAATCTCTTTTTGTGCAATTAACTGCCTCTGAAAATCCACTAGAAAGGCAGCTAAGTCTGACTCAATGGTGCACAAAAAACAACAAATTACCATAGTTTTTCTATCAATTAATTTGTTGATGGTCATTTGGGTTGCTTCCATCTTTTTGCTATTGTGAATAATGTGGCAATAAACATGCGTGTGCATACAACTGTTTGAGTTGTGGTTCTGTTTCCTTTAGGGCATATTTCCAGTAATGCAATTGCTGAATCAAATGGTACTCTATTTCCAACTTTTTGAGAAACAGGCACACCACTTTCCATAGTGTTTGCACAATGATACACTCCCAACAGCGGTGTATAAGGGTTCCAATATCTCCTCAACTTCACCAGCATTTGTGGTTTGGTACTCTATTGAACTTTGTTATTGTTGCTGGAGTGAGATGATATCTCATAGTAGTTTTGATCTCAAACTGTCTGATAGCTAGGGATTCTGAACATTTCTTCATGTATTTTTTTTTGCCATCTGAATATCTTCTTTGGTTGTCTATTCATATCCTGTATCCACTTTGCAACTAGGTTGTTTACCTTTTTCTTGTTGTCATGCTGGAGTATTCTGGAAATTTTAAATATAAGTCCCTTATCAGATAGGTGGTTGCTAAGTATTTTTCCCATTTTACTTTTTACTCTACTGAAGAAGGATTTTTATGTGCACAGAGATTTGATTTTCTTAGAAGGTCCCATTCATATATTTTATTTCTCCTGGTTGTAAGTTAAAAACCTATTGTTAAAATATGTTGAAAATATATTACTCATAATTGTGCAGTATGAACTTACATATATAAAAATATAAACATACATCTATACATTTTATATGCAAGAGAAAATATGACTGTATGTAAAGAGAATATATATAGGTAGCTGTGAATTCATAGCAAATTGTCTGGAAGGAAATGAATGTATTTCAATAAGGAGAGTAACTAGAAGGGACTGATTAGAGTGGAGCTTTGCTCTGTAACTTTGGGTTGCTTGGATTTCCGCCTCCCCCCCTCCCGAGCCCCCGGCAGTGTGTGCTTCTGTTGTAAAATCAGAACAATTCCTTTAGACAGATAGCTGTCTTTTTGAGGTTTTCTTGGAGAAAAGTAGAATACATGGGAAAGAAAACTAACCCTATGTATTCTCGTATCTATAAAGTTATTTATAAATACTCAGTTACATGATAAAAAGAGGAGTGTATTATTAGAAACAATATTTGAAATAATTTCTACTATCAACAATATGTTCAAAGGTAGAAAACTGGGCAAAGAAGATTTTCTCCCTTCCTGTGGAAGCCAGTGTGATAACAATAAATAATTAGTTGCTTAAGTATAATATTGAGAGGAATGGGAATACCAGCACACATAACTATGCTGAGAAACCTATAGTTTGACCAAAAAGCTGTTGTCAAAATAAAGCAAGGGAAAATTTCATAATTAAAAATGAGGAAAAGTGTATGTTAGAGTTTTAATCTTTATCCATCGCTCTTCATTCTGTATGCTGAACAAATAATTCAGAAGCTAGACTCTAAAAAGAAGAATGTAGCATCAGGATTGGAAGAAGACTCATCAACAAACTGCGTTTTGTAGATAAACAACCTTGACTTGAAACACTTACTATAGACTATCAAGGTCTACAGTCTTCAATATGGATTACATCTCAACACCAAGAAAACAAAAATGTCACCACTGGACCAAAGGAAATATCATGATAGATGGAGAAAATATTGAAGTTATCAACAATTCCATTTTACTTGGATCCACCACAAACAACATTCATAGTACCAGCAGTCAAGAAATAAAAGGCAGGCTTCAGTGGGAAAAGCTGCTGTCAAGGATATTTCCAAAGTGCTAAAGAGTAATTATGTTAATTTAAATACTATGGTGTGTCTGATCCAAGCCATAGAATTTTCAATTGTTTCCTATGCAATCAAAGTTGTACAATGAATAAGAATAACAGAAGAAGAATTGCTGTATTTGAATTGTGGTGTAAGAGAAGAGTATTGTACAGTCCATGGACAGCCAAAAGAACAAAATAGTCTGTCTTGGAGGAAATGCAACTAGGGTGCTCCTTAGAGGTGAACAACATGGTGAAACTTCATTGCACATACTTCGAGCATGTTTTCAGAGCCAGTCCTTGGGAAATAGATATTTTGCTAGAAGAGGTGGAAATCAGAGAAAGATGGATTGGCAAATTGATTGTAACAGTGGGACCTAGGTTATCAGAGATCATGAGGATGGTTCAAGATAGGGCAAGATTCAAATCTTTTGATCTTAGGGCCTCTATGAGTTAGCAACAGCAAAACATATCTGTGTGTTTGTATGTAATAATGTTTACAAAGATCAACTTTAAGAGATTGATAATGAGAGGCAATAATAATAAAACTGAACAGGGAAATGAGGTATTCAATTGATATTAGAATGGACTTAGAATGTGGTCAGTGGACCAAAATTCATCATAAATCAGGGCAGAGTTTCACAGAGGTCAACTGTGCAGAGATGTGCTCAAGAACCCAGATGGCACCAAGCTGGATTGTGGACAGTGAGAGGAGCTGCTCAGTGCCTTTCTAGCCCTTATCTTATTGGGGTACACTGAGTTATGGGATGCTGGCCAACCTCAGAACTGAGCTTTTGTACATGCCTCTCCTGCAGACTTTGATCATAGAAAACAGTCATGAGCATGCCAAGATTCAAAACCAAAACAATTGCAATGCATGGACTCCAAGGCTTAAAGAAGGAAGCCTGTAAGCTTTTTCCCCCTAAAGGAGCCCTGGGTGAGTTCCAATCAACATCCTTTCAGTTAGTTGAACTCACCAACCAACTCAGTCTGACTGTGGAGCTGGCACTTTCAGCTTCTGAATCAAACACTTATAGAGTGTAGGCTTATTTCTTGACTTGCTCCTCTCATCCCCTCATTGTATTATTGTTATTGTTAGTTGTCATCAGCATTGTCCTTGGGTTTTTGGTGTTTGCATGCTGTATCATATCATTCTCACATTTGTTTTCATGTTCTGAAATTCCAGGCAGCAGAGTCTCTTTAGAAGCCAAGTAGTTTTCCTTCTCTATAATTGTATAAAATTGTACATGACTGCTCATATTGCCATCATTCATTTTATCCTCATAAAGTTAATTTAAATGCACCTTGAATTGCTTTCTAAAGCAGCACTATTCTTTCCACAACCTTTTTATTGCCACCTCCCCCTACTAAATACAGACTGGTTTTTCACTTGTCCTTGCCCTCAGAGCTGCACTTACTGTCTACTTTGCATGGTCATCTCTTTCACGAGTCTCTGAGCTCCAAGGTCAGGGGCTGTGAGTAATTCCACTGTGCTCACCCACAAGCCATGGGGCACTCACCCAGGAGACCCATGGCTTAGTCCACACCAGTAATGTAATGATGCATAAGAAGTAGTGAGTAAATAGACAAATGCCCATTATGACATTTGGACACACCCAAGGTCACATAAAGCAGGACTGGCATCCACTTCTTAAACAACATGCTCTGGAAACTCTATGAATTTTGATAAATGATGACAGTTATAGAAAGGCTTCAGGCCTTTTGTTCATAGGGTCACTATGACTTGTGCTCGACTTGATGGTAATCAAAAACAAGGCCACATGAGTAGGTATATGACCCCAAGGCAGGGGATTGTCTTCCTGCATGAAGGTGATGAGGGAAGACAGAGGATAAAAAAAAATTTAAAAAAATGAATATTAAGTAGTACTTGGCCAACTGACTGGAAAAGATCTGTATTTGTTCCCATTCCAAAGAAAGGTGACCCAACTGAGTGTGGAAACTACAGAACAGTGTCATTGATTTCACATGCAAGCAAGATTC
>NW_006400048.1:1444692-1445732 GCF_000299155.1 Elephantulus edwardii | reverse complement strand
CATAGGGTCGCTGTGAGTCGCAAACGAGTCGACGGCACATATCAACAACAACAACAAGTTAAATATAACTTTTAACTTTTTTTCTTTTTATTCATTCTTGCACATTTTCTCCTTCTCTTCTCTCCCCTAGCCCATCCCACAGGGCACCCCTTGCTCAATATTGTTCTCATTCATATAATGCATAATCATATATTCCTTTTGAACAGTTCTTCTCATCATCTGTTCTAATTCAGTGTTCTTTAGCCATCCACTCTTACCCCATTTCCTCCCCAATGCCCTAATGTCTGTTCTATTTTATAATGGTGTTGTGCAGTATTTGTCCTTTTGTGACTGATATATTTCACTTAGCATAATGTCCTCAAGGCTTCCCCATGTTGTGTAATGTTTTACTATTTTGTTGTTTTTCAGTGCTGTGGAGTATTCCATAAAAATAACTTGATTAGCCAAGTCTCCTCATCTATAAGAAGGATATGCAAAGGCGAAACTGAGGCAATTGATAAATAATAGAAATTGCATCAACTTACTATCAAGTTGTTTTTTAACTCAAGGTGACCTCATGCACATCAGAATGTTCTATTTCATAGGGTTTTCAATGACTGATCTTATGGAAGGTGATCACCAGGCCTTTCTTCTGCAGTACCCTTAGATGCATGTGAACCACCAATCTTTTGTCAGTATGTGATTATAATCCATTTGCACCCAGCTAGTTTGGAGCAAGACTCATGCTCCCATACTCTCCCCCCACCCACCTGGATAATGCTATTGGAGGAGGGTGTGGTGTCACATTGGCCATGAGCAGCATAGTCTCCAGAGCCTCAGACATACTTGCAGTAATCACAGAAAACTTTGCTCAGTCATTCCTCCTGAAAAATTGTTTTGGTAATCGGGAGCTGCTAATTTTAAACAAAATTCAATGGCTACAGAAAATCTTCAGACCTCTTCCAGTCAGTTGGCCAAGTTGTTGTTCTCCAGATTTCTTGGCACAGCTTAGTGAGTACATCCAGGGCAGCATCTGTTAGCTGAAATATGTCAATTGGCAT
>NW_006400048.1:1405054-1443367 GCF_000299155.1 Elephantulus edwardii | reverse complement strand
AGACAGATCTTTAGAGAGGGACATCATGCTTGGTAGGGTAGAGGGACAGCGCAGGAGGGTAAGACCCTCTATGAGGGTCTTGAGGTGGATTGATTCAGTGACTGGGGTAATCGGGATGGGTGTGTCAGAGGCAATGCGGTTGGCACAGGATAGAGCAGGGTTTAGGGCTGTTGTACATAGGGTCGCTATGAGTTACAAACGACTCAAAGGCACATAACAACAACAACAATCCTGTTATTAATTTCTAATTTTGTAGCATTGTGGCCTTAGAAAATGCTTTGTATTATTTCTTAGTTATTTTAATTTATTGATGCTTGCCTTGTAATCTAAAATGTAATCTATTCTGGAGAATGTTCCATGCACATTGCGGAAGAAAGTATACTGCACTTTTTTGGGGTTCAATAGCCTGTATATATCCATGAGATCAAGTTGGTTTATTGTGTGGTTTAATTCTTCAGCATCTTTGTTGAGTTTCTTTCTGGTAGTTCTATCACTTCTTGAGACTGGTGTATTGAAGTCTTTTACTACTATAGTGTTGTCTTTCTTTTTCAGTTTTGTTAATGATTACTTTGTATATTTTGCACCTCTATTATTTGGTGTATATATATATATTTACTATTGGTATGTCCTCTTGTTCTACTGACCCTTTAAGCATTATATAGTGACCTTCCTTATCCTCTGTGATATTTTTTGCATTGAAAACTATTTTATCAGAGATTAATATCTCTACTTCTGTTTTTTTTCTGGTTGTCATTTGCTTGGTATATTTTCCCCACCCTTTTAATTTTAGTCTTTCCTTATCTTCGTTTTTTAGGTGTGTCTCTTGTAGACAGCATATTGATAGGTTTTGGTTTTTTATACAATCTGCTACTCTTTATCTCTTCAGTGGTGAGTTTAAACCATTCACATTTAGTGTAATTATTGAGAGGCTAGATTTTACTGCTATCATTTTGTTGAGTTTTTATGGTGTTATTGCTGGTTTAGTCTGCTTGGCTCCACAATCAACATTCTTGGCACCACCAGGCAGGAAATTAAAAGACGTATTGCGATGGGAAAGTCTGCTGTTAGGGACCTCTCTAAAGTACTGAAGAGCATCAGTGTCTCTCTGGAGACTAAAGTGCGTCTGATTCAGGCCATGGTCTTTGCAATCATATGTTATGCATCAGAGAGTTGGACAATGACTAGGGAGGATAGTAGGAGAATTGATGCCTTTGAGCTTTGGTGCTGGAGAAGAGTATTGAGAGTACCGTGGACTGCTAAGAAAACAAACAGGTTCACCCTGGAAAGGGTTAACCAGGTGACTCCTTGGGCAAGGATTCTGAGGCTTTGTCTGACATACTTTGGCCATGTTGTAAGGAGAGATCAGTCCTTGGAGAAGGACATCATGCTTGGGAGGGTGGAGGGCAGGTGCAGGAGGGGAAGGCCCTCTAGGAGATGGATTGATTGGGTGACTGGGGTAATCGGGATGACTGTATTGGAGACAATGAGATTGGCACAGGACAGAAAAGTGTTTAGGGTTGTTGTACATATGGTTGCTATGAGTCGCAAGCAACTTGACGGCACATAACAACAACAACATTGCTGGTTACTTTGGTCCTTCCTACCTTCTTTGGCACCTTTGTAAGTAGGACGCCTCTATGTTTCCTGCAATGGTGGTCTTGTTTTAACAAATTTCCTTAGTTTCTTCTTTTCTGAGAATATCTTGAAATATTCCTGTTTGAAAGTTGCGTTAAGTACTTGCTATATGTCATTCCACTGTCTTCTTGCTTGCATGGTTCCTGCTGAAAAAAATTGGCACTTAATCTTATCTGCTCTCTCTTATAGATTACCCTTTGTTTCTCCCTCGCTGCTTTCAGAATTCCCTCCATATCTTTGGTTCTGGCAAATTTGACTATGATATGTCTTGGTGTTTTTCTTTTGGGGTCTATTCTATATGGTGTTTGCTTGATTTTTTTAAATATATATTCTCTCATTTTTCATTATGTCTGGAAAGTTTTCTTCTAGTTATTCTTTCACTACTTCCTCGGTGTCTTTACCTGCTTCTTCCTTTTTGGGGGATTCCAGTTATGCAGGTATTATTTCTCTTGATGGTTTCTCACATTATTCTTTGGCTTTCTTCTTTTTCCTTCTTTTTTTATTCTTTTTTGTTCTAGCACATCAGTGGTGACAATTCTATCTTACATTTCACTAGTACTGTGTTCTCTCTCTTCAACTGTGTTCATATGTCCCTCCAAAATGTTGACAGCATTTGAAACAATGGTCCTCATATTCTGGATTGTGGGGTTTTGTTTTTCCAGAGCCTCTAATGCCTTATTTGTTTTATTTGCATTGTCTTGGATTGGTTGTGTTTTGGGTTTTGTTTGTTTGTTTTAAACTTCCTCTTGATTTTTGCTTGCAGCATCCTGCTTCAAGTTTGTCTTTTACCCATTGAAAATATTCAATCATTGTTCTTTTGTTCTGTGTCAGAGTGTTCTATCAGACTTTCTGACTTCAGGAAACCCATTGGTACTGTGTCAGTTTGGGGGGCAACATCTTGTTTTAGGTTTGTGTAGGGTGTAAGGTAGTCTGCTTCTTCTGTGACATTGCTGTAGTAGTGTTTTTCATGTCTGAGGCCTTAGTAGGCTTTTGGTCACAAAACCTTGGTTCAGAAAGTCATTGGTCCAGAGGAAATCAGGGCAGCTATCCTGACTGAGTTTCCCTCTGAACCTTTGTCTCAAGGGAAGACTTGCTTCAGTTGGGGAGAGGTAATACCTGTGAGTTAGCAGCTTACTCTGTCAGGCAACTGCTGAAGCTAGGCTAAGCAGGTCCAAGGTGCCCAGGGCTAAAGGCAGCTCAAGCTCTGTTAAGAGAGGAAATGAAATCACTTATGATATTGCTGTCCTTGGTGCAGTTCAGAGGGGTGGCACTGGGTCACCTTCCAGGCAGTGGGGTGTCCAGGCCACAGGGCGAGGTCTTCAAGCAGACGAGGGTGTGCTTCCAAGTGGCTGGCAGAAGCGTCCAGGTGGCAGGGTCAGGTCCTCCAAGTGGCAGTATCAAGGGTTCAGGTGGCAGGGCCAGGGACAACAGGCAGAGAGGCAGAGGCCTCCAGACAGAGGGGCTGGTAGCCTCCAGGCAGTCGGGCCTTGCTGTAGTGCTCCAGGCAGGAGAGCAGTCCAGACCACACTAAAAACTTGTTAAGACAGGTACCTAGTTAATTGACTAGATCCCTGGCTGCTGCTGATGTAGCAGCTGCTGAAAAGGCAGCCTGCACTTAATTTTCTAATGTCCATTCTTTAATAGGTTATGGAGTTTACTTGCTATTCTTTTCTGGTGTTATTGGGTTAAGTAGTTGGTTTTCTTCTTTTTTTAATGTGTTGGGGGGGTTGCTATGAATTGACCTCTCAGTACTGCCTTTGCTGTATCCCAGAGGTTTTATTTAGTATGTTGTTTTTGTTCTCAATTATTTAAAAAAATATTTTAAAATTTGTTGGTCTGTTGTTGTTGTTGTTGTTAGTAGTAGTAGACCGTTGTGTGAATGTATCACGATTTCTCTATCCACTCATTTGTTGATCTCATTTGGGCTGTTGAGGCAAGGTTTAATGCTATAATTTTGTTGGGATTCTTTTTTTATGTTGTTGCTGATTACTTTGAGAAACATCCTAGGCATTAGTGAGCTGAGATAGACCATTTTGCATCAGACAAGATCTACTATTCTGGAATGACAGATTGAAGATGAATAGCATTGGGTTCATTGTTAAAAAGTGCATTTCAAGATATATCCTGAAGTATAATGCTATGATAAAATACTATCTTTAGGCTTATACAGGAAACCCTGTTAATACAATCATTATGCAATATGCCCACCACCCACAAAAACCAAAGATAAAGATATTAAGATTTCTACCAACTTTTTTTTTTTAATTGGGAACAACATGTTGGGGATACAGGGGGGTGAGGGTTGGGAGCAGAAGGATGAGGATGGGCAGGGATGAAAATTGCAGGGATGCAGTTGCAAGGCTGCACAATTTGGTTGGTGATGGGAGCAGGTGAAGGAAATGAAAAGGATACAGTAGTGACCAGATGATTCGGGGCAATGGTAAGCATAGTCCAATGGTGATTAATCAAACTGTATTTTTCACTTGTGGGTTTCTCATTTGGGAATTGGGTGCAGACTTTCTGTCTTCTTTATGCTGAACAGGGTCGTTGATGTGAAGGGGAAGCACACTTTATCACTTTGCTGGTGGTCTTGGGTTGAAGCTGCTTGCCTTCTTCTTCTGTTAGAAGATGTTTTCCTGACATTTACTCCCCTCTGGACTGCAAAGTGTTTTCCCAGGTGGGCCCAGTGGGGATGGCTCACTGAACCCTGAGGCTCCATCCTCCTTAGCTTCCTTAACTGGCTGTTATATTTTCTTTTTGTCTCTGGAACTGGGTTCAGGGTCAGGTCTGGAGTAAAACTCAGTGTTAAGGTTACCTATAGAAAAGGGAGCAAATCTAGACAGAACAAACTTGTGAGTTACAAACAGAAGGGCTTTGGGGGAGTTACTTATGGGTGTACTGGGGGAGAGGGTGGAGGAAAGTAGCTTTGATAAAATTCTCTGTATACCCTAGGCAGTTTTTTCTACCCAGGGGTCGGATGGTACAATCCGAGGGCTGAGGAGCTCAACCCGAGGGCCGGCTCACCCTGCCAGGTGCCCAATGCACATCTCGCTTGCCGCCTGCCAGGGACCAAATGCACGGCTTGGCCTGCAATTTCTATGAACTTTTCCCATCTGAAATTATCATGCAATCAAGATGTATTAAAGATAATTGGTGAGTCCTGGCATTTTAGGAGAAGATGGGCAGTCAGTCATGGATCAGGTAATGCAGTTAATTGACACACAATGACAGCTTTTGAAGGATCCGAATTGTCTGGATAAAAGATGCAACAATCTGATGGAAAAGAATTTCAGAAGTTTACCATGGTAACAGCAATAGGATTTTCTATAATGGAATTTATGAGCTTCTTTGTGAAACTGATCTATATCCATAAAATTAACATCATTATTGTAGCTGAATACCTTTTTGGAAGAGTAGTTTTATTTAATTGGGGGAATTGGTGAACAAGTAAGAGTTTAAAAAACTCATGAATTAAAATTTGCCATGTATTTTTCCTCCCAGGATTTTTTTTTCCTATTTCGAAATTAAAACACTTTTAAATAAAAAAAAAAAAAAAAGAAAACTGGTGACTGGAATGCAAAAGCTAAAAACAAAGAAGGACTGACAGAAAACATAATGTTGGTGACAGAAATAAGGTTGTTGGAGAGGAAAAGATATATTTTTTTACAATGAATACATTATTGTTTGTAAATATTTTTTTAAAAGGAAAATCATAAATAGCAGCTATATATGTGAACATCATCTGATGGATTACATAGGAATCAGACTGACTATTTCTGTGGAAAAGATCTTGGAGGTTCACTATCAGCAGTCAAACCAGGTCAATGGCTGACTGTGCAACTATTAATATTAAAGTTAAAAATATAGTCACTTGAAGAAAATTAAAACAAGTCTACAAAAACTTACTCGAATATTTTTTCAAATTCTAATTAATTTAAAAACCATCTAGATAGATTTGATTAAATAAAAAGAGAAGAGCTTGCATTTCTCAAGCTAAAAGAACTAAAATACAAATTCAGACTTAAATTTCAATACTGAAGCATGTTGTTGTTGTTGTTGTTTGGTGCCATCGACTCATAGCGACCCTATATACAACAGCCCTAAACTCTGCTCTGTCCTGTGCCAATCGCACTGTCTCTGATACACCCAACCCGATTACCCCAGTCACTGAATCAATTCACCTCATAGATGGCCTTCCCATCCTGCGCTGTCCCTCCACCGTACCAAGCATAATGTCCCTCTCCAAGGACCGGTCCCTCTTTACAACATGCCCAAAGAATGTCAAACAAAGCCCCAGAATCCTTGTCTCCAAGGAGTAGCCTGGTTTAACCCTCTCCAGGATGAATCTGCAGAAAGACCTACTGGTGAAGCTCAATATCAGCTGTTAATACCAGGCCAGGAGCTGGTTGTGGAGCAGACCACCAACTATATGCAAGTTCAAGGTAAAGCTAAGGAAAAAAACCAAATCCACGGCAACCAAAATATGACTTTTAATCTATCCCACCTGAATTTCAGAACCATATGAGGAACAGGTTTGAAGCCTTGAACACTAATGAGCGAAGAACAGATGAGCTGTGGATATCAAGAGTATCATCCAGGAAGAGTGCAAACAGTCATTGCAAAGACAGAAGAGGAAGAAAAGAGCAAAATGGATGTCAGAAGAGACTCTGAATATTGCACTGGAGTGCAGAGAAGCCAAAGCAGAGGAAGAATTAAAGATACTAAAGAGCTGAATAGAAGATTTCAAAAACAGCACAGGATAACAAAGTAAAATATTACAATGAAATGTGCAAGGAGTTGGAGCCAGAAAATCAAAAAGGCCGAACTCACTCAGCATTTCTTAAGCTCAAGGAACTGAAGAACAAATTCAAACCTCGAGTTGCTATAATCAAGGATGCTTTAGTCAGAATATTAAATGAACCAGGAAGTATTAAAAGAAAGTGGAAAGAATATACTGAGTCCCTGAAAAGGAATTGGCAGACACAGAAGAATTTCATGAAACAACATATGAGCAAGAGCCTATGGTGATGAAAGAAGAAGTTCAGGCTGCTTTGAAGGAAATGGCAAAAAATAAGGCTCCAGGAATAGATGGTATACCAATTGACATATTTCAGTTAACAGATGCTGCCCTGGACGTGCTCACCAAGTTGTGCCAAGAAATCTGGAGAATGACCACTTGGCCAACTGATTGGAAAAGATCTGTATTTGTTCCCATTCCAAAGAAAGGTGACCCAACAGAATGTGGAAACTACAGAACAATCTCACTGATTTCACATGCAAGCAAGATTTTACTGAAGATTATCCAAAAACGATTGGAACAGCACATCAACAGAGAACTACCAGAAGTCCAGGCTGGTTTCAGAAGGGGTTGTGGTACTAGAGATATTGTAGCTGATGTTAGATGGATCTTGGCTGAAAGCAGGGAATACCAGAGGACTATCTGTGTTTCATTGACTATGCAAAGGCATTTGACTGTGTAGATCATAACAAACTGTGGATGACTCTGAGAAGAATGGGAATCCCAGAACACTTAATCGTGCTAATGCGAAACCTATACTTGGACCAAAAGGCAGTCATCAGAACAGTGGAAAGAAACACTGAATGGTTAAAAATTGGGAAGGGCATATGCCAGGGATGTGTCCTGTTTCCATACCTTTTCAACCTGTATGCAGAACAGATTACCAGGGAGGTTGGGTTCCATTAAGAGAAATGTGGTGTCAGGATTGTTGGAAGATCTTTCAAGGATCTGTGTTTTGCAGATGACACAACCCTACTTGCTGAAATTGAGGAGGACCTGAAGTGCTTGCTGCAGAGGGTCAAGGACTGCAGCCTTCAATATGGATTTAGGCTCAGTATCAAGAAGACAAAAATTCTCACCACTGGACCAATTGGCAGCATCAGGATGGATGGTGAAGAGACTGAGATTGTTCACAGCTTTAATTTGCTTGGCTCCACAGTCAACACTCTTGGCACCAGTAGCCAGGAAATTAAAAGACTTACTGCAATGGGAAAGTCTGCTGTTAGGGCCCTCTCCAAAGTACTGAAGAGCAATGGTGTCTCTCTGGAGACTAAGCTGCATCTTATACAGGCCATGATCTTTGTAATCACTTGTTATGCGTCAGAGAGTTGGACAATGACTAGGGAGGATAGAAGAAGAACTGATGCCTTTGAGCTGTGGTGCTGGAAAAGAGTATTGAGTGTACCATGGACTGCTAAGACAACAAACAGATTCATACTGAAGCATACTAGGGGCAAAATCTTGAATAATCCAGAAAGAATCAAAAGTAGATAAAAGTTTTTATACCAAAAAATTTTGATGACACAGAACCATTTCAGGAAGTAGCATATAATCAAGAATCAACAGTGCTGAAAAAAGAAGTTCCAGGTGCATTGAACACATTGGCAAAAAAGTTAGGCCCAGGAATTGATAGAACACCAATTACAGTGTTTCAGGAAACAGATGCAATCTTGTAGGTGTATGCTAATATGGAAGATAGCACTATAACCAACTGACTAGAATATATTACTATTTGTTCCCATTACTAAAAAAAAGGTGATCCAACATAGTGGACATTATCACACAATATCACTAATATATGCAAGTAAAATCTTGCTGATATTATTTTAAAATGGCTGGACAGTACATCAACAGGTAATTGTCAGAAGTTCAAGATGGATTTAGAAAAACTGAAACACGAGGGATGTCACTGCTAATGTCAAATGGATCTTGGCTGAAAGAGAAAGATGCTCACTCGTGTTTTGTTGACTGTGCAAAGGCATTTGACTGTATGAATGATAACAAATTATGAGAACAAAGGGAATCGTAGAAAATTTAATTTTTCTCATAGGAAACCTATACATAGAACAAGAAGCAATTGTCCAAACAAAATAAGGGAATACTGCATAGATTCAAATAAGGAAAGGTAGATGTCAGGGTTGTATCCTTTCTCTATACCTATTCAATTTGTATGCTGAGCAAATAATTGGAGAAAAATGGACTCCATGAAGCAGCAAGTGGGGCATCGGGATTGGAGAAAATGTTGTTGTTGTTGTTAGGTGCAGTTGGGCCAAGTACAACCCACAATGATCCTGAGAACAGCAGACCCTGTCCTATCCTGTGTCATCCTCACACTTCCTGACACATTAGAGCCACTGTTTCAATCCATCTGGTTGAGGTTCTTCTTCTCCTCTGCTGACCCTCTGCTTTTCTGAATATCATGTCCTGCTTCAAGGAATAACCCCTGCTAGCAACATATCTGAAGTATGTGGGGTGAAGCTTTATCATCTTTGCCTTCCAAGAGCACTCTGGCTGCACGTTCTCCAAGACATGGCAATCCATGGGATGTTCACTATTCTTTTCCAAAACACAACTCAAAGGCATGGATTTTTACTCATTGTCTAGCTCTTAGATGCTTAGCAAGTGATCAGAAACACCATGTCCTAAATCAGATGCACCTTAGTCCTCAAACTGACATCATTATGCCTCAATAAGTAGACTGCAGACTTTTCAAGCACAATACATCTCCTGAGTTCCTGACTGCTGGTACCAAGGGTGTTAATTGTGAATCCAAATAAGATGAAGTTGTTGCCAGTTTGCATCTTTTCTATATTGATGTTGTCTTTCAGTCCATTGGTAAGAATTTTTGTTTTCTTGATACTGAGATGCAATCCATATTTAAAGCTGTATTCTTTGATCTTCGGCATCAACTGCTTCACGCCCTCCTCACTTTCAGGAAGCAAGGTGGTGTCATTTGCATGATGCAAGAATTGATGAGTCTTCCTCCAATCTTGATGCCACATTTTTCTTCATAGAGTCAAGCTTCTCAAATAATTTGAATAGGTATGGAAAGAGAATGCAACCCTAACACACTCCCTTATTTTTAAAAATGTAGTGTTCTGTTGCTCACTACAGCCTCCTGCTATAGGTATACATAGGTTCTAGACATTTTTGAAAGATCTTCAGCAGTAATTTGCTTACATGTTATATTAATGATATTGTTTGCTAGTTTCCACATTCGATCACCTTTCTTGGCAATGGGAACAGACAGCTGTTCTCTAAATTTCCTGGCATAGACTGGTGAAGCACATCCAGGCTGCATATGTTAATTTAAACAAGTTAGTTGGCATCCCATAGATTCCTATGGCCTTATTTTTTTTGCCAATGCCTTCAATGCAGCTTCTACTTTTTCTTTCATTACCATTGGTTCTTGCTTATATAGTACTTGCTGAATTTTTCAGTGTCGGTTCTTGTTGGTATCATGATTCTGCGTATTCCTTCCATCTTCTTTTGCTGCTTCCTGAGTCACTCAATATATGGTCCATAGCATCATTTAATTTTTAAGTAGTTGGAATCTGGAAGGTAGGTCATTTTTATTTGATTAACAGTTGTAGGCTGGACTTTTTTATTTAATCAAGTGTGGAGCTGTTTGGTCTTTTTATTTAATTAGCAGTCATGCATGGGCTGGTTTTTTTTATTTACTTAAGTCATGTGTTGGCTGTTTGGTCTCTTTTATCTAACAATCAGTTGTAAGCTGGAAGCCTCTTGTTTTAACCAATTAGAATCTGGCAAGAATGCCTTTGTGACTAAAAGCTCCTTAGGGCCCTGGGTCTGCAGCCCCCCAGCCTGGCGTGAAGAGTGATTTCCCACTGGAGTTACAAACTAAATTGTCAGTTTGTTGTGTTTGAGGAGAACATTGTTCTAATTGGTACAGCACTTGTCAGTTTGCTGTTCTGAGAGAACTTGTGTGTTGCTGTGATACTGAAAGTTATGCCACTAGTGTGTCAAATGTCACAAGGTTTCCCATGGTGGACAGGTTTTAATGCCAGATTAAGACAAACTAGGAAGCAGGATTAGCCATCCACTTCTTACATAATAGGCCTCTGAAAACTCTATGAACAGTAGAGAACATGGATAATTGTAGTAGTGGTCTGGAAGTTAGTTGAAATGAGGGTTTAAAAGCAGACATTCTTTAATATTTGCAACATGGAATGTATGTAGTTTGAATGTTAGAAAATTAGAAATTGTGAAAAATGAAATAAAAATGAACATTGACATACTAGGTATTAGTGAGATGAGACGGATTAGCTTTGTTCACTTTGAATCAGTCACATATATACTACGGTGAGAATGAAAAAACTATTTTGATAGGATACTATTCATACTCATACAAGGAAGACTCATTAATATGATTATACTTCAAATATATGATCCTGCATCTACAGCCAAAGATGAATTGAAAATTTTTACCAAATCTTGCAGTGTGAAATCGACTAAACATTAAATCAAGATTCATTAATGATAACTGGTGAATGACATGTAAAAGTTGGAAAGAGTGAAGGAATAATATTTGGAACATATGGACTTGGTGATATAAATGAGGCTGGAAATAGAATGGTCAAGTTTTATATTTTCAGTAATTTATTCATATATATTTTAAATTTTTTCTTTTACTTACTGGCTTGCTTACAAAGTTCATAAAGTTCATATATATTGTTTTTTTCACCTGGATAGCTAAGTTGGTAGAGCTCAGTTGGTATTGCATATCCCTTTTTTAAAAGACACAAACAGTGACTTTACACATGGACCTCACCTGATGATCTGCGAAGGAATCATACTTATTAAATTTGTGGAAGGAATCATTGGAGAATCTCAGTATCAGCAGCCAAAACTAGCCCAGGAGCAGACCATCATTTATTCATTTGCAAGTTCAAATCGAGACCAAAGAAAATGAAAAGAAGCCCATTAGAAACAAAATATGATCTTGAATCTATTCCATCTGAATTTCAAAATAATCTTAATAGGTTTTAAGCACTGAATATCAATGATCAAAGACCAGATGAGTTGCAGGATGGTATCAATGAAGAGAGCAAAAGGACATTACAGAGGAAAAAGAAAAAAACAAAATGGAAGCAACTCTGAAAATTGCACTGTTGTCTGTTGTGTGCTATCAGGTTGCTAGTGACTCACAGCGACCCTATGTCCAACAGCTCTGATGCCTGCCCTATCCTACGCCAGTCTCACTGACTCTGACACACTTACCCTCATTACCCCAGTTACTGTGTCAATCCATCTCATCCGGGGTCTTCCTCTCCTGTGCTGTCCCTCCAACATTCTGAGGATGATGTACGTCTCCAAGGATTGATCCCTCCTGACCACAGGTCCACAGAGCTTCAAAATCCCAGGCTCTTCAACAAATTGTTATGTGCTGTCAAGTCATTTGGGACTCATAGCAACCCTATGTACAACAGTCCTAAACCCTGCTCTATCCTGTGCCAATCACACTGCCTCTGACACACCCATCCCGCTTACCCCAGTCATTGAATCAATCCATCTCATAGAGGGTCTTTCCCTCTTGCGCCGTCCCTCCAACCCTCCCAAGCATGATGTCCCTCTCCAAGGACCTGTCCCTCCTTGCAACATGCCCAAAATATGTCAGATGAAGCCCCAGAATCCTTGCCTCCAAGGAGTAGCTTGGTTTAACCCTCTCCAGGATGAATCTGTTTGTTTTCTTGGCAGTCCATGGTACATTCAGTACTCTTCTCCAGCACCACAGCTCAAAGGCATCAATTCTCCTTCTGTCCTCCCTAGTCATTGTCCAACTCTCTCATGCATAACAAGTGATTGCAAAGACCATGGCCTGTATCAGGCGCACCTTAGTCTCCAGAGAGACACCGTTGCTCTTGAGTACTTTAGAGAGGTCATTAACAGCAGACTTTCCCATCACAATACATTTTTTTATTTCCTGGCTGCTGGTGCCAAGAGTGTTTACCGTGGAGCCGAGCAAACTGAAGCTGTGAACAATCTCAATCTCTTTGCCATCCATCCTGATGCTACCAATTGGTCCAGTGGTGAGACTTTTTGTCTTCTTGACATTGAGCCTCAGTCCATACTGAGTCCATCAGAGACAAACAGGGATCAAGCTTAGAGGACCTGACTATAGAGAGACTGCCAAATACAGCCAGAAAAGCACAATCTGGAGAGGACAAAATTGAATGAGATTAAATCCCTGTGCATATAAAAAACCTTTTTCCAACAGATTGAAAAGAAAATCTACTGACTGGGAAAAAAACATCTGACAATCCTATTTCAGACCAGGGTCTCATATCAAAGGTTTACAAAATTCTATTTGGCCTTCACAAGAAAAAGACTAATAACACAATTACAAAATGTGGAAAAGACATAGAATTTTTACAGAGGAAGATACTTGGACGGCCAACAGACACATGAAGAAAGGCCCAAAATCACTGGCAATGACAGATGCAAATCAAAACCACAATGAGATACCAACTCACCCCAGTAGCAGTGACAAAGTTTAATGGGACAGCAAGTAGTAAATGTTGGAATGGATGTGGCAAGATAGGAATTCTTATACATTGCTGGTGGGATTGTAAAATGGTACAACCACTCTGGAAGGCAGTTTAGCATCTCCTTAAAAAGCTGAACAGAGAAATTCTGCATGATCCACCTATTGTACTACATGGAATATGTCCCGAGAGAATGAGAACTGAGGCACAAATGGATACTTTTACACTAACATTCATAGCAGCATTATTCATCATCACAAGAACACAGAAACAGCCCAAATGTCCAACCACAATTGAGTGGATTGAGAAATTATGGTACATTCACACGATGGAATATTACACAGCACTCAGGAGCAATGATTTTGTAAATCACTACCTAACTTGGAAGGGACTAGAGTGTATTATGCGAAGTGAACTAACTCAGTCACATAAGGACAAATACTGTATAAGACCATTATTGTAGAACATGAGTAAGTTTTCAAGGGGAGAAGGGTGGGAACAGAGGGGTAAGGATCAGTGTGGTATGGTTAATCTTGGTAAGGTTGCACAATTTGATGGGTGGAGGGAGTGGTGGGTAAAGAAAATGAGAAAGATCCATGTGAAAAACAATGGCAAGCTTTGTAAGTAGAACAGTATATACTAAAAATTTTATTAAAAAAGATCCTAGCCTCCAAGGAGAAACTTGGTTTCACTCTCTCCAAGGCAGACCTGTTTGTTTCTTTCCAGTCTATGCTATTTTGAATACTCTTCTCCAGCACCTCAGCTCAAAGGTATCTTTTCTTCTTCTGTCATCCTTAGTCATGTTCAGCTCTCTGATGCATAGCAAGTAATTGTGAAGAGCATGGCCTAGATCAGGCGCACCTTATTCTCCAGACTGATATTGTTTCTTCTCAGTACTCTGGAAAGGCCCCTGACCACAGATTTTCCCACTGAAATTAGTCTTTTGATTTCCTAACTGCTGGTGCCAAGAGTGCTGATTGTGCAACCAAGAAAGCCAAAATTGTTAACCACTTCAATCTCTTCTTCATCTATCATGGTGCTGCCATTTGGCCCTGTGGTGAGAATCTTTGTTTTCTTGATGTTGAACTTCAATTCATATTGAAGGTTACAGTCCTTGACTTTCTGCAGCAAGTGTTAAAGGTTCTCCTCAGTTTCATTTAGGGCATGTTGCTAGGAGAGCCTGTTCCTTGGAAAGGGGCATAATTTTTGGAAAGGGGAAGGGTCAGCAAAAGAGAGGAAGATACTCAATCAGATAAACTGACACAGTGACTATAGCAATGGGCTCAAGTACGTCAGAGATATTGAGAATTGTATAGGACAGGACAGGGTTCAGATCTGTTGTTCACAGGGTAACAATGAGTCATACTTGACTCCTTGGCAACTAATACCAACTCATCTTTGAGCAGATAGTTGGAGAATAGATTAAAAAACAGATTAGTTTTACCTTTGACACCATCACTAAGAACTACTCTGTGTGACAGTCCTAGAAAATATTTGCCCAATAATATTTCTAATAGGTGTTAACCATTAAAAGATAAGCACATGAGGAATCAATGATGCAATTTTTTATGAAAAGTAAAATGGTCACGCCAAGTCTAGGTAGAAAACCAATGCACTGTAATTCAGGGATTGTCAAAGGAGATGCACAGTTGAAGTTATTCAGTAAAGATCTAATTAGCACACATCTAGGAAGATCTTTCCTGAAATACTAACAGGAAGGCAACTTTGATAAAACTGGTTCTAATGGAAAAGATATGAGAGAGTTAAGTGCAGGGTAGTAGATTTTTTTTTTCTTTACAAAACAGTAAAATGATGCATAGAAAACAATGTTACCTCATTTTCTGTCCCCTAAGAACAACATAAACATCTTTAATTCAGTACAATGACTTTTCACATTTTTCCTTTATTTTTCTCAGAAGATAGCAATACATTATGAATCTAACAACACGACAGTCACAATTTTTCAGTAGGCCCAAGGTTTCTGCAGGTATCCCTGCAGGTCACGGCAGCATGAAGGATCCTGAGAGTTCAGATGTTAAAGCTTTCTCCACAGCCACACGTTCCTTTGATGTTTGGGTTATTGAACACAAACTCACTGGATAATTTGTCTTCTACATAGTCCATTTCTGTTCCCAAAAGGGTGAGTTGTGCTTTCTTTTCAATGAACACTCTGACCCCTTAGGGAAAAGAAAACATGTATCAGATAAAGGCTGCAAACCGTATGGAGCCATGCAGCTGAGTCAAAGCACAAGTGAACCTGGAAAGCAAACTGCTTAACTGCTGCTTCAAACATACCAGGCAGGAAGCTTTGGAATGCTTCATTATTTCCTTTGAGGGAGTAAGTGCTCAGTTCCTCACTGCACCTTTCCCACATGAATCTGTGTCAAGAACAGGTAACTCTGAAAAAAATATTTTTTTTCATGCCAATTTCATACAAAACTATCCTTCCATACTATTTCGACTACTTTTTCTTTTTTGTAACATTAAGAAAATACATATGTCTCAGCGATAATTTTGCATAGATGGAATTCACTGTGACATCACCTATATATATGACACACTGGCCAAGCCAGAAATATGCAAAAAGACTGTGACACTAAGCAGGACTTGTCAGTCAGGGGTGACAGACCTGGTTAGGGGTCAGAAAACTGGTCCTCGTAACACAGCTCTGCAAGTACAACCAATATAACTCTAACAACAATTGAGATGAAATACCTTAAACGAAGTTTTCACATAAGAAATCCAGTCATTGTTTAAGTATATAAACTATGCACAGTTTCTTTGATTCATTCCCTCTTCAACTCTTAAGGCACAAGATACTCTGAGGTTATTTTCAAAATAATGTCTTTACTGCTTATAATTTTTGTTTCTCAGTGAAAGGATACTTAGCCATACATGTCTTACATGTGGGCAAGGACCGCAAGCTGCCTAATAACGCATATCACTTCTGCCCTACAAAACCACCCATGCTAAAGGCACAAAGCACAAAGCACAGGGGCATCTTTATTTGTTTTTTTTTAATTACTTTTATCAGATATTGAAAAGGAAATGATCTGGCAAATAATTTTTTAATAAAAATTACAAATTTAGAATGTTTTTTGATGATTTGACATTACTTTTTTAACATAAATGTAAAATCACTGCTTCGAATAAAAATAAGTGGTTGGTTCATTTTGAAGTGCTACCATATTACAAACTTTTTGGGAAAGAAGATAAATTGCCCTTTTGAAATGGAAACAAACAAGTTTATCCAATAAAATACCATTTAGTTATAAGGGCAGTTACTAGGGTCACCTTGACTTGGTTTACATTTCTCCCAGGCCTCTTAATAGCTGTGTGGCCTTAACCAAAGCACTTCCTCTCAGTAACTCAGTTTCTTCATCTACAAAATGAAGATAATACAGCACTAACTTCATTCAAGTGTGGGGCATAAGTTAAAAATGCCTAGATACAGAGAATATCCCATCTCTTTCTTATTATTATTATTTACTTTATTATATGTAAAACAAAGTATCCAGAAAAAAGTTTGCTAAACACTCACCATCTTGAACAACTTCTTCATCAGAATCTCCTTTTGTCTTTGTATATTCTAAAGTATAAGAAAGGCCATTGCAACCTCTGGTTCGAACACCAACTTTCACACCTACCTGAAAGAGAATTATAAATGTGCACTTAATTTCAAAGCATTGCTTCAACGATTTAGATCCTCCCAGAAGAGCTGTTGGTGAGCATTAACATTACTGTTAAGTATATTAGTTTTCTCCTGGACACAAGAGCCTATTTGGTCCTAAAAGCCTTCTGAGGTATCAACTCTTCTCACTATTTCTTAGTTGTTGGAATTGACAGAAAACCTCATAAGCAGCTCCTTACTTCACCTCTGCCTTGCATGCGGACTTCCAAGCTGTAAAACAACCCAGTGGTAGATGAAATTTGGTCCAGGACTTAAGAACAATAAATGACATAGTTGAGTTTCTACATCTTGTGGCTCCTAACCTTTATACTATAATAGACAAAGTGCTAGTCAACAGCCTTTTATTTTAAGAACTACATTCCCTCTGTAACTTGATTTGTGCCACTGTCAGAAGCTCTACTTGGAATATTATTGCTTTTAATTTTTGACTCCTGTACTTTTTTAACTTGTTAGTTACAATTGTGTCTTCTAGGCTACAACAGTTCCATGATGCATCTTCAAGGATATGAACATGTATGGCTAAGCACAACTGATAACAGTGCACCTAAATTCCAAAATCAATCTCCAAAATAGTCTACGTGTTTCCTATTGCTAAAGGGGCCCTTGAGAGTAGTGAGAGAAGATCTTCACCCTGAAACCTACAGCATCCCTTTCCAGCAGGAAGTAGCTAAGAGAATATGCCCTCCCCTTTTCCTTATGAATCAGGGTGAAATCTCTCTCAGGGAGGAGTGATAGGGAATGGGAAAGGACACACTGACAAAAGAGATTAATCAGAACTGGTTTTGACAAGCACTGTGGCAATGGAACAATTAAGGACTTTCAAGGAAAAGAAAAAGAGAGGAACGAACTGGGGAGGGTAGAGAAAATAGTGCAACAGTGAATGAATAGAAATCCAAAATCTCTGTAAATGTTCATTAAAATCAATAAAATTTTTAAAAAAAGAAAAAAATTCAAAGCATTGTAGATGAAGCAATTTATATTATTAAAAACATATTCTCATAATTTTTTAAAAAGTATACTAAATATTAGACTTTTGGTTTTAAAAGTTCTAGTGGATAGCAGATAAGAAGCTTTGCTGCAAACCCAAAGGTGCACACACAGTTCAAATTCACAGCTGCTCTGTGGGAGAAGGATGAGCTATCTCTTCCTACTGTCTCTGAAAACCTGCTAGAGGGTCAGCTATGGGTCGGTTCCTACTTGGACACAACAAGAAGATGTATAAATAGAATAAGGAATAAATATTTAATAACTTATACAAGCAGAATATTAATTAGCATTTAAAAAGCAAAAGACAATTAATATGCAAATAAAACAATATAGGGGAAAAGCTGGTAACTACTACCCTAACAATATCTTTTGTCAAAGTGAAAAGCTGAACAGAAGATTTCAAAGGGCAGCTAAAGACAAAGCAAAATATTATACTGCACTGTGTAAATAGTTGAGTAAGAGAATAAAAAAGGAAGAACTTGTTTGGCATTTTTCAAGCTGAAAGAACTGAAAGACAGAATCAAGACTCGAGTCGCAAAAATGAGAGATGCTATGTGCAAAATCTTGAATGATCCAGGAAGCATCAATAGAAGATGGAATGAAGGGGGAGGGGGGAGATGATGGAAGGAATACACAGTCACTGTATCAGAAATTCGCTGACACTGAAAAATAACAGAAAGTACCATATGAACAAGAGTCAATGGTAATGAAGGATGAAGTTCAAGCTGCACTGAAGGGAATGGCAAAAAATAAGGCCCCACCCAGGAATTTATGGAATACAACTGACATGGTTAACTAATAGATGCAACCCTGGATGTGCTCACCAGTCTATGCCAGGAAATTTGGAAATAGGTGCCTGGCCAAGTAACTGGAAAAGATACATATTTGTTCCTATTTCCAAAAAAGGTGACCCAAAAGAATGTGAAGTTATAGAACAAAATCATTAATATCACATGCAAGCAAAATAATGTTGAATATCACCCCAAAAGGGCTATATAACAGCACATTGACAGGGACTAGTCGTACAGGGGTACGACTGCTGGTGTCAGATAGACTTGGGTGAAAGAAAAGAATACGAGAAGAATGTCTTATCTGTGTTTACTGCCTAGGCAAAGGCATTTTACTGTAGATAATACTGAGAAGGATGTGAATCTTAAAACACACTTGTGGTCATTAGAAATTTATACCTAGCTCAAGAGGCTGTCGTTTCAGGAAGTATGTAAAAAGAGCAAGGACCATGTGAGGATAGCCATATCTGATCTTTACCAACTTCACAAGGGGTTAACTGTCCTCATCAACAATGCAAAACTAATTCCCATGAGGTCAGACATGTCCTCCACACTCTTGCACCTCTTTCTCCTCATCTCAACACCAATAATGCTTTACTGGGTCCAAAATCCAATGCGATAAATCAGAGAAGACACAGAACCATACTGGGGAAGTCAAAAGGCTATAATTCAGGTTGGTAGCAGAATACAGAACAGCTTCCACAGTGTGCTTGCAGGCGCCTCAGCCTCGAGCCTTGTGGTCAGTGATACAAAGTTCTCAGTCCTGTCAATAATAGCTCTTCCCTCACAACCCTAGTTGTTCAACAAACTTGGGTAAGGCTCTTAGCTCAGCTCTGGTTCTGTCCACGGTGGTAGTATTCAGCTCCATCTCATATGGGCTCTTTGGTCCTCTGATTCAGCTGCTACGGCTGTTGTTCTGGTCTTGAAGGATGAGTTGCATCTTTTGCTTTTTCTTTGCTGGCAGGTAAAAAGATTCTCCTAATGCTGCTGAATCATTCATTTAATGGCTAGACTAGCCAATCCCCTGTGGACAGACTAAAACACCCTATTCATATATCCCTGCTCATTCGCATGGCAAAGTCAAGTAATGTCTAGGAAAGACATTTTGAACTCCACACAGGGATACACCTTCTTCATACCTATTCAACCTATATGCCGAACAAATAATTTGAGAAGCTAGACTCTATGAAGAGGATGTCACATTAGGATTGGAGAAAGACTCATTAACAACCTTTGTTACTTGTTTGCTGAAAGTGAGGAAGATTTGAAATACTTACTATAGAAGATCAAGCCTTCAGGATTACATCTCTACATCAAGTCACAGCTAACATCACAACAGAAGAAGAAAGGATTGAAGCTATGACTTCATCTTCCTTAGATCAACAACCAACATCCTTGATACCAGCAGTTAGGCAATCAGGAGATGCACTGCGTTAGACAAGTCTGCTGTTATGATCTCTCCAAAATACATAAGAACAATGATGTCAGTTTGAAGACTAAGGTGTGCCTGATTCAGGTCATGGTCTTCTCAATTACCTGCTACTCATCAGAGAGCTGGACAACAAATAAGGATGACAGAAGATGAACTAATGCCTTTGAGGGGTGGTGATGGAGAAGAGTACTGAATGTACCACGGATTGCCAAGAGAGAACATATATATTTTGGAGAAAGTAAAGCCAGGGTGCTCCTTAGAGGCAAAGATAATAATACTTCATCTCTAATACTTCGGGTAAGTTGCTAGGGGAGGCTATTCCTTGAAAAAGACATCATGCTTGGGGAGAGGGTCAGTGTAGGAGAAAAAGACCCCTAAGAAGATAGAATGGCATAATAACGGTAGCAATGTTACTGTAAATGGACTCAATTATGTATGAGATGATGACAGTGGCACAAGACAGGACAGAGTTCAGTTCTACTGTTCATAGGGTCACTGTCATACTTGATTCAACAGCACATTAACTATAACTCTAATAAAACAGCATGTACTTTTTTCTTCATATTTTCTTCCAGTCTTTACTATATATACAATCTTAACATCTTTTTTTAAAAAAACAAAACAAAACAAAACAAAAAACCAACAAACAACTGAAATAAAATTTCTGTCCACTTTGGGAATTTTGAAAATCTGCAACACTCAGAATAGTCTCTCTGACATTACTCAAAAAGAAAAATAATTCAGTTATACTCATCTCTAGAGTGACTGCTTATAGAGCACACATGATAACTGCACATACTTAGAATAGTAAAGCTTAAGTTTATATGGGTGAAATTTTGGGGCATATTCTTAAGTATCTGTTCAGCCCAGTTTTCACCTTCATAAACAGGAAATCTGAAGCTGTTAAGAAGTTTAAGCATGAGGAGTAGGTATGGACATCTGAATTTATTGAAATAAGATTTACAGAGGCAACTCCCAGGAGAACTGAGTGACTCAAAAAACACAAGAAAACACTGATTTAGGTAAATGGAGCCACACTGCATGAGATGAGAGTTAACTGGCACAAGGAATCTCTATTTCAAACACACCTCAAAATCTTGGAAGCTAAATTCTCAATTCATTTGGTCCATGTATACTCTAGTCTTTAGGCTATCCACATGGAACTAATACTCTGATTCTCTTCCTTAGGAGACAGGCCCTGGAGTACGACTGCATTGCAATGTCACCTAAATAAACGGACTTAGAAATTACTTAGCAATCTAATTATTAAATATTAATGCTGTAATTACTTGGAAAAAAATGTACTGAAATCCCTTACTCCACAAGTGCCTATCAGTGGCATTGCACATGTGGATACAATGAAGCAGGTGTACAGCATCAAGGCAACATGCCTGCCATGCTGCAGCCACTCAGTCATGGCCATGCTGAATGGAACAGCAAAACTCCTTTAAAACAGCAGACTTGTTAGTGAAATCAAACCTGCTCTAAGGAATATACTTTTTATGCAGCCAAAGCAAGAAAGAGCCCCTTATGAAATAAGCTAACATATTTGAGATGCATTATTAAGAGTGTAAAGCCAAGTAAATAAGCACAGTATGCATGCTATGCTCTCAACTGTTCTCTTTAAAGTTTTGTATGTTTGACTCAAAGTGGACCCACATGGGTGGGTGAGTTTTGGTTCCAGGTCAACTAAAGGTCATAGTCTCAAGGGTGCCACCCGTCTCCATCAGACCAGCAAGCCTGGCTCATTTTTCAAAACCATGCGTATATATTACTTTTTAAAGTAAAACCGTAAAATCAATGAAAGATAACATTTATAATTACAAGGTAAAATTAATTCTGAAAAAGCAACTTTAATTTTTCTGCTAAATATTTGCTAACTTATTTTACTTACATGTTCAGGCTTATCTTTAAGAAGCTGTTTTATCTTGTGTACTGCTGAAGGTGTCTGAAAAAAGAATACATTATTAGATATTTGGCTAAAAAAATCTTTTTCCTCCAAGTATAGTCTTGTAAAATTGTCTGTTACTAAATTCCTGTGACATGTACCTTGCCAGAGTAGTTTGTAGATTTTATACACAAACACAAACATGTTATTTCATTCAAATCACCTTTTTTGTTTAAATGTCTGTCAGCACCCTTTTATCCTTGATTCCCTTGGGTCAAGTTCCCCCTACCATGATCTCCCTGGAACTAGCCACTTCTTCTACCACAATAGTGATTTCTTTCCTGTAACACTAATTTTGTTTTCCTACTATATACCCATCCTTCTCCCATTTCCAAGTTGAAGGAACACAGCAAACAAAAAAAGCCGAAACTATATACCACTGGAGCCAAGCAAACTAAAGCTGTTTGCAATCTCAATCTCTTCACCATCAATCATAATGCTGCCCATCAGCCCAGTGGTGAGAATCATTGTTTTCTTGATATTGAGCTCCAATCCATATTGAAGGCTGCAGTCCTTGACCTTCTGCAGCAAGCGGTTCAGGTCCGCCTCAGTTTCAGCAAGCAGAATTGTGTCATCTGCCTAATGCAGATTGTTGATGAGTCTTCTTCCAATACTGATGCCACATTCCTCCTCAGAGAGCCCAGCCTCCTAGAAATCTGTTCTGCATACAGATTGAAAAGGTATGGAGATAGGACATATCCCTGGTATACACCCTTCCCAATTTTGAACCATTATGTGTTCCCTTGTTTGCTTAGCTCCACAACTAATACTCTTGGCACCAGCAGCCAGGAAAAAGATGAACTGCATTGGGAAAATCTGCTGTCAGAGACCTCTCCAGAGTACTGAAGAGCAATGATGTCAGTTTGAAGACTAAGGTGTCCCTGACACAGGCAGTAACTTGCTATGCATCAAAGTGCTGGACAATGACTGGGGAGGATAAAAAGAGAATTAATGCCTTTGAGTTGTGGTGCTGGAGAAGAGTGTTGGAGAAGAATATACCATGGACTGTTAAAAGAACAAAACAGGTTTGCCCTGGACAGGGTTAAACCAGGCTGCTCCTTGGAGGCAAGGATTCTGAAGCTTTGTCTGGCATATTTTGGACACGTTAGGAGGGACTAGTCCTTGGAAAGGGACATCATGCTTGGGAGGGTGAGGGACAGAGCAGAAGGGGAAAACCCTTGATGAGATGGACTGATTCAGTGACTGGGGTAATCAGGGTGGGTGTGTCAGACACAATAAAATAGTGTCACCATCAGTTGCAGGTGACTTGATGGCACATAACAACAACAACAACAACATATACCCCTGGTGGCCTGGTAATAAGGAATTGTGCTGCCATCTGAAAGCATATGATTCAAGTCCACCAGGTGCTCCAAGGGAAGATGGGTAATCTCCTCCAGGGTGATTTCCTGCCTCTGAAAACCTGCTTGAGATCAGGTATGGATTGTTCTGACTCAAGGGTACTACTACTACTATATACCCAGCAAAAAGGATATTTCCTGACACAAAGGAGACATTCAAACAGCACATCATCATTTTGGGTTTTGGTGGTATTTTTTTATTTTATTTTAAAGAAATGAGTTTTATTGAAACATGAAAAATTTGTTGAAAAGGGTGACATATGAGCATTTAACTAAGAGTCTGCAGCTTGTAGTCTGAAGTTCAGCGAGCACAAGCACAGCTGTATAAAAGGAAATAAAGATAGGTTTAGAGAAGGAGTAAGCATGGCAAGAATGCAGAAATTTGTTAAACTAGAATTTTAAGTCTTTGCCAACAATAAATTTACTTGCTATACCCTGATATATGTTTAAGAAGGCACTTTGTCAGGAATAAATTCATATCTTTCTCTTCTCATACTTTAGGTAAGAGGCTGATGGGATTACCTACTTAAAAGCTTTCTATAAGAGCAGAAGTGTAAAGGGAACTCTCGTGGCCTAGTGGCAAGAAGCTGCACTGCAATCTCAGAGGTGCTCAATTCAAATCCACCAGATGCTCTGCTGGAGAAGGAGGAACAATCTCCTCCAGTACCAGTCAGATCCGATTTGACGGTACACACACACACACACAAAATAATAAAATAAAATTTAATAAAAAAAGAGCAGAAATGTAGTAGAAGATTCTAGTGAGTGAAAACAAATATTTCCTGCTGAGTATCAATGGACTGGAATCAACCCACAGGTGATCCTCCAGGGGATTTTTAGTGACAGTACATCACCCATGGAGCAGATGGTAAACTCAAACAGCATACCCTTGCACTGACAGCACAATGCCTTACCACTTCCTTGAAAACCACTCTTTTTTTTTTTTTTTTTTTAAAAATTTTTTTTTTTTTTTTTTTTTTGTGTGGGTGTACCGTCAAATCACATCTGACTGGTACAGGAGGAGATTGTCCCTCCTTCCCCGGCAGAGCATCTGATGGATTCGAACCGTGCGCCTCTGGGATTGTAATTGCAGCTCCTTACCACTAGGCCACCAGAGCTCCCCGAAAACCACTCTTAAAACCTATATATTCACAAAATAGAATATTAAGCAGCACTAAAGCATGATGAAGTATTTGTAAAACACAACACAACTTGGAAGAGTCTAGAGAGCATTATGTTGAGTGAAATAAATGAGTCACAACAGGACAAATACTTCATAAGACTGCTACTGTGAAAATAGGAAGATAACAACGTGATATGTAAAAAATGTTTAAGGGGAGAAGGAGAAAGGAAGAAAAGGAGAAAATGGGATCACTGGGATAGCAGAGGCTGGTGAGTGGATGGGGGAGAAAGAATGGGAAAGGTGCAACAGGGACTTGAATAGACAGAGTGGTAAAAGACATTGATCAGAGGTAATCAGTTATACAAAATACAACATATATGAAACAAGCAAAAAACCCCAACAAACACCTCACCAAAAAACAAGCCAAAATGTAATAACAATAATAAAGAATCATATAACTGACTCATTTGGTAACAAAAATGAAAGAAATGTTAATTATAGCCAAGTGGTTAACGCATTTTCACAGTATCTTTTTTGAAAAAGCAATGTCTGGATTGTTCCCATTAGTACCTGGATTAAACAGTTAACAGTATCTCACCACCATCAAGTCAGTGTTCATTCCTAACTGATAACCAGTGGGATTTCAGAGGCAGTCAATTGCACAGGAAACTGTTTCTCCCTCAGAGCAGCTAGTAGATTTGAGCCACCTCTCTTTGGATTGGCAGTGCAACTCTCTATCCACTGGGCCACCAGAGCTTTTATGAGTATCTAGATGAACAGAACTAAGCTAGTCAACAAAATAAACAGAAACAAAGTTCTTCATGATTTATCGACTCTCTTTTCCTGGGAAAGAAGATGGTAAGTCTAGCCTCTGTTTTGCATCTGGCCAACTTCCAGGTTACCTCCCAATGGCAACCCTCTTACTCCTGGGAGGATTAAATAAATGTATCTGTGAGATACACTGCTAACAGTAATAGGCATAAAGTGCCCAGCATATGCTGGCTCATTGTTACAGACCTGATCAATTATGTTTTACTTTTCGCTTTATTAACTCTCCTTTAACTGGCAATGCTATGTTGGCACTCTGGAGATAGGACACATCCTTGATGCACATCCTTCCCAATTTTGAACCATGCGGTGTTTCCTTGCTCTGTTCTGATGACTACCTCCTGGTCCAAGTATAGGTTTAGCATTAAGTACAATCAAGTGTTCTGGGATTCCCATTCTTTTCAGAGTCAGCCACACTTTGTTGTGATTCACACAGTCAAATGCATTTGCATACTCAATTAAACACAGACATTCCTCTGGTACTCTCTGCTTTCAGCCAAGATCCATCTGACATTAGCTATACTATCCCTACTGCCATGGCCTCTTCTAAACCCAGCCTGCCCTTTAGGCAGTTCTCTGTTGATGCACTGTTCCAGTCGTTTTTGGATAATCTTCAGCAGAATCTGTTCAATAATTTCCACACTTTGTTGGATTACCCTTCTTTAGAATGGGAACAAACACAGATCGCTTCCAATCAGCTGGCTAGGTGGTTGTCCTCCAGATTCGGGCACAACTTGGTGAGCACATCCAGGGCAGTATATGTTTGTTGAAATATGTCAATTGGTATGCCATCAATTCCTGAGAGCTTGTTTTTTGGCAATTTTTTCATAGCAGCTTGAACTTCTTCCTTCATCACCACTGGCTCTTGCTCATACGTTGTTTCATGAAATTCTTCTCTGTCCACCAATACCTTTTGGAACAATGACTGTATAGTTCTTCCATTTTATTTTAATGCTTCCTGGATCATTCAATATTCTGCCCAAAGCATCCTTAAGTATTGCAACTCAAGGTTTGAATTTGTTCTTCAATTCCTATAGATTAAGAAATGCTGAGTGAGCTCGGCCCTTTTGATTTTCTGACTCCAGTTCCTTGCACATTTCATTATTATACTTTCTCTTCCCATGCTGCCCTCTGGAATCTTCTGTTCAACTCCTTAATATCTTGATTTCTTCCCTTTGCTTTGGCTTCTTGCTCTCCAGTGCAATATTTAGTTTCTTCTGACATTGATCTTGGTCTTTTTTTCCTCTTCTGTCTTTATAATGACCTTTTGCATTCTTCCTGGATGATATTCTTGATATCCGCTCACAGCACATCTGGTTTTTGCTCATTAATGTCCAAGGCCTCACACCTGTTCTGTTGATGGTTTTGAAATTCAGGTGGGATAGACTCAAATTTTGGTTTCCGTGGGCTTTTCATTTTCCTCAGCTTCAGCTTTACCTTGCATGAGTAGTTGGTGGTCTGTTCCACAATTAGCACCTGGCCTAGTTTTCATAGCTGATATTGAGCTTCTCCAGTGATTCTTTCCACAGATGTAATCTGATTCCTATGCATGTGGTCAGGTGAAATCCATATGCACAGACTGCGTTTATGTTTCTTATAAAATGTATTTGCAAGGAACGAGTTGTTGATTGTGTAAAATTCTATCATTCTATCTCTGGCTTCAATTCTGTCACCAAGTCCATGTTTTCCAACTGCTGATCCTTCTTATCTATTCCCAACTTTTGCATTTCAGTCACCCATTATTATTAATGCATCTTGATTGCATGTTCTAACGATCTCTGACTGCAAAAGTTGGTAGAAACATTCTATTTTCTCTTTGACTCTGGTTGTTGATACATATATTTGAATGATGGTGGTATTCACTGGACTTCCTTGTATGTGTATGGATATTATCCTGTCACTCACAACATTGTATTTCAAGACAGATCTAGAAATGACTTTTTTAACTATGAAAGCAACCCCATTTTTCCTTACCTTTTTGTCTCCAGCAAAGCAGTCATATAAGACTCCAACTCAAAATGTCCCATGCCAGTTCATCTCTTTTTACCAATATCTAGTATGTCAATATTTATGAGTTCCATTTCCTTCATAACAATATCCAATTTTCTTACATTCATGGTTCATACATTCCATATTCCAATCACTAGTGGCTGTTTACAGCTGTTCCTTCTATTTGTTTCCATTCTTGAGGGTTCAGCCTCAGTTGCCATATCTGCTAGTCTAAGTGTGCTCTGTTGTACATAGGGTTTTCAAAGGCCTGCTATTTTGGAAGTGGATGGTCAATCCTTCTTCCTAGTCTGTCTTAATTTGATTGCTTAGATTTAGAACATCATCTGACAAACAAGCATTTTACAGAGAAAAGCAGATTAAAGATATTTCCCACCAGTCAAAAAAAACCCAATAGATTCCATGCTGTCCTCACCCTTACCAGGTGTGTTTTGAGACACCCCTTTCCCTGCTCCACCAGTATTTACATCTATCCCACCAACTCTATTCAACATCAGTCTCCCCTATCCAGCCCTTGATGCGATGGCCTATATGTCAATCTTTCTGGCTTCTGTGATTCTTGTTTTGTTTTCTTTGAAAAAGATTTTATTAAAGGTCTTTACAAAGCAACATCCAAAAATTCAGATCCAGTTGCCAAGGAGACCCTATTATGCAGTTGGGACTGGCTGAGACATAGCAGATGGCTCTGGCTTCCCACCTTTCTGCTCGGAGATGGGGAAAGTAGGCAGTATCTCGTCTTTGGGCTCCACAATGCTCACGTGGTCAGGGAGGGGCTTTTTAGGGCCAATCTTTCCACTTGGGTCCCAGGGAAGCATGATCTTTACTTTGATGCCCAGCACACCCTGTCTGAGCAACACGTGGTGCACAGCTGTGTCAACAAAGTAGTTAACAGGGTCCCCACTGTGGATCATAAGGCCATCGACAAATTTCATGGACAGCTCTCTGTCCTCGGAGTTTCCCAGAGACCACAACTTCACAGCCCTTGGCCCCACTCTCCATGATGAACCGTAGCACACCATAGCAAGCCCTCCACACAGCAAGCCCTCCTAGGAGTTTGTAACGAAGAGATTCTGCCTGGGCAATGGCACACAGACCTCTTGTGGCCACTTTTTCAGCATAAAGCTCCACATTGCCCTCAGGGAAGCCAAACCTCTTCTGAACCACAGCAGTTAGTTCTCGGATCCGTCGGCCCTTTTCACCAAGGACATTCTGTGTCCTGGTCGCTAAGATTATGATTTCTGACCTGGTTGGTGTAACTCGAACTTCAACTCCAGAGTAACCATCCTCAGCCAGCTCCCAGGTAAGAAACTCATTCAGTTCGGCTTTGAAGATGCCATCTGCGACAAACTTCCTCTTCTTGGAAATCTGCACCGCCATCTTCGGTCAAGCGCCACCAAGGGAAAAGCGCTTCTGTGATTCTTTAATGCCTCAAGCTGCTGCCAGTTTCTCCCTCTGCAGGCAGTATCTCGACTTCATGAGTTTTGAACTCCTGCTCCAGGAATGACTTATCTTAGGGCATCTTCTCCATTTATGCTGTAAGAACTTTCCAGAGAGATTGATGAATCTGATAGATAATCATGGGAAAATATTTGCTGGAACAAAAAAATGTGCTACACAATCTTGGTTTAATGCTGGTGGGGTCAAAGATGCAGTTAGGGCCTCTGCTACTTTCTAAACAAAGCAGACTAAGGTCACAGAAACACATTCTCTAAGGTCAGAGTATATGGGTAAGATTTTCTTGCCCCAATATAAAAAACATCCAGGTTGTTCCTGTCATTAAAATGATGAGGAAAAGCACTCTGTATAAATCTTTCTAACTACTTCACAACAACATACTGTACTTTATCCAATGCAAGAAGTTTCTGTTCCTTAAAGCTTAAGCTTTACATCTATCCCACCAACACTTCATTCTGAGTATTTCCTTAAATAACTCCTCAAGTAACTTGAAAATAAAAATTGAAATATGCTTAGAAGCCAAAACCAAAGCTACAGTTATTATTTTCTCTAACGCTTTTAAATTATCATTGCTAGCATTGTGGTAGTTTTTTTCCCCCAGATCTTGTCTTCCTATTCAAGTATACATGCATGCATCACAATATATATGATTGAAAGGAGCCTTGGTAGCACAGAAGTTAACAGCAAGAAGGCTTGTTTGAACCCATTCAGCTGCGAATTAGGGGGAAAAGATCTGGCAAAATGTTTCTATAAATAGTAAAGTAATGAAAATTCTGTGAGACAGCTTATTAGGTTGCATGAGATTATTCTAAATTGAAAACAACTCTATAACATATTCAGTACCCTACAAAAGCAGCAGCTTACTGATTCCTATGTATTATCTCTTTATTCCTAAAACTCTGCAATGCAGAGACTAATCTGCACAAGGTCACAAAACTGGCATGTGAAAGAAAGACTCCAAAATCTTTACAGAAGAATTGTTATTTATAATGGCTTCAAAATATTACAGGGAACCCTGGTGGCCTGGTGGCAAGAAGCTACACTGCAATCCACCAGCTGCTCTCTGGAAGAAGGATGGGAAATCTCCTTCCACACAATCAATGGTACACAACAACATCATAATATTACACAGACAGCATCTATTATGTTATTTAACCATTCCCTCATTGTTAGCTGACACACTCAATGGCTGGTCATAGTCTGGCACTCCAATGCCCTGGGACATATAAAACAGGCCTGTAATCTGCTTCTGGAAGGTCACAGCCTTGTAAACCCTGAGGGGTAATTCTACTACAACTGACTTGGTGTCAACATAAGAAAACACATCCCTGAAAGTCCCCACGTGACACACAGCATATACGCTCTATTAACATAAAGGCTGGTGGTTTAAATCTGTGCAGTAATGTGGTAGAAGAGAGACCAAATTATTTGTTTCCACAGTTAAGAAAACCCAAAAAGCAGTTCTACTCTGTTACACATGGGGTCATTCTGACTTGGAATTGACAGAAAACGGATTTGGTTTAGGCTAATATTTCCTTAAGTTACCTTTATAGGCAGAGGAAGTATTTGGTGGCACACTTTTTCCATTGTTCAAAGGTCTTCTGGTGCTGGACCATCTATGGTCTCATCAAAACTTTAATGTATTTAACAGTGTATTAAGCATCTCCTAATTCTGATGGTGTAGCAGGTAAGGAGTTATACTATCAAAACCACCTGATAAAAGCAAGTGGTTTGAATCCATAGGAGAAAGATGGGCAATCTATTTCCACACAATTTACAGACTGAAAATTCATTGGCGGGCCAGCTATAATTCAGTTCAGACTTGACAGCAATGAGTGAGTGAGTCTTTTTCAAAGGGGTCCCCCAAACCATACTGCTGGAAGGCATCTACTGCACATAAAGAAATCCACCCCTTTTCTGTGCCTGAGGAACACAGCTCCACAGTGGCTAACTACTTGGATTAACTGCTAATTGGAAGGCTGGAGGTTCAAATCCATCAGCTGCTCCATGGGAGAATGATGAGCAGGCTACTTCTGTGAGGTTCTTCATGGTGGAAACAACAGTTGGCAGGTCTGCTCGTCCTCCAAGGTCACTGAGTTGGAAATTACTGGAAGCCAGAGGGCCTGCTTTGGTGTTTTTCTGTGCATCACAATTTTTGCTATGTCCCACTCCTTGGATGGTACTTAATGACAGTCAACCAGTTTTCTGTAGGGCTCAATTCTCTCCTAGAACTCTAAGCAAAGTTGCATTATAGGGAATAAAAGATAAACATGTGACAAAGTAGGCTCCTTTACAAAACTGTAACTCAAGTAAAAATTCCAAAGAAAAATGTCAAAGATACATAATCTCTCTCTTTTTGCAGTCTAATTGGAAGCAACTCATAACTGGCCTTCCACTGAATCTCTGAGGCTGTAAACTAAAGAGAAAACGGCCCATCTTTCTCCTGCAGAGCCACTGGTGGATTCTAACCACCAGAGAGCTATGGCCTTTGGGTCAGCAGAGCAACTTTCTATAGAACAACCTGTACACCAGAGCTCCCTTGATAACAAACTACTATGAACTAGAAATCAAATTCAGAAAAGGAGGCAGAGCAGGAGTTGGCTCTGGTGAAAAATTAACTAGTGGATACAATTATGAGACATCTTGGAGGGGTTACTTAAACTCAAAATGTCAAATTAATTCACAGCAGCTCACAACCCTCTTATCAGCTTTCTGAGGTTCTAACTCTTAATGAGAGGACACCGCACATCTTTCTCCCTTGGAGCCAGTGGATTAAAAGCACAGATATCACAGGGAGAGCAGATTTAAAAATTATTCCTGGCAAAAAAGCTTGAAATAGACTCTGTACTAGGAGTACATGATCAATTCTACTTAATATCAAAGTTGTTCCTTAAGTCCATTTGCAGGTCATAGTGCCAATAAAAATTACTAGGGCAAACATGACAGGAAGGAGCCCTGCTGGCAAAAGTAAGAAGCTGGGAATTAAATGAAGGATTTATGGGTTTAATTTACCCAGCAGTAACGTGGGAGAAAGGGCTTCTGTAAAGATTGGAGCCAAGGAAGCTCACAGGAAATTTTACCCTGTAGAACTATTAGACTCAGCTTGATTACACCTAGCAACAAAATATATTTAAAATAAGTTTAACAGAGAATGGTAAACTGACAAAATTTGTCTCTGACTCTGCTCTTTCAATATTTATGCAAAGAAAATGTAGTTTTTTGTGGGTGTATCCTTTGTCCTAAATGAGTGTTCCAATTCTGACTTGCACAATGATGGCATTTCTTCAGGGAATATAAAACCTGCCAGCATATTTACAAGAATCTCTTAGAGCACATTTACTCGAGTTTCTACAAATTAAATTCCACTGGATTCCTGGGCAAGATCCAGAACACGGTGTGTGGTGGCATTTCTTGCAGGTATCTAAGGGTATATTCACTTGAACACAGTGCATGAAGTTGTAAATCAAATAACCAACCCTACTGTTAGGAAATATCAGCCATATGCTGGATTAGAATCAATCCGTTCACATAATTTAATGTTGACAAAATCATTTCTCTATTCTTTTCTTCTTGTTAACTGGTGTATTGTTGTTGTTGTTAAGTGCCGTCAAGTCGCAGGTGACTCATAGAGACCCTATGAAGGAGAATCCTCGATGCTTGGGTGCCTTTCATCCTCTCTCCAGGTTCATAGGGTTTCCGGAGGCAAGCTATTATGGAAGTGGATGCCACTCCTTCCAAGTTAACTTGTGTAGGCTATACAAATAGTTAATTGGGTGCCATTGAGTCTACTATGATAACCCATAGCAACCCTATGAACAAGAGATCTGAGTGCTGCCTGTTCTTTCCTGTACGATCCTCACATTTCCTGACATGCTCAAGCCCATGGCAGCAATCACTTTGTCCATTCACCTGATTAAGGGTCTTTCCCTCTTTAGCCGACCTTCCACCTTTCCAAGCATGATGTTCTTCTTCAAGGAATTGCCTCCCCTCACAACAATCCTGAAGGACAGGAGATGAAGATTTGCCACCAAGAAACACTCTGGCTGCACTTTCTCCAAGGTAAGTTTGTTTGTTGTTTTGGGAGTCCACAGGATAATTATTACCCTTTTCCAACAGCACATCTCAAAGTATCAATTCTTGTACTCATTGTCCACTGCTGACACACAGCAAGTGATTGAAAAAACCAGGGCCTGTATCAGATGCACCTTAGCCTTCAAACTGACTCCTCAATAATTTGGAGAGGTCCCCAAGTGCAGACTTCTTCAGTGTAATGCGTCTCCTGATTGACTGTGGATTGAAGCAAGATGAAACTGTTGACAACTTTAATTTTCTTCCTTCATCTATCATGATGTTGCCTATCAATAACATAAATGTTGCACCAAATGAAAGTCCTAAAGTAAAAAAATATATAATGTATCACCCCAAACATAAAGGAAACACCCATATGCCTTATCAGTTTGCTTGAATTACGTCTGTTAAATTCTTTTCATTTTAGCCCTTTGATTACCTCACTGCATTAGAATTTATGAGACTGTAGTAAAAACCACTCCACTTGAAAACTAAGCATAGTTTGCATTTAGGCCACAAAGTTTTTAGGCTAAAGAACACAAGCCCAGGGCTGAAATGCAAGAAAGCACTCTTAAGTGGAAAAGAGTGGTCAAGTGCTTTCCCTCCAGGCACTTGAAAAGGCTCCCACCACTCTCTAATCTCTGTCAGTTCTGAACAGATTCCTTGCTGACTATCTAGTGTGTTTTCAGAGGCTGTAAATTGCATAGGAGGATAATGATCACTGACCTTTTTCCTAAGGAGTTGCAGGTGAATTTGAACCACCAGAGAGGCACCATCTTAAAGTTAGCAGTGCAACTCTCTCCACACTACGCTATCAGAATTTCCTCGGATCAGCCCTGCACTTAAGTATAATGAATTCAGACATGAACTCTTGCAGCTAACTGGAAATTCAAGTCATAAAACAGCCCCAGTGAACTAAGAAATTATCTGATAAAGCAGTAGCATGTCTGTTTTGGTTATTTGGGTTTTTGGTGTTTTATTTGTTTATTTTGGAGGGGGCTGTAAATTAGGCTGATAAGAGGTAATGTGTTGTGTAAAGGGTATAACCAGAATAACAGGAAACACATTCTTTTTGGGAGAATGAGTGCCCCTAATGCAAACACATTCTTTTTGGGAGAATGAGTGCCCCTAATGCCTAACTCTTTTTTGCTTAACCATGACCAGTGGAAGGACTATTTTGAATCTGGATAATTTTGTTGAGATTGTCTGGTTCCTTATGATCTGAAGTCTCAAAGAATTCTGAGACCATGAAAATGTGCTTGCCGGTACGGAAAAAGACAACACATAAAGTAATCAAGAAAGCCTCTGTATGGGGATAAAAAATTTCTTCATCACAAAGTGATCTTTCCCACTTGACCATGACTTCCCCCCCCCCTTTTTTTGCTTACCTTCTTTTCTGGAAATTAGGTATTATCTGTTTATGGCATTAGAAAACTGAGAATCCATAGTTGACTTTAAAGAATCTATTTATCCAGTCTCAGGTGAATGTATCCACAAAAGCTTGTCCTTTACTGTACTATGTGTGAAGAATGCAGAACAGGTCTCTTTCCTAAAAATGATCCTTTCAAAATTGCAAATACAAGAACTGCTTAACGCATTGTTTCTTCTTGGGTTATGAAAATATTTGATATTGGTAAATGGTTGCACCACAAATTTATGAATGATCTAAACTATATTAGACCGCACTTTAAACTGGTTAGTTCTATGTTATACCAAGCATACCTTAATAAGTCTTGAAAATATAAACAGAAGACACTGTATGGGCGGTATGTATGGTCTAACCTGTAAAATGTAAACTCCCTCAGGAAGATGTTTATACCCTCCTCTGTAGTAAGAGCTTAGGGCCAAGAACTGCAGGGGGATGGAAGTGGGGGACAAGGTGTCTCACAAACCTAACACAACAACAGGGCACAGCAAAGGGCGGGCAGGGCAAGGCTCCTTGTCAAGCTGTGAGCTTCTCCAATCCCCAGCAATGAAAAGGGTGTAGCTAAGAGTCATCTTCATACTAAACGAATTCCAAGTTAGGTCAACCCTCCAGGGCGAGCTTCTGAAAGTAGATTGCCGACTGGTCCTCACAGCGCCTGCAGACCTGGCTCAGCTAGCAAGGGCGTTTATGTTTGTGTGAACCCCCAGGAACAAATGCTGAATGAATGCCCTTGATCCAGAAGGACCTGTGCTCAGCACTCACCAGATATTGACCAGAGCATTGTGATGTGATGTGCAGAGAGCACTCAGCACACCCTGACAGCTGGTGCCCCGCACTGAGCGGTACAGCACTCAGCGAACCCCGACAGCTGCTGCCCAGCACTGAGCCGTAAAGCATTCAGCGCACCCCGTCAGCTGCTGCCCGGCGATCAGCGGTGCAGCACTGAGCGCACCCCGACTGGCTCCCAGGCGCAGCTCGCTGTCTTCGGGTCCAATCAGGACGCGGCCGCCGCCATCCTTCACGCGCCTGCGCAGCGCAGGGCTGCTGGGATCGCAGTTCCCGCTGCGCCCCTGGAATGGGGACTGGAAGGCGGCCCCTAAGGACGGGCAGAGAGGCAGACTCTCGGCCGCGCCCTCTCAGTCCTTATTGCCATCGTGTGACCTTTCCTCATATAGGGTGAGACCGAACCAATGTCACGATCCGGCCGTGCCTCCTACACACTCACCAGGGTTAGGGCGGCCCGAGTGGGCTGCAGCTTCCTCTTGCTGACAGCCCGGACAGTGGCTCGGACTAGGGAAGCTGACATCTTCGCCGCCCGGGTGCCTCGGGCCAGAGCTCCAAACCCTCAGCCTCTCTCCATGGACACGGCGCGCACTGACGCCACAGGCCACGGCGCACGGCTCCCAGGCCCCGCCCCGCCCCGCCTAGCCCCGGCCCCGCCCCCGGAACTCAGAGCCCTCCCCACAGCTGCCATGTCACGCCCACAAAGCCCAAGCCCCGCCCACTAATCGCAAGTCCCCCCAACATCTCCCATACCAACCTGTAATTTTCCTCTGTGTCAGCCAATTCCTTCTGATACAGTGACTCTTATTTTACTGCTTCCTGGATCATTTAACATTCTACCCAAACTATCCTTAAGTATTGCCAACCGTGGCTTGAATTTGTTTTTCAACTCCTTCAGCTTAAGAAACGCTGAGCGAGTTGGCCCTTTTGATTTTCGGACTCCAGTTCTCTGCACATTTCATTACAGTATCCTGCTTTGTCGTCCCGCGCTGCCTTTTGAAATTTTCTGTTCAGCTCTTTGATTTCTTGGTTTCTTCCTTTAGCTTTGGTTTCTCGGCTCTCTTATAAGAGGTTGTGGTACTAGGAATATTATAGCCAATGTTAGATGGACCTTGACAGAAAGCAGAGAATACCAGAAAAATGTCTATCTGTGCTTCATTGACGATGAAAAGGCTTTTGACTGTGTGGATCACAACAAGCTATGGCTGACTCTAAGAAGAATGGGAATTCCCAGAACATTTGATTGTGCTAATGCGAAACCTATACTTCAAAATCTACTACATGGTTCAAAATCAAGAAGGGGGTCCGTCAGGGATGTATTCTCTCTCCATACCTTTTCAATCTGTATGCAAAACAGATCATCCGAGACACTGGGCAGTACAAGGAGGAATGTGGCATCAGGATTGGTGGAAGAGTCATCAACAACCTCTGTTATGCAGATGACACAACCCTGCTTGCTAAAACTGAGGAGGATCTGAAACGCTTGCTGCAGAAGGTCAAGGACTGCAGCTGCTTATATGGATTGAAGCTCAACATCAAGAAAACCACTGGGCCAATTGGCAGCATCAGTATGAATGGTGAAGAGATTGAGATAGTTAACAGTTTTAGTTTACTTGGCTCTACAGTCAACACTCTTAGTAACAGCAGCCAGGAAATCAAGAGATGTATTGCATTGGGAAAGTCAGCTGGGCATGTTGCAAGGAGCGACTGGTCCTTGGACAGGGACATCATGTTTGGGAGAGTGGAGGGACGGTGCAGGAGGAAGACCCTCAATGAGATGGATTGATTCTGTGAGTGGAGTGGTGGGAATGAGTGTGTTTGAGACGACAAGGTTGGCACAGGATAGAACGGCATTTAGGGCTCTCGTACCATAGGGTTGCTATGAGTCGCAAGCGACTAAGTGGCACATAACAACAACAACCTACGTACTGCTGCCATTGGCTGGATGTGACTTGATTGATGATGCCATTGGCTTGAGTGATGCTCAGAAACAGCAAGGTTGGAGCTTGGAGTAATTTCTGCCAGGTGAGTGATTGGGGATGAGTGAGTGGGGACCTTCATGACCTAGTGATGTCCACAAGGGTTGGTGTCAGATTTAATGTCAAATTATATAGATTTCCTCTATTATACAGATTCTCAAGCAATGGTTATTGTCTATTTTCTTCATCAAATTGTCCTTAAGTGTTGTCAAATGAACTACAAATAATATGTAAGAAATGTTAAGTGCCATTGAGTCCTCTACAGTTCAGGGTGAACCTCTTAACAATGGGTCTGAAACCTGCCTTATCTTATCATCCCTACCATCCAGAGACCACTGCTACCATCACAGTGTTAATCTTATTGAGGTTCTTCCTCTCTTTTGCTGACCCTCCATCTTCCCTAAAACAATGTCTTTTTCCAAGGACTGGACCGTCTTAACAACATACTCAAATTAGGTGAGTCAAAGTTTCACCATTTTTGCCACTAAGGAGCACTCTGATACTTTCTTGAAGACATATTTGTTCTTTTGGCAGGCCATTGAATATTCAGTACTCTTGTCCAACACCACAACTTAAAGACATCTATTCTTCTTTTATCATCCTTAGTCATAATTCAATTTTCAGATGCATAGACAGTAATGGAAAACACCATGGCTTGGATAAGGTGCACCTTAGTCTTTATATTGAAATTGCTACTACTCAACTCTGAAAGGTCTTTGACAGCAGATTACTCAATGCAATGCATCTTTTAATTTCTTGTTTACTGATACCAAAGGTGTTGATTGTGGATTCAAGTAAAATGAAATTGAAAATTTCAGTCTTTTCTTCATCTATGAGATGGATCAATTCTGTGATTGGGGTGGTGGGAGTAAGTGTGTTGGAGACAGTGAGGTTGGCACAGGATAGAGCAGGGTTTATGAGTCACAAGCAACTCGAGGGCACCTAACAACAATAACAGTCTTGCTGTTGCCTGTGCTCCGGTGAGGATTTTTGTTTTCTTGATATTGAGATCTAATTTGATCTTATGCAGCAAGCATTTCAAGTCTTGCTTGTTTTTGCAAGTAAGATAGTGTCATCTGCATAACGCAGGTTGTTGATGAGGCTTCCTTCAATCCTGATGCCACATTCTTCATAAAGTTTAGCTTCTTGAATTATTTGCTCTGCATACAGAATGAATAAGTATGAAGAAAGGATACAATTTCTTCTTGGTCAAGGTATAGGTTTTGCATGGCACAATTAAGTGTTCTGGGATTCTTATAAATTTTAGCCAAAATTTATAAATGTAATTATAATCTTTGCAAAATAGATTATATGAACCAAAAAGAATCTCAACAAAGATACTCAAGAATTAAACTACACAATTAACCAACTCGATCTTATAGATATTTATAGGCTAATGGACCCCAAAAAAGCACAATATACCTTCTTTTCCAATGTGCATGGAACATTCTCCAGAATAGATCACATTCTAGGTCACAAAGCAAGCATCAACAAATTA
>NW_006400048.1:1391989-1399348 GCF_000299155.1 Elephantulus edwardii | reverse complement strand
CCACAAGATGTAGAGGCTCAACTATGTCATTTATTGTTCTTAAGACCTTGGGGTTGGGGAGAGACTGAGTAAGATGGGTTCAATAATGTATACTGCACTGAAACAGAGGAGATAGAAAACTGTTTAAAAGAGATGTGATTAAGTATTTCTGTCATGACAGGAGTCTAGAGCGATGAGTCCATGGTGGAGTGGACCTGGGGGAGGGTTTGTAAAACAATGAAAGTATTTTTCTTTTACTTCTCCAAGAGGGTAGTGTTCTGGGGTGGGGGGAGCCTTTGGAAAGGACAAATGTGCAACAATGAATGAATGGAAATCCAAAGCCCCTGTACATTTTTACTGAAATTAATATCAAATTTAAAATTTTTTAAAAAAGAATTAAGTTAGAGTAAGGATGGCAATGGATTTGTAACTGCTCATGCTAATAACATGGTATCATGGCATGGAGGAGGAATAGTGGAAATGTATCCACATTTACAATATCCCTCTTACCACAACCATTTATGGGAAATAGGAACTGCATTGGAACATGTATCTCTGGATTGGAAATGATGATAATGTTAATATTTCTAGCCTTCAGCTTAAAAGATTATAATGTTCAAAATTATTTGTTATACATTTGTTTAAATCTTTCCCTCTTTTAACAACTGGGTTCTAGAGGGAAGAGAAAAGACCAGAGAATGGCCAAAATTATTGGGGAAGCTATTACTGCCAGTTTAGGGCCTGTGTCAGGAAAAGGAAGTCTTACTCATATACAGTGCCACCCAAAGGTAATAAAGGAGGTCAGAATTGCTTCCACTGTGGAAAGCTGGGCCACTTCAGTAGACAGTGTGACAGACGAGAGCTACAGATAGGCAAGGGAGTAGAGAGGAAGCTCCCACTCACTTGCTTTAAGTGTGGATCTGAACGACACTTGGCCAAGGGTGGCCCACATCAGGTCCTCGTGGCGGACAGGACTGACAGGCCCCAGCTCCCAGCTGGAAACAAAGGAGGAAGCTTCAATGATTTAGATCCTCCCAGAAGAGCTGTGGGTGAGCATTAACATTACTGGTAAGTATATTCGTTTTCTCTTGGACACAAGAGCCTACTATTTGGCCCTAAAAGCCTTCTGAGGTCCCAACTCTTCTCACTATTTCTTAGTTGTTGGAATTGATGGAAAACCTCATAAGCAGTCCCTTACTTCCCCTCTGCCTTGCAAGTGGACTTCCGAGCTCTAAAACAACCCAGTGGTAGATGGAATTTGCTCAAATTTTTCTTTCAATTCCACTGTATCATTCTCAAAAAAAGTTGTTGATACAGGTTCACAAAAAAATCTTACTTACTAGAATATAGTATCAGAAACACCAGAAATGTGAAAATAAGGGGGGGGGGCGGAAATCAAGGACTATACAAACAATGTTGCTGTTGATTGGCTTCGAGTCAGGCATGACTCTTAACTACCCTATGAACAAAAGACCTGAGGCCTTTCTATAACTATTGTCCTTTCTCAAAATTCATAGTTTTCAGAGGCATGTTGTTTAATAAGTGGATGCCACTCTTTTCAAAAAAATGCTATCACCAAAAAATATGTTTGATGCAAAGCATACAAAACCAAATGATTCAAAGCCTCACTGCAATTGGGTAATAGAGGCCATTCTGAGCAGAACATACTACGTGCTGTTGTTAATTCTCTTAGCAAACCTATAGGACAGAGAGTACAACTTGCCCACAGAGTTCCTAAAGCTGTAACTCTCTCAGAAGTCAACTGTTACATCTTTCTCCAAGGAAGTGATTGGTGGTTGTGCTTCAAGATTGATGCAACTCTCTCCTTGAATCCTCACAAACAAATCAATGAAAGGCTGTAGAGGTGAGATCTATTTCCCCAAACCAACCCATGAAAAGGCTAGGTATAAGAGAAGTCTGATATGCAATTGCTTTGAAAGATGGTCCAACATTTTGCTCAGTTGTATATGAGACCGTCATGAGTCCATGGTGACTAGAGGGCAGCTAATAACAAGTTTAAGAACAGAGAGGAAAGTCAACCCAGCAAGGGAAGCTGGTGCTTCTCAAAGGCCAAAGAGTTCCAATGACCAGACTGGAATATGTTTTTTCACTCTTCTTTTTGGCCCAGATAAGTGGTTCTTTAGAGAATAGAACTGCTGCAGAGGTCTCTAATCAACTCCTCTACCTGTTCCTCAGCATGGCATCACAGGCACGTTGGATACTATGGGTCTTCACTCACAACTATAGTAAATACCAGTCAGTAAACTACATTGAACATCTTTTTGTCAGAACTTGTCCTGATTGCACAGGATACAAATAAAACAGTTTTAATTCTTCTGTTGTTATGTGCCATTGAGTCGCTTGTGACTCATAGCGACCATGTGTACAGGAGTCCTAAACCCTGCTCTATCCTGTTCCAATCTTACTGTCTCTGCCACACCTACCCCTATTACCCCAGTCACTAACTCTATCCATCTTATCGAGGGTCTTCCTCTCTTGCACTGTCCCTCTACCTTCCCAAGCATGATGTCCCTCTCCAAGGACTGATCCCACCTCGCAACATGTCCAAAGTATATCAGACAAAGCTTCAGAATCCTCGCCGCCAAGGAGCAGCCTGGTCTCACCCTCTCTAGAACAAACCTGTTTGTTCTCCTAGCAGTCCTTGGTATATTCAACACTCTTCTCCAGCACCACAGCTCAAAGGCATCAATTCTCCTCCTATCATCTCTAGTCATTGTCAAGAGTTCTGATGCATAGCAAGTAATTGCAAAGATCATGGTCTATATCAGGTGCACCTTAGTCTCCAGACTGACATGGTTGCTCTTCAGTACTCCAAAGTACTTTCCCAATGCAATTAGTCTTTTTATTTCCTGGCTGCTGGTGTTAAAAGTGTTGATTGTGGAGCCAAGTAAACAAAAGCTGTTAAACTCAGAAAATATTCTTGTGGGGTTTGCTGTTGTTGTTGCTGTTATGTACTGTCAAATTGGATCCAACTGTAACAGGAGGAGATTGACACTCCTCCAGCGAACACCTGGTGGATTTGAACTGCGTGCCTTTGGTATTGCAACACAGCTTCTTGCCAATAGGCCACCAGAGCTCCCTCTCAGCAAATATTCTGGAGTACCCACTACTCACCAGGTACTGGCCAAACAAAAGGGTGTGAGGAACAATTAGAGACCCAAGTGAGAGGACAGAAATGATCTTTTAGTTTTTTCCTTGTTGTTGTGTGCTGTTGCATCAGAACCACCTTTACAAAACCTTGAGTGTATAATCTCACAACTCTAATGTAAATACAGTAGGAGTGCATTTTCAAGTAGGCTCCGACTCATAGCAATCTTATACACGACCAAAGGAAACTCTGCCTAATCTTATGCCATTCTCACTCTCTGCCTGGCTGAAACTCATATTGTCAACCCACCTCACTGAGGGTCTTTCTCTTTTCACTGACTTAATTTCCCAGGCATGATGTTTTTCTCCAAGGATGGTCCATCCCAAAATACCCATAGTGTGAGAGGTGAATTGAAGCCTCACCACCCTCCCTTCCAAGTAACATCCTGGGAGTCAGTGCATAACAATGCTCAAGTGTCCTGTCCAGGCAGAGGGATGGCAAAATAGTGACTAACTATTCTGCGTCAGGATTTCGCGTATCCCAACACACACTATTCAGTTTTCAATATGGTTAGCTAGTTGTTTTGTAAGTCTACAACATTGGTTGGTATGTTAGTAGCCTTTCCTGATAACCAAGCAGTATGTGATCTCTGTTATCTCAGGGCAGCAGCTGTACTGTGGCATGGAAGTGAGGTGGGTGTGGCATCTTTAACAGAGTCAGTAGCCTGTAATGGCTTTTAAGCTTCCACTAATATGGTAAAAAATTAGCATAGGGTTTACAAGGCTTCAAGATTTCATTTCTATTCCAAACTATTTTAAGTGTTTTGACTTCCTGGAGCCATGGTGTTGCATAAAACCCTGAGATGGTTGAACCTGAAACCAAAAATGTCCCCTGAAGTCTGAAAACTAGCTAACCTAGTAAATGTCTTTTTATGGTCTCTTAAGAAGCATCTATAAGAATCAAAGTAACAACAGCAACTGAAAAGATTGTGTAGGAAACTTAGATAAGTGAGTTTATGTGAGAACAGCTCAGAGAAGAGGGTGAGAATAGTTGCACAAATCAAAGAATGTCACCAGGGAGCTCTGGTGGCCTAGTGGCATGAAGCTGCCCTGCAATCCCAAAGGTGCACAGTTTGAATCCATCAGATGCTCCACTGGGGAAGGATGGGCTGTCTCCTTTTGTGCCTTTGGAGATCACTTGACGGCACAAAAAACAAACAAACAAAAGAATGTCACTAAATGGCATGCGTAGAACTGTTGATGTCTTATTGTGAATATTGGAGGAGGATATCATGCTTGGAGGGTTGACACAGGAGAAGACGACTCTCAACAAAATGAATTGACATGGTCACTTTAACAATGCTCTCAAATATACCGAGGGTGGCTCAGATAGCCCAGCAGAGGGCAGGGTTCTGATCTGCTGTTCACTGGGTTGCAGTTAACAGCACATAACAATTCTAAAAAAAAACCAAAAAAACAACTAAACTAAAAAATTTTACTCAGTGAAACGTGTGTTAAGTTCTTGATTGTTGCTATCTAAAAACATTACAGTTTTCAAAGAAGATGATCCCAAGGCACATCTTCACACTTTTAGTGAGTTGGCAAACTCTTGTAAATTTTTTTAAAGATCATTTGTGGGACATATTTAAAAATGAAGAATAAACTGAAATTAGCTATTGTTGTTTTTCTTGAGTATTTCAAGTTAGTGCTTCAAGTTTTCACTATCAGCAAGCAAGGTTGACACCTGCATAGTGCAAGTTGTTGTTTTCCAGATGACACATTCAAATCTAGCTTTTCATGATTTTTTTCAGACTACAGTCTATAGGTATGGAGAAAGGACACATCTCTGATGCATACCCTTCTTGATTTTAAACCATGATGTTCTTTGTTCCCTTGCTCTGTTTTGACAACTCCCTCTTGGTCTAGGCTTCACATTTTTATGCATTCAGAGACTCCTCTTCTTCTCAATGTTAGTCATAATTTGTTATGACCCACATAGTTTTGTTGACTATGCCTTTATTTAAACATTTTTCTGGTACTCTCTGCTGCTGGTTTTGATTACTCTTCAGCAAGATTTTACTTGCATGTAGTAATATTTTTTTATAATTTCCACATTCTGTTGGATCACCATTTTTGGGCACTGGAACAAATATGGATCTTCCATCCAATTGGCTAGGTAGTGGTCTTTTAAATTTCTTGGCATTCCAAGTTTCTTAGTGAGCACATTCAGGGCTACATCTGTTGAAATATACCAGTTAGTATTCTGGGGTCTTAGTTTTATCCAATCCCTTCATTATAGCTTGGACATCTTTCTTAAACATTGGACCTTGATCATATCCTACTTCCTGAAATGGTTCCATACCAACTAAGTGTTTTTGTTACAGTGACTGGGTATTCTTTTTAATGTTTCCTGCACAGATTTTGCCTGTATAATCTTTCAGTATTGCAGCTTGAGACTTGGATTTACTAGTTCTTTCAATTTATTGAGTGTGCTTCTCTCCATTTTAGAACTACAGATCTTTGTACATTTTAAGAATTTGGCTTATTGAGTTGCCTTTTGAAATATTCTGTTCATCTCTTTTACTTGGGATTTCTTCCCTTTCTACATGTTCTAGTGCAATTTTCAGAGTATCTGCTAACATTACTTTTGGTCTTATTTCTCTTCCCTGTCTTTGCTTTCTTCTTGATGTCCTAATATTCTCCCACAACTCCTCTTGCCTTTGATCATTAGTTTTCAATGCATAAAATCTATTCCTGAGATGGTTTTTTAATTTAGGTAAGATAAACTCAAGGTTGTATTCTGGTTCTTAGAGACATGTTTTCAATTTCTTCAATTTGAAATTGTACATAAATAATTGATGATCTGTTCGATAGCCAACGTTGGACTCTATTGATATTGAGCTTCTGTTTACACACAAGTAATGAACCAGATTTTTGTGTAGCCCATTTGGGCTTTTATTTTCATTTTTTTAAGAAAACAGTATTTTCCAAGGAATAGAAATGATTTCAATTATTTTAAACATAAAAATCTGTTATTCCTTTCTAATGTAAAATTTAAATTTTAGTTACATACTTGCTCCATATTTTTGCTATAGGTATCTCTTGCTCCTACTACCGCAGCAAGATTATTAGCTTCAGCTGTTGCCTAAAAAGAAAAAAAAAAGTACCAATTACTACTACTAAAAATCTGATTACCACCATACATCATGTATAACCAAGTATAAAAATAAATCAAAGAAAAATAAAAAAATAGTATTTCAAAAAGAAATCACTGTATAAAATTCAATCTCCAGCCTTGTTTCTGTCGCCAAGTCCTGTATTCCAACTACCAGTCCTTCATCTCCAAATTCTATTTTCCAGTCACAAATTATGATGAACGCATCTTCTTTGTATGCTTGATAAAATGTAAAAGTTGTTAGAAGTCCCCAACTTCCTCATCCTTAGCTTTAGTGGTTGATGCACCTATTTAAAGAATAGCTGTAAATTATGTAAGAACAAAAAGAATTTTTAAATCTGCAAAATGTTAGTACTGCAATTGCTAGTACTTGCAAGAGATTAGCAAAATGTAGATTGGGATCATGGAACCACTGCTAAATAAGGGTTTCACACACTTGTTTTGGGAAATGAGGAAGGCCAACTTCAGTGGTATAGCATTTGATGGATGAGTCAGATTACGTGTATATAAAAGATTGCAAAAGATAGGTAAATCTGTATCTTTCTTAGAAATTTGGCATTTCTTGAGCTAACAAAGAGAAAAGCTGAATATGAAAGATATCTAAATCCTAGGAACTGAACACACACCTTCCTACCTGCTTGGTGCTAAACAGGGACGTTGACTAGCATACAAAAGAAGGGAGCAAAGAAACAAAAAGCAAACAATGTAATTTTCCCACTCATTCATCATGGATAAAAATGAAATAGTCTAGGTTAAAAATAAGGAGTATAATTTTGAATGTTTAAAGGAAGGTTATGCCTCCAAAAATACCTACTATAGGAATCAGAATAAAATTTGTGAAATGTGTAACATTCACTCTCAAAGGGAAAACATGGTTTCTATGAAAATGTGAAAGGAAAAGAGAGGTGAGTAGGTTCAAGAAAATTTTAAGTGCAACAAAAAGTTCCCATTAAAAATAGAAAAGAGCAGGATGAGCCAGTGACATGGAAATTAAATTTGAAAGTTTTTCTAAAAACAACTATGAGATATCATCTCACCCAGTCAAAATAGCAAAATTTAACAGAAGAGCAAGCAACAAATGCTGGCGAGGTTGTGGA
>NW_006400048.1:1367509-1389649 GCF_000299155.1 Elephantulus edwardii | reverse complement strand
AAAATGAATAAAATTTAATAATAAAAAATAAATATATAAAAAAGTAAAGTTTTTCTAGCATGAAGAAAAGGCAAGAGATAAGAGGGGAAAACAGTGAATGATAATTCAAAGGTTCCTATCTACCAGTTGCTCCTTGGGACACAGGCAATCTCCCATACAGCCTTTGAAAACCTGAAGTTCAGCTGTGAGTTTGTTCTGACTTAATTAAAATTAGTTGTGAGATGTTTTCTTCTCAAATTGCAAAGAAACCAAAACAAAACTTGACCAGGTAAATTCACTGGATCACTTTTTAGAGTATGCCAATGTTTCCCTTAGCTAAAAGACAAGTACAAACCATAGTGGCAAATAAAAGGGAACAAGTATGAGGCCAGCTTCTGATGACAGAAGACAAAACAGCATCAACAGGTTTTTCCAAACAGTGAGACAAGGCCTCTCCTCCATATTTCCTTTCAAGGAAGGAGGTCTGTCCTTTTGGGTTACAAGTTTCTAATCTTTACATTTTACCTTAAAACAAAGCAAACTCAAAAAGTGTGACAAGAACTGCATGCCTGATCAAAGTGACTTTAACGTACAAGAAATGAAATCAGATGATCAAAGTTATAGAGCAAAATTTCAGCCAAAGTTGCACAATTCATGTGCAACAAGGAATGAAAATCTACTTTTCTGTGTTAAAAATCACAATTAAAAATTTAAAACCAACAAACAAAAAATCACCCTAAAACAAAAAGAAACCAAAGCTCAAGAATGCATTTATAATCCATGAGCTAGTGTTCAGAATGAGTAAGGAAGATCACACTCTTTCTGCCATGGCTTCCTAACTCTGAAATTCTGTCTTGATAGGACTGTTCTTGAGTATGTCAGTGAGTATTTTCTGAGCACTCTCCCACCACCCATCTACACCCTCCAACATCCACTCCTGTTCAGGCTTCATGCTGTGTGCGCGCGCACTGCCAGTGCTGAGTAAGGCAGGGTTTATGAGCATTCATGGGCACACTTGGGTATGTGTGCACACCCACACCCACACCCATACCCTGCCCCATTCTTGTGCCTTCATCCAATTACTTGAAGAAGTTTAGGATTCTTTTACTAGAAAACAATGTGAATAAATTATAGATTGAAAATTTCATTTTATTTCAAAATGAGAAATAAACTGAGGCAGAGTTCTGACCATGTAGTACTTCTGCAGGCATTGTGAAGTCAGACAAACAGTTCCACAAGGAATCCAGTTAGACCCGAAATGACAACAATAAATTTTTGGATTGACAGAGATAATTTCTTTAATCATCAGGGATTTTGAAAAATTACCCACCCTAATTTCAGAATTCATAAAAATTAAAAAATCATTCTTTTGCCATTTTTCCTTTGAAGATGTTTTAGCAATTCACAGGACTTGTTTTCTTTCATTTTTAGAAGCATAGTAGCTACATGTCAATTTACTTAAAATTAGAGAGGGAAAACCCCATAATCCTCGGGGACTCATAAACTGAAGGCTCACATAAATATGAACTCATGTTCACATTTCATCTTTTCTACAAATAGCAATAAAATGTTTGTAAATACAGTAGCAGTTCACACAAATTTGACACACGTCCACACAAGGATTCAGTAAATAACAATAAATATAATTGCCGCTCTTCAAAACAAAAAAGGGATTTATAATAGGACAAAAAAAGGATCATGTACTTGGGGTTCATCAGTACACTACTTTAGTGTACACCGAAGGAATTAAAAAAAACCATTAAACTGGATCCACTGAATACTGAACCATATTTTTGTGTTTGTTTTTAATCCTAGCTTAAATACTTACATCATGGCTTTATATTAAAATCCGTAAATCAATGCAAATTTGCAGTAGTTAAGATTCTATTAAAATGTTTTTAATCATTAACAATTTCATTAAATTAAAATAATCTGTTATTTCCCTTCAATGCTGGGTTGAAGCCTGATCTCTGCTGTGATGTCCTGTGAAGTGAACCTAATTTTCAGAGTGAATATGAATGCCTGGATGGCAGAGCACGTCACTTCTTCCCTCATGATTCCTGGTGGGTCCTCTTCGGTGAGGCTTTTCCCTGAGTCATGTATTTACTGGAAAGGCTACCTATTGAAGAGAAAAAACAAAACCCAAAATAAATAAAACAAGCCTCACTTTCTCTCAAAAGCTACAAAATCATTTATTGTTAAATATCCACAGTAAAAATGGTCACTTGTTTTCAGTCATATAATTTGGCTAAGTAGTAAAGTTATTGTATGGAACACAACACACTACTTAAAATTCCTTATAAAAGCAGACAAGTGGCTAGAGTGACACCATTCTATTATCTTTTCATGTTCACCATGTTCATGTTTAGACTGACAACAGCAGCTGTAATAATGGGCTCAAACATAGCAACGACTGTGAGGAAAGTAAAAAGCGATGTTATATTTCATCCTGTTATCTGTGGTCACCAAGCACCCGAGATGACCCTAGGCCATCCAACAGCAGTAAATTCATGTTGGTATAGCAGGTCAAATGAGATCAATTGTTCTAAGTTCTGCTTTGCACTGGTCACAGTCTTTATTTGCAACAAGACAGAATGAACCACAAACAATTCTTTCATTAGAAAGAAATATTTCACATCATTGTAACAATAACTTATTGATATCAAGGGAAGAAAGGAAACAGGTGAAGGACATGAAAGAGTTGTTAAAGATACACACACACACACGACGTAACATTGAATATATCTTGAATCTGAACAAAGAGATGAAGTAAGAAAATAGTAAATAAATGGTATTTCACATCAGCAGAGAAAAATATATCCATTAGTTGGTATTATGTCAGATATCTTGTGAGGTCTGTTGGGAGTTAGAGATGGCATTTCTCTGATAGTCTGAATCCACCAGCTTCTTCAAGGGAAAAAGATGAATAATCTCTCATGTTATTTACAGACTCTAAATACCTGCCATTGAATCAGGAGTTAGTTCCACTCAATGGCAATGAATTTGAAGTATTATGTCAAATAATGGAAGTATGTTTTGTTGTTATGTGCTGTCAAGTCACGTGTGACCCACAGCGACCCTATGTACACCAGCTCTGAACCCCACTGCACCAGTCACTGTATCAATCCATCTCATCCAGATCTTCTTCTCCTGTCCTGTCCCTCCACCTTTCCAAGCATGATGTCTTTCTCCAAGGACTGGTACCTCCTGGCTATATGCCCAAAGTATATGAGATGGAGCTTCAAAATCCTAGCCTCCAAGGAGAAACTTTGTTTCACCCTTTCTAAGACAGACCAATGTTTTCTTGGCAGTCCATGGTATGTTCAAGACTCTTCTCCTGTACAACTCAAAGGCACCAATTCTTCTTCTGTCATCCTGTCATTGTCTAGCTCTCCGAAGCATAACAAGTAATTATGAAGACCATGGCCTGGATTAGGTGCACTTTAATCTCTAGATTGACACTGCTGCTTTTCAGCACCCTGGAGAGGTACCTAATGGCAGATTTTCCCAATGCAATTTGTCTTTTGATTTCCTGACTGTTAAAGAGTGTTTGACTGTGGAGCCAACAACCTCAATCTCTTCTCCATCTATCATGGTGCTTCCAACTGGCCCAGTGGGAAGAGTCTTTGTCTTTTTGATGTTGAGCTTCAATCCATATTGAAGACTACAGTCCTTGACCTTCTGTAGCAAGTGCTCCAGGTCTTTTTCAGTTTCAGCAAGCAAGGTTTTGTCATCTGCATAACACAGGTTGTTGATGAGTCTTCCTTCAAGCTTGATGTCACATTCCTCCTTATAAAGCTCTGCTTCCCAAATGATCTGTTCTGCATACAGATTGAAAAGGTATGGAGAAAGGATGCATGCCTGACACACTCCTTTCCTGATTTTGAAACATGCAGTGTTTCCCTGCTTTGTTTGAAGGACTGCTTCCTGGTCCAAGTATAGGTTTTGCATAAGCACAATCAAGTGTTCTGGACTCCCAATTTCCTCGAGGTTAATAAAAATTTGTTACTATCTACACAGTCAAATGTCTTTGCATAGTCAATGAAATACAGATAGACATTCTTTTGGTACTCTTTGCTTTCTGCCAAGATCCACTGATATTGGCAATGATGTCTCTAGTGTCACAACCTCTTCTAAATCCAGCTTGTATTTCTGGTAGTTCTCTGTCAATGTACTGTCCCAGTCATTTCTAGATAATCTTCAGTAGGATTTTGCTAGTGGGTGATATTAGTGGTACTGTTTGATAATCTCCACACAATATCGGGTCACCTTTTTTTGGAATGGGAATACATATCGAACCTTCCAGTCAGGTGGCCAAGTAGTTGTCCTCCAGATATCCTGGCACAACTTAGTGAGCACATCCAGGGCAGTGTCTGTTTGCTGAAATACATCAACGGGTATTTGTTCAATTCCTGGGGCTTTATTTTTGCCAAGTCAGAGCAGCCTGAACTTCATCCCCATCACTTGTTGATCATATGTTACTTCTTGAAATCCTTCTGTGTCAGCCACTTCTTTTTGGTATCATGACTCTGTATATTCCTTCCATCTTCTTTTAATGCTTCCTGAATTATTAAATATTCTGCCCATACCATCCTTGAGCACTGCAACTAGAGGCTTGAATTTGTTCTTTCTTCAGTTTAAGAAATGCTGAGAGGGTTCAGTCCTTTTGATTTTCCGATTCCAGCTCTTTGCACATTTCATTATAATACTTTGCCTTGTATTCCTGAGCTATTCTTCGACATCTTCTATTCAGCCCCTTAACTTCTTGATTTACTCCCTTTGCTTTGGCTTCTTGGTGCTCTTGTGCAATAGTCAGAGTTTCTTCTGACACCCATTTTGGGCTTTTCTTCTTCTTACTTGTTTGTAGTGACTTTTTGCATTTGACCTTCTATTATGTTTTGTAGGAGGAATCAATTCCTTCCTTCCACTATACTTTTCCTTCTCTAGCAATGACAAATGAACTATATATTTAAATATAAGTGGACCCACAGAATAAGTAATAATCACAGAGTAAGTAAGAATTTCCCAAGTAAGCCAGGACATTCTTTACCGTTTAAGATATGTTTAATATGTCTTTCAGTGGAGAAGATGGATGACAGGTTGTAGGGTAAAGAAAAACAAGATACAAGTGAGGGAAAAATGGCAAATGACTATGTGGGAAAAGTCCAATATCAAGGCAGAACCAAAGAATTGTAAGTTTAAGCAAACTACCCATTTTTTACTATTAAATTGTTAGAAGCTAGATCAGGGAAAGAAGTGAGAAATTTTGCTAAGTAAATATATATTTAAACCTTATTAACAATATTTTAAATATAAATAAGTATAAAGAATGTCAAATTTCTCTGCTACACTAAGTTTACTGTGGATCATGTACATAAAATACCAAGGAGGCACAGAAAGAGAAGAACATTTTAAAAAGCACATAATAAAACTACATGTGTAATATTTTCATAAAAATAAAAAAGAGACTCCACCACTCATGTATTAGGTATCACATTTTCTTTAACCATAAAATAAGGGCAATAATGATACTTAGTGTCTTGGAAAAATTGTAAAGATTAAATTAATAAATAAATAAATAAAGACAATCTCCAAAACCTAAACAGTGATTAATACTAGAATGGAAGTAGTATATGGACAATTCTTATTTTACTGATTTTGTTTAATTGTACTTTCTAAGGCACAGAACTCTAGTGGCTTAGTGGTGAGGAGTTGATCTGCCAACTCAAAGGTATATGGTTCAAATCTAAAAGCTGCTCTTTGAAAAAAAGATGGGCAATCTCCTCCTGTGACATTAATTGTCTCTGAAAACCTGTTGGGGGTTCAGCTACGAGTCGATTCCGGCTCCATGGTACATGGGGGAATATTTAGAGTGGACTGGTTTAGACTTGGGGTAAAATACTTTACTGTATATTCCTACCACATATTTCAAAAAGGTTAACTCTAGATGAATTAAAATAAAAATAGGAAAAGAAAGCTTTAAAACTTTAAAAGAAAATGCAGATGGTGTCTTTGTATCCTGAGACTAGCAGAGAGTTTCTAAAAAATGAATAAAAAATCATGAACCACATCATGATAAAAATCATGGAAAAACATCTCAAAATACTAAAAAGAAAGTAATACCACAAAAACTGTAAGACTGGTTAAGAAAACATTTATAATGTATAGAAAAAAAAGTGTTCAAAAAAGTGATAAGTACAGAAAATACACAGTTGGACAACACTAAAATATTAAATTTTTTTAAAATTTTATTATTTTATTATTAGGATCCAACTGGTACAGGAGATTGCCCTTCCTTTTCCAGCGGAACATATGTGAATTTGAACCGCACACCTTCGGGATTGCAATGCAGCTTCTTGCCATTAGGCCACCAAAACTCCAACACCAAAGTATTTTTTATCTAACAGATTTTCAAATTTCAACTCACTGTTATCAAGTTAGTCCTTACTCAGAGCGACTCCACATCAGGTTTCTGAGGTTGTAAATCATATCAGGAAGAGAATTTGCACTTACTATGCTGAGTGCTCTGATCTTTAGATGGTGTTACTAACATTTTACAGATGAGACACAGTTCAGAGAAAGGGATTCTCTAGTCAGAGGTCCGCAACGTAAATATGAGGTCACAGGCTTCTGGAGGAAATCTCCAGTGGGTAACAAATAAATCTTGTACTACAGGGTCGCTGTGAGTCGCAGGCGACTCGACGGCACATAACAACAACAACATGGAAAGGAAGAGCTTTGGGGAACTCAACACAATGTAGCAAAGAGGCTTAGTGCTGGGCCTAACTACAAGGCTGCAGTGCCTTGTGCTCTGAACATTACAGCTGCTCTGTGGGAGAAAAACGATCAGCTTGCTAAGGTTTACACCGCCAAAATCCAGCTGTGGGCCTGTGAGTGGCAATCGATTTAACGCCAGTTGGTTTTTAGTGACACATGTTCACATTTATACTAACAAGGATAATTTGGGTAAATAAGTACTAATTTACCAGATAAATCTGATTGTCATAATAGTTTTGATGTACTCATCTGAAGAGCTTAATTTATAGGATTAGGTATCTGCATATAAATGCTTTTCAAAATGTGTCTAATACAAAATAAGACACATTCAATATGATAAATTTATGTTCATAATATTTTTAGCTGTTCAAAAGATTTATAAATATATGTCAGGGAGCAATGGTGTCCTAATATTAAGAAACTGTGCTGCGATTTCAAAGCACTGAGGTTTGAATCCACCAGCTGCTCTGTGGGAGAAAGATGGGTAATATCCACCTGGGTGATTAAATTGCCTCTGAAAACCCTTGGGATGGTCAGTTATGGGTCAGTACTGACTCAATGGCACATAATAGCAGTAGCAGTGATACAGTGGTAAAGTCCAAAAGTTCAGTGGTTTGAATCTACCAGCTGTTCTGAGAGAGAATAACATGATGATCTGCTTCCATAAAGGCTTGCAGCATCAAAAACCCTTCAAGGCAGTTCTACTTCACCCTACAGGTTCACTGTGAGTGCATTCAACTCATGGGTAATGGGTTTTACTGTCAATTAGTAATACTTTTTCTAGGTGTATGTCTAGGATATATAACTGTCCTCCTCTTTTAAAAAATTCCACTTTCAAAATATGTAAAAGTTTTAGCAGGAACAACGCCCGTAGGAATATCATATCAAGATAACCTATATGCCCATGTGCAAGTCCATGACATTTTCTCTGTTCTCATACATGCAGCATGCTTTTTACTTGTATTTCTCAATGGCTCCACCAGTGAGGTGTTATTATTATCCCTTTTCTGCAGAGGACACTATGCCATGTGGAGAATGAGTAGGCTGCTCAATATCATAAATCTAGAGTCTCACCTAGCCAAACTCTTAAAAACCGTGCTTGCTACTTCATCCTTGGCAATGGAACATTTTGACTAAGGAAGGGTAAGAGTGTTTCTTATTGAGAACTTTTTAAATAGTTGCTTACATTATCATCAATTCATCACACTACACAGTAGCCCTTTCTGACTTAATTTGTATTTGATTTGGGATGTTTTCCAAGCCACCTCTGCATGTGTTCACCTAACTGCTTCACCAGTGATAATAATAAAAGTTCTCAGGGAAATAGCTGAGTGTTCCCACACAATGGTCTTCTTTCTTACCACTCATGTGCATCATTCACTTTTGGATAACAGAAGTAATTTTCTGGAGATTCCCCCTCCACATGAATTGCTTCAATCCGCATACCAAAATCAACTCTTATTTCTTTTACATTTGACTATAAACAGACTTAATACAATCTTAAAAATTTTCCTAGACCATAAAAGAAAACCAATCCAATGTTAGAAAGGAGGACTGGCCATCTACTTCTGAAATAACAGGCCTTTGAAAACCCTATGTACAATAGAGCACACTTAGACTAACAGACATGGCAATTGAGGCTGAGATCTCAGATATGGAAACACAAAGAAAGAGGAACAGCTATAAGCAGACACTAGTGATTGGAACATGGAATGTGAGAAGTATGAATGTAGGAAAACTGGGCCTTGTTAAAAAAGAAATGGAACGCATAAATACTGACATACTAGGTATTGGCTAAGTGTGATGGGTTGGCATGGGACATTTTAAATCAGAGAATCATAAGATCTACTATGCTGGGGATGAAAAGGTGAGAAAAAAATGGGGTTGCTTTCATAATAAAAAAAGTCATTTCCAGATCCATCATGAAATACAATGTGGTGAGTGACAGGATTATATGCATACACATACTAGGAAGTCCAGTCAATATCACTATCATTCAAATATATGCACTGACAACTAGAGCCAAAGAGGAGGCAATAGAAGATTTCTACTAACTTCCGCAGTCAGAAATCGATCGGACATGCAATCAAGATGCATTGATTGGAATGCAAAAGTTGAGAACAGGGAAGAAGGATCAGTAGCTGGAAAACACAGATTTGGTGACAGAAATGAAGGTGGAGATAGACTGATAGAATTCTGGACACTTGATGATTTATTCATTTTAAATACCTTTTATAAGAAACACAAATGCAGGCTATACACATGGATTTCACCTGATGTTTTGCATAGGAATCAAATAGATAACATCTGTGGAAAGAATCACTAGAGAAGCTCAATATCAACTGTGAAAACCAGGCCAGGAGCTGATAGCTTAGATAATTAATAGCTTACTCATATGCAAGTTCAAACTAGAGCTGAAGAAAATCAAATCAAATCCACAGGAACCAAAATCTTACCTTAAGTCCATCCCACTCATTTCAAAACCATCTCAGGAACAGGTTTGAGACCCTGAAATGAGTGAAGACCAAATGAGCTGTGGGAGGATATCAAGAATATTGTCCATGAAGAATGCAAAAGATCGCTACAAAGGCAGAAGAGGAAGAAAAGACCAAGATGGATGTCAGATGAGACTCTGAATATTGCATCAGAGTGGCGAGAAGTCAAAGCTAAAGGAAGAAATCAAGACACTAAAGAGCTGAACAGAAAATTTCAAAGGGTAGCTCGGGGTGACAAAGCAAGGTATTATAAGGAAATGTGTAAAGAGCTGGAGTCAGAAAATGAAAAGGGCCAAACTCATTCAGCATTTCTTAAGCTGAAAGAATTGAAAACAAATTCAAGCCATGAGTGGCAATACTTAAGGATGCTTTGGGTAGAATGTTAAATGATCCAAGCATTAAAAGAAGATGGAAGAAGAGTATACAGAATCCGTCTATCAAAAAGAATTGACTAATACAGAAGAATTTCATGAAACAATGAAACAAGAACCTGTGGTGATGAAGTTCAAGCTGCTCTGAAAGAATTGGCAAAAAACAGGCTCCGGGAGATGACAGCATACCAACTGCATATTTCAACAGAGACACTGCACAGGATGTGCTCACTAATGTTGTGCTAAGAAGTCTGGAGGACAGTCATCTGGCCAACTTACTTGAAGAGATCGGTATTTGTTCCCATTCCAAAGAAGGGTGACCCAACAGTGCAGAAATTATTGAACAATATCATTAATATCACATATCAAATGCAAGCAAGATTCTGCTGAAAATTATCCAGAAAGGACTGGAGCAACACGTCAACAGAAAACTGCCAGATGTGCACGCTGGGTTTAGAAGAGGCTGTGGTACAAGGGATATTATAGCTAATGTTAGATGGATTTTGGCTGAAAGAAGAGTACCAGAGGAATGTTTATCTGTGTTTCATTGACTATGCAAAGGCTTTTGACTGTGTGGATCACAACAAACTGTGGTTGACTCTGGGAAGAATGGGAATCCCAGAATATTTGATTGTGCTTATAACGAGACCTATACTTGAACCGAGGCAGTTGTCAAAACCGAGCAAAGACACTGCATGATTCAAAGTCAGGAAGGGTGTCCGCCAGGGATGTATTCTGTCTCCATACCTTTTCAATCTGTATGCAGAACAGATCATCCGAGACACTGGGATGTATGAGGAGGAATGTGGCATCAGGACTGGAGGAAGATTATCAACAACCAGCGTTATGTGGATGACACAACCCTGCTTGGTGAAACTGAGGAGGACCTGAAACGCTTGCTGCAGGAGGACAAAGACTGCAGTCTTCAATATGGATTGAAGCTGATCATCAAGAAAACAAAGATTCTCACCACTGGGCCAACTGACAGCATCATTATGAATGATGAAGAGATTGAGAGTGTTAACAGTTTTAGTTTGCTTGGTTCCACCATCAACATTCTTCGTACCAGCAGCCAGGAAATCAGAGATGAAATGCACTGGGTACGTTAGCTGACAGAAACCTCTCCAGAGTACTGAAGAGCAATGATGTCAACCTCGAGACTAAGGAGTGCCTAATTGAGGCCACAGTCTTTGCACTGCATTGCATGCTGTGCATCAGAGAGCTGGAGAGTGACTAGGGATGACAGAGAATTAATGCCTTTGAGCTATGATGCTGGAGAAGAGCTGACTATACCATCGACTGCTAGGAGAACAAACAGGTTTGTCATGGAGTGGGTGAAACTGGGCTGCTCCTTAGAGGCAAGGATTCTGAAGCTTCATCTGACATAGTCTGGCCATGTTGCTAGGAGGGACCAGTCCTTGAGGAGGGACTTCATATTTGGAAGAGTGGAGGGACAGTGCAAGAGAGGAAGAATGTTGATGAGATGGATCAATTCAGTGATTGAGAGTAGGTGTGTCTGAGACGGTGGGGTTGGCACAAGATAGAGCAGAATTTAGGGCTTTTGTACACAGGGTCACTATGAGTCGCATGCAACTCGATGGCACATACAACAACAACTACAATCCAATACACCAGCAACTGAGAATCCAAGCATAAATTTACCTATCACAAATGCCTAGTTCTATTTAGAACCTCTCTAAGTGGTTAAGGAGCAATTATGCCAGTTTAAAGCATAAGGTGCACTTGATTCAAGCCACTGTCTTTTCATTTATTGTTATGCATCTGAGAGTTGGACAATGAGTAAAAATGACAGAAGAATGATATCTTTCAGTTGTGGTGTTGGAGAAGAGTACTGAATATCTCATGGACTGCAAAAGGAAAAACAAGTTAGTCTTGGAGAAAGTGCAGCAAGAGACAAGCCTTGGAGGCAAAGATGATGAAAATTCATTTCAAATATACTGAGTAAGTTATTAGGAGGGGGGTGGTCCTTGGAAAAGGACACTATGGAAAGTTAGTGAATGAGGGGAAGACCCTCAGGAGAAGAATTGACATCAGAGATAATAAGGCTGGCACAGATTAGGTTACAGTTTGGATCCCCTATTCAAGGGCTGGCTATGAGTTCTAGTTGACTTCGCCAACATCTAACAATAACATTTAGATCATTTGCTTTATTTTGGATTTTATCTTGGTTCTAACATTTAAATACTTGAATTCTTATATTTTCTGCCCATGTTTACAATACACAAAACAAACATTACTATACAAACCTATCCAGGAAGTTTGTTAACTTTAACTTTCTGTGACAGACATCCTTGAGACTTTCCTTACTACAAACTGAGCTAGTGAAACCTGGTGATTTAAGACGTTATAAATCTGGGATGGATGTTTTATAATAATTGACAAGAGATGCAAAGAAATCACCTAAGACTGTATACTCAGTAACTAACACTCGTTACAAGTGTTAAAAGTAAGTACAGTTTACTCATTAGCAATAAAATACAAAGTAAAGATTATATGGGTTTTTTTTATGTCTTAAAATTCATTTATTAAAGAATATTTATAGGAAGGTAACAACTTTTGATTTGTTATTTAAAAAATTGGGTTTCTTCATGCTGCGTAGTAAGTGCATGTAAGTGGCTAAAGTTACGAGCTTTCTACTGGACTTCTCCGACAGCACAGCACAATGGAGTAATTTCTGCATTGCTAGAAATAATTTAAAAAGTCTCTTCTAAGTTTCTCTTCAAAAAGCCAAGAGTAATAACAGAGGATGGCATAAAAAAGCCATTTCCCCCCATTCATTTTGTAGTATTGGAGGCAGCATTTTTACCATCACAGGCTACAATTTTCACTTGATCCACTTTAATAAGTTCTGTCACCTCTCTGAATTCAACATCATTCAAAACAAAAGTCCACACATTATCACAGAATCTGTACATATTTAAAGAGCCCCTGAAATTGACTCTGTTCCTGACTCTCTGAGCCAATGCTGAATTGATATCCTTATCAAACTGAAGGAGAACTTGAAGAGCAAGCTGGGGGGTTATCTGTTGAGACTGAATAAGCTCATCTAGGCTCTCTTGAAGACTGTTTCCCAAGGTGGTATTTCTGTATAACTGATAAGCCATGGCTTAGGTGGAAGGAATTGTTTTTCCTATTCAGGCTTGCGTTGATGTCCTGTGCAGAAGGCGTTTCCGCCACAGAGCGGACAGAAGCCCAACAGCAGAAGCCTACTTCCCGACCACCTCCTCCAGCACCTCTATGTGTTGTTTCATAAGGACACACACACACACACACACATATTAGGCAGACAGTGGAGTTTTAAAATTTAAAAAACTCAGCTTTTTCTATTAAATTGTATAGTTTGAAAAGAATATACATATTCATTTTGTTTAAATAGTTTCTTTCCCTAACTTTATTTTTACTGAATATAGTGGACACGGGGAGCGTTTACCTGTGGAGATACACACACATGCGCACGCACGCGCGCGCACACACACACACACACACACACTGCTCTAACAAACTTACAAAGAATGCCTGTGGGCAAGAAATTAGATGTTCATAGATTTGGTCTTTCTTTTAAAAAAACCAAAACTCAACCAAAACCCCCTTTGTTAGTTTGTTGAAGTTACCTTTTTCTTCTTCCCTCAATTTTGGCCATTTTGTTTCAGGACTGAAAAACATTCGAAAAATATGGAAGGCTTTGCGATGGGGCTTTCTCCCCATACATTTCTTTTTTTAATCTGTACCAAGGTCTGGATGCATATAATACTGGTAATACTTATATAAGGGTGATAAAAATCTTTGAAATACACCAGACAAATAGACACTAACTATTTGCCATCTCTACCTGGACATCAACTAGGTATTTTAAATTTACTATATGTAAGATGGAACTTGATTTCTCCCCCAGTCTGATCTTCTATGTCTTCCCTAGCTAAGCGATTCTGAGCTCCATCCTTCTAAGTGCTCAGGCCAAAGTTTGCATGCCCACTCTTTTCTCTCATGCTTTATCACCCACTAACAAACCCTGAGAGTTCTCCCTTCAAGAACTCATCTGGCCAGTCCTCACTTCCTTTACTCTTTCCATCCAATCTAAGATATGCTCAGCTCTCCTGAGCTATGACAGTTGTCTCAGTTATAGATGTCCACCCTTATGCAGCAACAATAATAAACTTATTTTTAAAAATTAATATAATCCAAACAGTATTCCTTTGTTAGAATCTCACTAGTTCTAATCACTGATAGAAAAACTGCAATCAAGGGCCATCTATCTTACTTCTCAACCATTCACCTTCTTGCTCATCCCATTCCTGCCACTAGTATCAGGGATGTCAAGTGGCAAATAGTGATAGTAGAACTGTATACAATAGTCTAGACTAGCTCTATTTGCCATTTGCTTGTCTCTGTCATTCAATTTTCTTCTTAAATATTTTTTCATTATAAAGGCTACCACCCTATCAGCATTCACTTTTCCCATTTTACATTTCTTCTTCTACAGACCTATTGCCACATGTGATTTTATTTACTCATCTCTTTATCTATGTCCTCTGACAAGAGTATCAGAAAAGATTCTCTGCTTGTTCATGACTATATCCTCACTGTTCAGGCCAGTAGCTTAGCAAGTAGGCCTTAATAAATATTTGTTGACTGACAGAACTGATAAAGGGATAAATAAGACATTTTAGGTTACTGGTTACTTTTCCTCTATTTTGATACATGACAGCCAATCATTGAAAATAATACATTGTTGGCAAGTCCTTTGCAACTTCAAAGCAGAAACAAAAACCCCAGCTGAACAACAAATACCTCATGACTAGCTTTCTCAGGAGAAGAGTAAGAACCACTTGGAACATTTGAAAATACACAGGTCTTAACCTAACTACTGATGAATCAGATTTAGAAAGTGAAAGTGGGAAAGAGGCAATTGTGATTTTAACCATTCCCCAAATACTTCTGATTTCCAGTTCCTGAGGAAGCGTGCCAAAAAGGCATGTGTTAAACTTTGCAGTAAAGAAAATAGTTACACATTATCTTCTTAAAACCCACATACCTGACTGGGGGCTCAAAAATATTGCTGTTTTTTGTTTCTTTTTTTCTTCATGTAAAAGCACTGCCTAAAAAATGAAATAGACTGGTTTATAAAATCAAAAGGAATAGCATCAAAAACAGCCTTAAAATGGTAACCATATCCAGGAAGGACAGCTGAAATTAGAAAACTTAGTAGCAAAGTTCTACAAGCAAATTAAAAGCAAGATTCATCTGCAGGGGACAAGCTGCCTAGTCACCCAGTGCCTGCAAGCCTCACCGCATAGTACCAGGCCAGGTGAAAGGAGTAGAGGCCACCAGTCGGAAGGAAGAGCTGAGTCTTAGGTTCTCCCTGCTTCTGCAGGACCTGGTACAGAGCTTTCAGCACTCAATAAGGGTTTCCTCAGGATAGCTTCTAAATTCTGAGCTAGATTTACCTGAAAAAATGGACCAGTTGGGTTCAAAGAACTAGGTGAAGAAGGAGGTCCAAATATACTGTGTGATTTAGACAAACCTAAAGAAAGAAATTAGCACTTTTGTTCCTATTTTAAATTGGAAGCAAAGCCTATACGTTGAAACTATCATATAAAGATTTTCTATTAAATAGAACAGAATGTCCTCTCAGCATATTGTGTGTATGCAACAATATATTTGAAGAAATAGGAAAGACTAGTATCATTTTTACAAAGGAAGAAACTGACATTAATTACTACTGAAGTTAATTCAGTATACTCTTCTACTATTCCCTTATTTTACTTTTGAAATATGATTATTTAAACTAATGTGTACCAAGATGCTAGATGTGTTGTTTCTCTGATTTGCTGGCCACCACCCCCAAACCTGCCAAAACTACTGCTCTATCCTGAGAATTTCATTACTAGAACACTTCAAACTTGCTAGCAAATAAGAATACATACATCAAAGCTAGGAGTGTGCACAGGGCACTTCTTCATGGTTTTGCCCCACAAAGTGGAGCTTTATGCTATTAGTAGAGTTTTCTCATCTTTAAAATGGTTCTGTTTAATCCTCCACTTAAAATCATGATAGTAAATGCTATGAAAATTAAATGAGATCATTCATGGTAAGTATTTAAAATAGTTTCTGACTACTGGAAATGCTCAATGAATGTTAGTTACAGCTAATAGTTTAATTTCCTTTAAATAAATCTTCCTTTTATAATCATAATTTATTTTTGGTATATGTTCTATTTTAAGGTAAAAAAGCTTAAATTTGCTCAAGCTCCTTAAAGTAATAAACTCTAAAATTTTTACATGAACTATTACAAATGTTTTTCCACAAACACTTTTTATAGAGTAAGAATAATTACTTCCTAAGTATTCTTCCCCTTTGTTTGGAAAAGAGTGTATGTAAATTGGTTTAAAAATCATAAGTTATTAAACCCATGTAACCAGTACTTTTTGTTAAAAAGGTGCTCACAGTAGACACCCATTAAGAGAAATGACCAATCTGTATGCAACACAAAGAGGCAAGATTTATGGATGACTCTGAACTATTTGCTAATAGAGCTTTTCTTAATCACAAGAGTAACTATATTCACCATATACTCCCTCTAACAGGCGTAACTGCCAATAGTATTATTTCCTGTGTGATGCACACCATTAATGAAGTCAGCTGCTAACTTTGAAACACGATACAAGAAAAGTGTGACCATTCTACTACTAAAACATCAGCTATTAAAATCACAGGAAGCACATTTTACTCTGTCATGCATGGGATTACCTAGAATCAGAGCTGATTTGATAGTAACTGGTGTATATCCATCTTTACCCTTGCTTTGCATGTGGAATTTGTATTTAAGGGAAAATATAATCTGCATACAAAAATATGGAATCCCAAGGTAATTTTATCTATTGCATCTTACCTGTTCAACTGGGTTTTCATTTCCTAGTTAGATGTACTGAGCAGTGACGCTCAGATGTAGCCTGTGTTCTGGGTACTTACTTGGTCTGTATTTTTAGATACTGGGAATGATTAGGGACATTTCAGTTCGTAACAACCTTAGAAAAGTGGTTTTAAGATTCTAAATAAAATTACGTATCTAACATATACAGAGGCTTAGGATTCAAAGTGGGGGTTTTTAATTACTTATAAAAAAAAATCTACCCTTGAAAAGTATGTAAATATAAGAATACTTAAATAATGTACTAATATAATAAGAGTAAAAATAATTCTGAAGAAATTTCTCTTAAAAGATCAGTGTGAACACCAAGGTGTGGTTGGTGAGCATACCTGGTGAGCCTTTAAACTGAGGGCATTCTTTTTTAATGTGCCCTTCTCTTCCACAAATAAAACAACGCTTATCTCTTAAACTGTCTCTGTCATCTTGTCTCTTCCACTTGTCCACTGGAGGTCTGAGAAGCTTCTCTCTACCCAGGTCAGCAGCAGCCCTCGAGGGCTTGGCTTTCTGAGATGTGCGCTGCAGGGACTTATCTTCCTTTGCTGATATCTCCTTTTCTGTGTATTTCTTTTGGATGTCTTTGTCTTCTTTGCTTCGTTTTTCTTTGCCCTCTGGGTATCTTTGGTTCGGAGTATCCTCCTGATCTCGCCGTCGCCTCACTCTGTAGAAAATACAATTCCAGTAGAAAAATACAAAGAGAAACCTAACAAAACATAAAGATCTCTTCAGATATAGATTACAATAAATGGAAGGTATCAAGGGGAAAACAAAGAAATTAACACATATATTCCCTATTCAAAACTATCTCAGAGCTTAAGATGCAGTTTTTCTTTTTTTGCTTTCACACAACTGCCCTTGTGTCACTTAATCAAGCTCATTGGTTCGATACTTATTTTGATACTAAGGTATCAAAATTCAAATTACTCAAGTTTGAGAGACTCTTTTGGAATAACCTTTCAGGTATGATTTTTAGCAGGCAGGTATGATTTGGAATAACCTTTCAGGTATGATTTTTAGCAGGCAGGTATGATTTTTAGCAGACAATTGAAATTTAGATACGAAACTTTAAGTTCCATAAGTGAACAATCATTTTAAGGAGATTTATGTTCTTAAAATGTCAACATGATTTCTCTTCACCGTCCTATGTAAAAACCAAAGCACAGCCACTGTGGTTGTGTTGATCCCGCCCGTGATGATCCTCTCTTGCATTTTTGAGGCTGTAAATCTTAATGGAAGGAGAATGCCCATCTTTCTTCAGGAGAGTGGCTGGTGACTTCAAGTGGCTGACCCTTCGGTTAGTAGTTTAGCATGCAGCATACCATGGTCTGAGACTGTTGTTCCTTGAATAGTCATAGAGGAGCTCATCTAATTTCAGATGATCACTTATTGGTGAACATAATTTTGAGTAATATACTAATATAGAGTAAAAAAATCTACTATCACCCAAATCAATATATCCGAGTAAAAAATCTACTATCACCCAAATAAATATATCCTAAGCAAACAACTAAAAATGCACACTTCACCTCAACTAAACCAACAAGAGGAAAACATGACGATTAGAAAGTAAAGATTATCCATGTGTAGCATTTGTTAAAAAACCATCTGCTGCTGAGCAGACTGACTCATGGCAGCTGTGTGTGTGTCAAAGCCTAACAGTGCTCCTACAGTCTATTTTAATTATTTTCTTCTGTTACCGTTAAGAACATAACACAGGGGAAAAAATCCTCAAATTAATTAAAATTTCTACATGTTTATTTCAGTAATATTGATGACATTCTTGTTTTGCCATTTTCTCCCTTCTTTTCTGAGTTGTTCTTCCCCCATATAGTGAGTTCAATGTCCCTAATACTCAAGCTTCCTAGATAATATTTCAAGTTATTGTTGTCAATCTGATGCAATATACAGATCTGAACAGAGAGAAGGGCTCAAGGCAAGGACTATTTACTAGTTAAGCAAAAAAATATTTTTGTGTGTGTTAGGAAGACTTTAGAGGATTCTTTTGACATAAAGATTATCTTAAGGCAAAAATTTAAACAGCCTCCATGGCTCTAGAAATTATGGATTCCATGACAATCTGAAATTCTGTTTTATATTCTGCTACAGAATTTCTGACCAAAATGTTCAGAAGTAGTAGCCAAACATCATTCAGTATTTCTGTTCTGATGGCAAGGAAACTGTTGTTTGCAGAAGTTATTACTACAATATTTTTCCCTCCTATTCTTAACCAGGGAGCTCTGGTGCTCTAGTGCAATACCTAAGGCACAGGGTTTGAGGTTACCAGGCATTCTGTGGGAGAAAGATGGGTGATCTCTTTCCGTGTGATCAACTGCCTCTGAAAATCTGCCGCAGGGTCAGCTATGGGTTGGTTCAGACTCTATGGTAAACAACAACAACATTCTTGACCACCAGCTGCTCCATAAGGAGAAAGATGGGCAATCTTCTATGAGATTTACTGTCTCTGAAAACCTGCTGAAGGATCAGCTAGGGGTTGGTTCCGACTTGATGGCAAACGACAACAACAACAACTCTTGAAGTTCCTTCTCTTTACTCAAGCAAATAGATCAAATGACTTCTTCTGAAGGACAGTTGCAAGCTTTTAAAACCCTAGGCATTATGCAATGACGCAGGAAGTAGAAGAGAGGCACTAAACATGTTACTTAAGTCAATTAACTGGGATGCCTCAGAAGTTATGCCCCAAATCCCATGAGGTGTTTGCATGAATATAATCTACAGGGTTTTCAAGATCTGACTTATCAGAAGTAGACTTCCAAGCCTTTCTATTGAAAAAACTGTATGGACTTGGATGTCCCATCTTTTGAATATAAATCAAGTATGTTAACTGTTTGTACTACCCAGGGACTTGACCACATTTATTAGTTTAGGGTTAAACTAAGTACAAAGTACTAGGAGCTCTAGTGGTATACTGATAGCCAAAAAGTCAGTAGTACTAATCACCTTTGGGAGGTAAGTGAAGGTAGTCTGCTCTCATTAACAATTCTAGCTTAGAAACGTGGTGAGGGTCCCCATGAACTGGAATCAACTAAATGGCAGTGGGTTTGGGGAGATTCTAGAAATCAGTTAATGTAAATCTCAACATTCTACATTTCAGTTATTATACATAAGATAACTGGACATCTAAAGGAACTAATTTGTTTCACTGACTGAAATGATGCTGACTACTGTAAAAGAGAACACTTACAAGCAACAAATGCTGGTGAGGTTGTGGAGAAACTGGAACCCTTATTCACTGTTGGTGGAGTGTAAAATGGTGCAACCACTATGAAAGGCGGTATGGCGCTTTCTCAAAAAGTTGCAAATAGAGATACCATTTGACCCAGCAATTCCACTACTGGGAATATATCCCAAAGAGACCATAACTGACATCCAAGCAGATATATGCACACCCATGTTTATCATGGCTCTGTTCACAATAGCAAGGAGATGGAAACAACCTAGGTGCCCATCAACAAACAAATGGATAGAGAAGCTGTGGTATATTCACACAATGGAATACTATGCTGCATTGAAAAACAAGGAACTTATGCAGTATTATTCAAAATGGGTGAGCCTGGAGGACATTATGCTGAGTGAAATATCTCAGTCACAAAAGGACAAATATTGCATGGTGCCACTGTTGTAAAATGGGATTGATATCAGGGTTGGGGTAAGACTGAGAAAACTGGATAAATTATTTATACTGCACTGAAACAGATGAAGGAGTGAAAAATTTAAAAGCGATGTATGATAGGGTATTATGGTTATCACAAGAGTCCACAATTAAGGTTGCATAGTGGAGTGTACTTGGGGCAGTGCAAGGGGTGCGGGGGGATTGTGTACCAGGGAAGGAGTGTTTCTTTTACTTTTGAAAGAGAGGAGCGAACTTGGGGAGGAGGGGGGAGAGAAGTGCAGCAATGAATGAATGGAAATCCAAAATCTCTGTAAATGCTCATTAAAATTATTTTTTTTTAAAAAAAGAACATTTGAATTTCCCTTTTTAAAGTTTTATCCTTGTCAGTCAAATGATCAAAATTAGGAGGAAGACTAGGTCTAGATGATTATCCTCATATATCTAAGTCAAAACTCGTCACCTACACTTAAAATTGTATTTAAGTAACTTTATTTTAATTAAAATTAAGGAAAAAATGTAATTTTGTAATTTGAAAGCTGTCTGATTTGATACAAATTTAATTCCTCTACTTCAACAAAACTTCATTTAAACTCTTAAACAATAAGAAAATTAAAACCTAATACTGTTGCTTCTCCAGTTTAACTTACTTTCTTCTCATAGGACAATCCTTCATGAAGTGTCCAATTTTCCCACAGATTCGGCAACATCTATCATTTGGAGCCAGTTCTCCTTCAGTTAGTACATCTGGATCAAAAAAATACTCCTAGAAGGACACAGATATAAAACAGAAACACGCAAACTAAGGAGATAGCAAACTTATATCTCAACTTTGACCTGCCCTTAGTTTTAATAAATATTACTAATTTTGTTCTGGTCCAGGAGAGCTTTACTTAAAGCCACACTTGCTATTTCTTACATTATAAAGTCCCGATCAATCCTAATCATAAGGCTACTCTTTTCACAGGCTTATTCTATAAAAGGTACCATTCATTGCAGTGAGTTCACGTCGCCAGTGTTTAGGAGGCAGAAGAGACCAGGTATGTAGACTGCTTTTCTCATCAAGAAAAAAAATCCTTAAAAAGAAAAATATAAACAACAATTTGTCTTTATGTGTTGCTGTGGTTTCTGATGGAAAAAATAACTGAAGAAAGGAAAAAAAGAACCATCAGGACTTTAGTTGTGTTGCTACTCAAATTAAGAAGCAATAATGGCATCATCTGGTAGTATGTAAGAAAGAGACTACTGGACCCCATCCTAGACCTCTGAACCAGAATCTGAATTTTTGGAAGAGCTTCAGGTGATTTATATGACCAACTTTAAGTTATTAGTGATGCAGAAAAATGCCATAGAAATACTTAGCAAAACCCAGCGCATATTATTAGGAGGCCTTGTCTTTAGGGTATCATGCTTAGAAAGGCAGAGGGTCAATGAAAGACAATCAATGATATGGACTGACACATGATGATGAGGGTGGCAGGATGGGGCAAGGTTCAGATCCAATGTTCACAGGGTCCTAGCTGACTTGACAGCACCTAACAACAACGATGACCACAAACTAATGGAGCTCTGATGGTGTAGTCAATAGTGAGCTGCACCAACTTGACCTCATAGTTATCTATAGACTAATGCACCCCCAAAAAGCACAGTATACCTTCTTCTCCAAAATGCATGGAACATTCTCTAGAATAGATCACATTCTAGGTCACAAGGCAAGCATCAGTAGATTCAAAAACGTAAAATAATACAAACCATCTTGTCAGACCATAATGCCACAAAATTAGAAATTAATAATAGGATGATAAAGGAGAAAAAAACCACACATTTGGAAGCTGAACAACACCTTGCTTGAACATGACTGGGTAGAAGAAGAAATAAAAAATGAAATTAAAAAGTTTCTTGAAACTAATGACAATGAAAACACCACTTGCCAAAACCTCTGGG
>NW_006400048.1:1317473-1364159 GCF_000299155.1 Elephantulus edwardii | reverse complement strand
AAAAAAAAGAATGGATAAATACCCTACTCTTCACTTTGTTCAGTGCTGATGCCAGGTGAGTCCCAATCTGATTTCACCAAAGAAAGCATGCATTTAAATAAAGCATATTTGCTATAAAAAAAAATAGTGAGCTGCACTGCTAACTCAAAAATCCAAGTGTCTGGTGGTCTGAACTTCACCAGCAGCTCTGCAGGAGAAAGACTGGGAGTTTCTTCATGTTGCTATTTACAGCCTTACAAACCTGACAGAAGGGTCCTTATGAGTTAGAACCAACTCAATGGCAGTAAGTCTGAATTTCAGATTAATAGATGGAATAAGAATACATATGCCAATAAAAATTATAACAACTCCACATGCCTATAAAGGTTCAAGAAGACTTGATTAAACAAACTAGTGCAGGAAAGCAAAATTATTTATTCTCAACATAAAACTCTAATTTATAATCACTTTCCCTCCTCATTGAAAGAAATTTTTATAACTTAATTTTTATTTTATTTTAAATGAGTTACACCTGAATGCATAATCAGCAGCAGCACTGTCAGTCTTGTAGGCCTGAAAAGGGATTTATTGACCTTTACTATTTACTAGCAAGTGAAAAAAAAAAAAACAACAACTAAAGTCTCTTCTCTGCCCTAATGAAGTACAATATTAAGGAACACATAATAAATATGAGCAGACCAAGCTTGCCTGAGATCAGAATGATACTGAAGTGGGTACAACAGTAATGCTACCTCCTGTGTTTTATCAAGGAAAGAGCATGATGAATTTAACCTCAAATTCTACTTCTTATAATTCTCCCTGTTCTCCTCAAAAATGGCCTCAAATCCCAAAGATGTTAAAAAAATCCCACCAAACTAAATCTTTAGGAATTCTTTTGCATTGTAATTGCTGACCAGACTCATCGGACTTTCAAAGACTTTAAGTAAATGTGCACACAGTATTTAACAAAGGCTGTAAGAATTAGTTTTTGATATTTGAAACACTTGCCATCTTGGAGGGATAGTCCTTTGGAAATCCTTTGACAGGACTACCAAATACTCTTCTTCCATTGATAAAAGCTTTCATTATAAAATTTGTCACTATAGAGAGAGAAGAAAGAACCCAGTTAGGTGGATTAAAAGGAAAAAAAAATTCTCAGGAAAATTTACAAAGTCACTTACTTTTCCTTGACAATCCAGCTCCGAGATTATGATTCAAATCAAAAGGATCTATGTAAAGAAAATCAATGACAGTAAGATAATGAAATAGGAAATATCACCATTTATTTAATAACTGAAGTACATATAAAAAAGAAAATGTACTCTTTGCTCAAGGGAGCTCCAGTGGCCTAGTGGATAAAGAGTTGTGCTACCAACCCAAAGGCAGGCAGTTTAAATCCACTGGCTGCTCTGCAGGCAAAAGATAGCTATCTCCTTCAGTGTGATTTATAGATTGCCAAAAACCACTGGAGGGTCACCTACAAATCAATTTTGACTCAAAAGCACTCAATAACTATAAATTGCTGTATCTGTATTAAATGTGTCTATTAAATGAGTTTAAAGTCTGCAACATAGCTAGGTAACAGATATTCCTAACTATAATGAAGGTTTTCTCCAAAAGTGTCCATCAGAAAAGAGTTATGTCTTATATTTGAATGCTGACGATATATGTAGTCTAAAAAAACGGTCACAAAATGAAAGCACCATTTTAAAACCAGAACCATTTTAAATACCAATTAATAATGAACACATTACACCAGAATTTAACTATTTTCTATTACATGACTAAAATATATTCAAGGGAACAAAAAAAAAATTCAAAAATAAAACAAACAAGAAAAAAACCACTGAGAAAAGACAGGATTGTATTTATACAGTATACACAACATGAAGTAGTGAAAATGAGGTCTTCTTTAGGTTGTCCCTTACACTTCTAATACACAAATACTAAGGTGGGCCATCCTAAGCTATGGACTCACTAAGAGTGGACTGGAGTACAGAAACCCTGCCTTTAACTTAAAAATTCTATGAACAAGGTTATCTTCTTAGCTGTGCCACCACTATTCTTGCTATCTTTTTCTATATTATTTCATCACCATTCTTAAAAATCTCTGTCCCTTAAACTCGCCATCTACCTTTTGAGTTGCTGCTATGAATCTGAGTCATGCACTGTTCTTTAAAACAACATAATGGGGGAAGCTCTGACAGCCTAGTGGCAAGAAGCTAGACTGCAATCCCAGAGGTACACGGTTTGAATCCACCAGATGCTCTGCTGCAAAAGGAGGGGCAATCCCCTTCTGCATCAGTCAGATCTGATTTGACGGTACACACACACAAAATTAATAAAATAATTAAAAAAACCAACCCAACAGATAAACCTTAGCAGTGAAAATAAAACTAATTTTAGGTTCAAAGAAGTAATTTATTTTTTGGGTTACAGTTTGGGTTAAGGCTTAAAGATTATCTCCAGGCAGTAGTTTTAGAGGCTCACTCAGCTTCAATAATTCCAAAAGTCTAGCTTCCATGATCACTATGTTTTCGTTATGGCACAGAGGTATTAGTGTAGTACAGATGCCTAATATTAACTACTGGATAACTAAAAATCCTATTATAACTGGTTACTCAGCTCTATCACAACAGGTTATAAAACCCTCTATGAAGTCGTCTTTCTAGCTTAGCCTGTTATTAAAGGCTCATCTAAAAGGAACCTAATAATTCAAACAAAAAATAAGGTTTCAAAAATTAGAAAGATTAGTAAATGGGTGAGATTATAAAAACCTACTGTGATAAGGTAAAAAAAATTAAACTTTTTTTCTTTTAAATGATTTTAAAATTTTTTGAAAAAATTTGTTTCATTTTGTTCTATGCTGTTTTTTATTATAGAGTTGGAACCAACCCCTTGACCTTCCAATGGTTTTTCAGAGGCAGTTAATCACACACACAGGAGATTACTCATCTTTCTCCCACAGAGGAACTACATGCCTTCAGGACTGCAGTGCAGATTTCTGCAACTGTCTTCAACCCACTGTAGGCTGAATTTAATTTTACAAATATTCCGTGTATGGTAGTACTATCAATAGGCAGAAGAAGAAACGATAAAAGTGTAATCTACAGATACACATTACTGATGTAAAATATATTTAAAGAAACAACAAAATACTATTAAAATTAACAAAGAATTTCTTTGGCCATTTCTCATGTTGCTTGTATTTTAATTTCATTTTTTTTTTAAAGTAAAACTCAGTAAACTGGAAATAAGTAATCAACTATAAACATTAATGGTTCTTTGTAGGTTTACATTCAAACAGAGAAAGATAAAGTCAGTAAGTCCAAATGTATATATTAGTATTGGGCAAATGTTTCGATTGTTAGCAAATTAGGTCTTTCTTCAAATACTCAAGGAAGAAGCTTTTTTTTTTAAAAACAAAAATCCTACTCTCTTCAAGCTCATGTTTCTTATTCTTCAACATGAATGGTTCACCAAGATTTGTCACAGTGAACAGACTTCTGGACTCGTGAAACCTCCAGTCATGCAGAAATCATTATTCAGGCTAGAAAGAGGTGAGCCACTGGGATGGATGGCTGCTGGGGAGTTGTACTGCATAGCTCAGGTCTTGTAACCATAAGACCTTCAAAGGATGAAAAACAGTGCGCTCACAGTTAAAAATGTACAGTTGGTTCAATTTTAAGGTGGGTATTATTGATACCTTCAATAACAATGTATTTTGAGGTCCACTGTTTCTTGAAAGTTGTAAGCAGACTTTTTCTCCTTATACTTATAACATGTTCTTTAAAATCAAATTCCTCTGTGTAGAATCGAAGAAGTCCCAACCATAGTTGCCCAACAGATTCTGTATTTTTCCCATATTCTGGCCAAAAGGTAGGCTAGAAATAAAAGGACACAGGGATTTATGTTTCATACTAGAGTGCTAGTTCACTACCCATTTTGTCTTAAGGAATAAACTTCTATTTATTTCTACTTAAGGGACTACTAGCATATAATGCATTATGCACAGTGGTAGGTACTGAAAAGTGAGTAGTTTGAATCCACCAGGGCTCCATGGGAGAAAGATGGGTAGGCTCTTCCCATAAAGATATTAGAGTCTGAAACTTGAGAGATGGTCACCAGGAGTTGGAAACTGACTCCATGACAGTGGATTTGGTTTTGGTTTGGTATTTCTAATTATAAGCAGAGTTCAGACACATAAAATATATCAATACATAATTCTTTCATACGGTTTATACATAAATTCACTCATCTCTATGACTTGGAGAAAGGGAAAACTCAGAGTTTTACATTCCAAGTGTCAGAAAACATAGTCCCATGGAAGAAATAAAAAGAAATTCAAGGGTTTTGGTGAATTCCAAGTTTTTGTAGCTCAAAGAAAATCTTTCTAAACTCTCAGAACAAAATTATAAGTGGCACCATTAATTCTTTCTGAATTAATTAACCACATGGAATTATTAGGCATTAAAGAAATCTTAGATACAGTCATCAGAAATTTCATTGGCTCAACATATTTCATTTCAAATGAAGTTTCTATGAACAAGTAATAACATGGCTGATTCACACTACAGCACTTTGGATCAATGATGTAAGAAAACTGTTACTCTTAAATACATACCAGTTCATCTATTTGATCAAAAAAATATGTATTCCAGCCATCAACAAGTATTTCAGGTTTTGTTTCATCTCTGTATATCTGAAATTCATTTATACAATGTAAGTATGGAACATAAATAATGCACTGAAACAAAAACTTGAAGGAAAACAGTTAAAACTGAACTACACGTTCAACGATTTCAGAGTAGGAAAAGAGCACAGAGATCAGTGAGATTTATAATTTCTTCCATGAATACCTCTTGAAGAACAGGAATGACTGGTGGGTTCCTCTGCTGGAGAAAATACAGCACCATAAGAGTGTACGCATATGATGACAAGCTGCCTCTTGATGCATCACCAATATCACACATCTATAGGAAAAGAAAACTAGGAACTGTAAAAGGAAGACCACTGACATTTTCTGCTAAATGTGCATCTATTTTAAAAATATGGAATAGTTACTAAAAAAGGATTTTATGTAGGGGACTGAAATAAAAATCGTATTTCAAATGCTGAAACAAAATCAATTACTCAAACCAACCAAAGAATAGCAAAAAAGCAAGGGAAACATCAGCCACAACCAAGATTAGATGTAAAAGGAACAAAATTTTAGTTAGCTGAGTTAGGCATGCCAAATAAAGGAGAATCTGACATGGCTATCATTAAAGGCACACCGGTGGCTTTGTCATTCAGTGCCTAGCTTTTAGCCAAAAGTTTGGAGGTCTGTGGGAAAAGATGCAGCAATGTGCTCCTAAAAAGATACTCTATTCTCTCTCATCGCCATCAAGCTGAAATAGGACTCATAGCTATAAATTACATGGGAGGAGACTGCTCATTCTTCCCCATCAGAGTCCCTGGAGGATTTGAACCAAAATATTTGTGGCCTTTCAGTTAGCAGTGAAATACACTATGGATTTTGGTTGGTTCTGCTTGATCATGTAGTGCTGCAATGAACTGAAATTGATTTGATGACAATGTTGTTGTGAGCCACTGAATTAGAACCAACCCATATTTGATCCTCTAGTGGGTTTTCAGAAGCAGCTTAATCATGTGGGAGGAGATTGCCCATCCTTCTCCAGAGGAGAAATATGCCTTTGGGACTGCAGCACAGCTTCTTACCACTAGGCCACCAGGGCTTAGTTTTTAGAAGATTTTTTATGTTTAAGATTCTAAATATACAGACTTATATTTTCAACAAAGTTTGAAGATGCAACAAAACTTCCTGATAAAATCCTAATTGGAAGGCTACTCACCTTTGTAAACACTTTCATGGTATAGCACAAGTATTTCACTCTAGGGTCAATGGCTGAATAAGCAGCTAACAACCTTGTATTGTGAAGGGCCTGTTTAAAGAAAAAAATTACACTGTAAAGCTATCAATTAGAAGAAAAAATGTAACTGGAATAGTCTGACAACATTAGGCTTACGCTGTAGAAAGAATATTAACATTGAAGTTAATCTCCCCTTTCTCCCTCCCCAAGACAAGCTTCATAATTTACTAGATAATAATTAGGAACTGAAGTCAGCATTCTGTTAGTGTTACTTGAGTGAAAATTTACTAGAAAATAAGGGCAATTAGAATGAACATTAATATGAATTTAATTCCATTATATATCCATTCTCAGAACACTGCCTCACATGGTAAGCTTTCTGTTGAAAGAATAAGTAAGATGAAATGAATGGTTCATTTAACTTAAGATTTTCTAAGTTTCTCTTAACTTCCCTTAAAAAGTGTCAGAGAAAATCTTACCAGTGTGTTATACAGACTGATATCCACTTCAAGACCACTTCTTGAATGGATGAACTTTACAATTGGTACCTTTGCTGTTGTAATAGGTAAGATGTTTCTTAGACCTAAGTTTGGAAATAAAATTGTACTGTTAGATACATTAACTGGAGTTTGTAACTTGATGTTTACAATTTTAAAACCCAATAAATCTAACTTTGGCTTGCGAATAGTCAAAGAATTCTCTATTATCAACAAAGACCTAAGAAAACTTCTGAAAAGTTTACGTTCTGTTAAGTATTGTAGATATTTGAACTACCGGAATGAACAAGGATGTCACTGCCTTCCAGGAACTTACTGGATTGTGTGTGCACATACATCTGTATATGTGTGGGTGTCAGGACAGGGAAAAGTGCCACAGCCTCTGGACTACATGAGACTGGCTGACTCTCTCTATGAGCATATCTAACTTGGTAATCTGAATTGTCAGAACAAGATACTAACCATAGAGCTAGAAGTCACAAAGGTAACAAAAGAATTAACTCTAATGGAAAAAGAGGTCTAAATTAGGTGGTTCCCCCCAACCCCCTCAACTAGACTTTAAAAAGGAAAGAGAAGCAACAGGCAAAAACTGGAAGTTGAAGTTTAGCAGGCAAGGAAAACTTCCTGGAAAAGATGCAGCTTGAAATAAGCTTTCAAGCATTCAAGAAAATACCATGGAGCTGTACAGGCTTCAGAAACGATCTAACAGAAAGAAATAATGAGTAATATGTAATGGGGCAGAAACTAGGAAGAATCTGAATTTAAAAGGTATATAGTCTGCTAAAAAGTATCCTTCGTGAGCTAGTGTAATTTGGGAAGAATACCTGAGTACAGCTATTTAGACAACGCTCATGGCAATGGGTAGATTAAAAGATAATTGGCTGTTGAGTCAGTACTGACCCATAGCTGACCCTCCAGAGGGTTTCAGAGGCAATGAATCACATGGGAGGAGACTGTTCATCCCTCTCCTGCAGAATAGCTGGTGGATTCAAACTGTGTGCCTTTTGGGATTGCAGTGAAGCTTCTTTCCACCAGGCCACCAGTAGCAACGGCAATGCAGAATAGAAACAAGGTCTGTGTATGTGGACCTCCACAAATGTGTCCAGTCAGTGGTGATGGGATGACAAGGGCAAAGGGAGAGAGGGAGTGAGCCTAACGTGTCACAGATACATGTAAAGACTCTTCTTTTAACACTGCAGAAGGTTGTGAACCACACAGTAGGAGATCTGAATGATCAGAGAGGTGAGCTGTCTTTGGATTAGCAGGGCCAGTAAGTGAATTTAAGTGACCTGTTCAGGGTCACATACAGTGAGTGGGTTGAATAGAAAAGCTGCACACACAGTCCACAAGCCAGGCCAAAATGCTTTCCCACAGCACTCCTGTAAACAAAGAACACACTTGGATTCATACTGTAGAGAAGGCAAAATAGCTCTCAAAATCTGTCAGTATAGTTTATGCTTTCTTTTGAAATAAAGCTGCACTATGCAATAAAATGCACACAAAGTGCCAATTCCTCAGATCTACATGCTTATTCGCAAAAGACTTTTAAAGACACTAAATAGAAGAAAGAGGGGCAATCTCCTGTGCCATTTATTGCCTCTGAAAACTTGCAGAAGGGTCAGCTATGAATCAAGTCCAACAACACATTAGCAAGATTGCAAAAATTCTGTGAATTAGCATTGTACAGCTTATTAATTTTAGTAAATTGTAAGTATGTAACACAATAATAAGAAATTTAAGAGATACCTGAATGTTTTCTGAGGAATCTTGCTAAATCTTCAATAGTTCTTACACAGTCCAAGCCCTACAACAAAGATGGCATATGTACTGAATGAAAAATAGAAAATTTGTTTTTTGTATCTTTTAAAATAAAAAATATTTTACGGTGATTTAGGTGAAAGTTTACAAATTAGATTGGCATTCAGCAAATTTCTTCCAAGAAATGTGACTTGCAGCAATACCCATAATGAATGGTCTCCCTCTCTCCTGCTTGGGCTACTTACTTCTGCCTGCCCAGTCTTTCCTGCCCCTTCCTAACTTTCCTTTTCGGACAAACACTGCCCTTTTGGTCTTGTATAACTGTTCTGAGGAGCATGTTCCTCCCAAGTGTTACTATCCACTTTACTGGGGTGATGAGTTCTTAAGCTGGTTATAAAGTTTCTATTATCTTCAGAAATAATAAAACTAATTTCAACTTATTTTAAATACTCTTTCCCCCTTTTAGGCAAGTATCATATGTAGTCAGTATTTATAGCAAATATCTAATATAAAACTGCTAAATTATTTTATTTATGAACTGATTTTATAGGTATAAGAAAAGCCGAATTGGACAGGAATTCTAGGGGCCCAGTTGTTGTTATGTGTCGTTGAGTCACTTGCGACTCTCAGCAACCCTATATTCAACAGTCCTAAATCTTGCTCTATCCTGTGCCAATCTTACTGTCTCTGACACACCTACCCCCAGTACCTGTCACTGAATCAATCTATCTCATAGAGAATCTTCCACTCCTGTGCTGTCCCCTCACCCTCCCAAGCATGATGTCTTTCTCCAAGGACTGTTCCCGCCTTGCAACATGTCCAAAGTATGTAAGACGAAGCTTCAGAATCCTTGCCTCCAAGGAGCAGCCTTGTCTCACTCTCTCTAGGATGAACTTGTTTGTTCTATAGCAGTCCATGGTATATTCAACACTCTTCTTCAGAAACATAGCTCAAAGGCATCAACACTCCTTCTATCATCCCTAGTCATTGTCCAGCTCTCTGCTGCATTACAAGAAATTGTAAAGACTATGGCCTGGATCAGGCACACCTCAGTATCCAGGCTGGCAATGTTGTTCTTCAGTACTTGGAGAGGTCTCTGACAGAAAACATTCCCAATACAATCCGTCTTTTAATTTCCTGGCTGCTGGTACCAAGAGTGTTGATTGTGGAGCCAAACAAACTAAAATTTAACAATCTCAATCACTTCACCATCTTTCATGATGCTGCCAATTGACCCAGTGATGAGAATCTTTGTTACTTGATGTGGAGCTTCAATCCATATTGAAGGCTGTAGTCCTTTACCTTCTGCAGCAAGCACTTCAGGTCCTCTTCTGTTTCAGCAAACAGGGCTGTGTCATCTGCATAACGCAGACTGTTGATGAGTCTTCCTCCAATCCTGATGCCCTATGTCTCCCCATAGAGCCTAGCCTCCTGGATAATCTGTTCTGCATACAGACTGAAAAGGTATAGATAGGACACATCCCTGGTGTACAACCTTCCCAATTTTGAGCCATGCAGTGCCTCCTTGCTCTGTTCTGATGACTGCCTCCTGGTCCAAGTATAGGTTTCACATAAGCATGATCAAAAGTTCTGGGATTCCCATTCTTCTCAGAGTTAGCCACCGTTTTTGGTGATTCACACAGTCAAATGCCTTTGTGTAGTCAATGAAACACAGATAGCCATTTCTCTGGTACTCTCTGCTTTCAGCCAAGATCCATTTAACATTAGCTATAATATCTCTAGTGCCACGGCCTGCACATCTGGCGGTTTTCTGTTGATGATGGTTCCAGTCGTTTTTGGATAATTTTCAGCCAAATCTTACTTGCATATTAATGATACTGCTTGATAATTTCCAAACTCTGTCGGGTCACCTTTCTTTGGAATGAGAATATAGTTCTCTTCCAGTCGGCTGGCCAGCACCTGCAAAGTCTTGGAGCCATGGCAGGAACCTCCATTCTTTCCCACTACATAATACTATTGTATGTAATTCTATTGTACTGCTCATGAGTACATCAGGTGCTTGAAAAATAAAAAGGTCTTCTGCACCGTATGACTTACTCCAGGTAAATCTTGGTTATTGTTTAATTAAAAACCATGAACTGCTGTGGAGAGTGCTTAGGCTAAAATTATTGTACCACTATCTAAAGTATCATTTATACTTAAAAACATTCTGATGGCTCTAGTCATGCCAGAACATATTTACATTTTAACTTTGGAAATGCCTTCTAAACTAATTTTAACCCAATGCTGAGAAAATGGAAAAAAAAAATAATGTTGAGGCCAAATCTAAGATTGCTTATTCACTTTATTCATGAAACACGTATAAGACAACTTTTGGCTATGTATCAAATCAGATACATCTTTAAAAGGCAAAAAAGTCTGAATGGTATTCATTTGCACATATATAATCTGGACTGTTGATAAGTGACAGGAAAATAAAGAATAATAACATTTCTTTCTGAGACTATATAGTATTATGATGTTTATAAAGCTTGAGGGGGCTGGCAAACTTTTTCTATAAAGCACCAGAGTAAATATTTTTCCATTTTATGGGTCATACCACCTGTTCCAACTTCTCAGAGTGAAGACAGCAATAGATAAGATGCAAATAAGTGGCTGTAGCTATGCATCAAGAAAACTATATTTACAAAAGCAGGCATGGGGATAACTTTGGTCCATGAGGTTTTACTTTTCTCAATCCTGACATAAATGGTGCAGAATAATTTTCTTGAGGTAAAAAGAACAGAAATTATTCTTTGTACTCTCCAGTGATGCACCAATGGCCACATGTAGGCACTGATGAAAAGAAGTCGAACTCAAATCTAGGCTTCCGATTATACACTTAGCACTGTTCCTGCACCACTGCCTGCTCAGTTATAATGCAGCACATCTCTTGTGTGCATGTGTGCCTAGCCAGCCAAAGGGACATGCCAGTGGGGCAATGGAAAGGCTGATCTGACTATGCTGAATACCCTGATGTTCCCTTCAAATATATTTTTGTATTATACTGGTTAAGAATTAATGTGTTCCTATCTACCCTTATTAATATTTTTGGACAGGGAAATTGGGAAAACAGCAAGCTGCACACTCAATCAAGGCTGGTGAAATGACACAGACGGATATTTTATGTGGTTACTTTACCTCAGCAGTTTCAAGTCCATTAATTGTCATACAGACATCAAGGTCACTCTGTTTGAAACCAAAACCATTTTTCGAGGAGCCAAACAAGCTCAATTTAGTTCCTGTTAGGGATATATGAAAAGTAATTAATTTCTGATCACAATGACCCTTTCATGGTAAAAATACCTAGTTATCTAGTCTGTTTTAGTAATAAGGAGTTGCACTGCCAACCCAAAGGCAGGCAGTTCATATTCACCACCCTCTCTGCAGGAAAAAGATGGACAATCTCCTCCTGAGTGATTTACAGCCTCTGAAACCTACTGGAGGGTCAGCTATGAGTCAGTTCCAAGTTGATGGCACATAAGAACAACAAAAACATGCCAGGTTAATACTTATCCTAATATATTCCCTCTCAGAGTTGACTTTAATTAAATATGAACTACTTCAATTAAATACAAACAGTATATGGCATGAAAGATAACCATGTGCCACTTCATTAATAAAGGTGATCATGAGAATTTTCGACATTCTATAACAGAAGCCTACTATTCTTGACCAAATATAACATTAGATGAAATTCACTTAAGATGTATCATCAGATATTATCAGAGCCTATTCCTCCCTAATAAAGATATCACACTCTACTGTCACCTTTTCTGTTGGGTCAACTGGGATTTGGCAGATCAAAAGACCATTCTAAAAATCAGTGAAACTCTGTTCTCATCACAAAATTACTTTATATTCTCAAAAAAGGTCACACTATTTTTCTTAATATAAAAAAATATCTTACCTGGAAACTCCTGCCTTAAGAAACTTTCCAAGTTTTGCCGAATATGTTCACGAGCCTGATCTTCCAAAGTTGTTGGTGAAAAGTCCTCTGTATAAAATAAACAAACACATTTTGGGGATGAGGTGGCGGGAAAAAAAAGGTCTTTAGTCATTATTGCAAAAGTCTGAATAAAACACCTCTTATAAACTTAAAAAAACCCTGTAACAACTTCTCTTCTCAGTAGACAGTAATAATAGAATGCCTTTTTTTTGACCCAAACGGCTCCTGAAATAGAAACACCTGAACAAGGCTCTGTACTTGGGTTTCAAAGAGAGCCTTCCCCATTGGGGTCTACAAAGGTGAACTTGAGGTAAAGCTTGCGTACAGCTGAAGCCTGTGCAAGGTGAAAATAAAATTAGACTGGAAATATAAAAAAGACAATTTAAAGCAACAGAAGAATGGTATTAAAATGGTATGTCTAGTTCCTTTTAAAAGCAGACAACTCGTAAGGTCAGAAAAATCAAAGCAGCGCTGTTGAGTGCAAGCACTCACAAGTGTTAGCACATAATTTTCTTTTGACAGAATGCATAGCTTCCTCTTCCCACGCACATTGGCTCATAATTCAGTTCCTAATGGGTTTTAGAAAGTCATTAGCTTATAAACATTTATTTTCTTTTTTGCCAGTACTTTAATGAGAACTAAGGCCTGACATTCAAAGCTCTAACTGCTCTGGCCTATTCCCTCTTCTATTCTGCTCTTCTGGCTACTGACTGTATTTTGTCCACATTTAAAAGATGGTCATCTTGGAAATGATCTACCAGACTCCATTTTCATAGAAGACATCAATTAGGGGCCAGAGACTCAGTGCTCCCACTCTTTTCAGGTAAAAAGTGAACATGGCAACACAAACACATAAACAATTCAAACCACTTTAATCTTTAATCAGAAAGGGACTGGAACATTTTAAATGTAAACATTTAAAAAAATACATTGTTTTATTGTTGTGTACTGCTGAGTCAGAACCAACTTATAGCAGACCCTCCCATGGTTTTTCAGAGGCTGTAAATTGACTAGAGACTGGCCATCTTTCTCCCATTGGAGCAGCTGGTAGATGTGAACTGAATGACTGTTAGCAGTGCAACTAAGCCACTACAGACAAAAAGAGTGGTGAGGAAAAGTATAAAGACTGGCAGGGCTGGGTTCAGGTACACTTCAGTCCTTAGACTGAAGCCTTTCTTTAAAATGCAATTTTCCCACTTTCTTCTTTGGTTCCCTGTAGCTTGCCTCTCTTTAAATGTCCCCCTTGCCTTGTGGGACTTTAAAGTGTGTGTATACCAATGTTTCCCCAAATTGGTTTTTTTTTTTTTAAAAGAGGCATATAGATTATTAATTAGTGTTACTTAAAAAGAGTTCTCTATATAAAATCAGGAAAGTTTAATGGGATTTTAGAACTATTTCTCAGTAAATTTTTATTATGTGAATGTGCCCAGTAAATCTCTGAGAAAGGGGCAATATACAGTTATTCTCTACTTGACCTGTGAGGTATTTGTTTTTAAGGAATTATTTTCTGTACATGTCAAATGAGACAGACATTAAACTGACCCCTGTAGACATGACATAGAATAAACTTAATACTTAAGACCTTAAAAGTTATTGATTCCTATGACTCTTGCATAAATAACAATATACTGTTTTGACAAAGTAACAGAAATGTTAACAACTTACTGTAGCACTGGATGCAAACTTGATCTAAGATATTTAAAAATTTGGGTGTTAAGGGTGGCAGGGGTTCCAGCTGGATCCGTTTGAAGTCTTCGGGACAGTCCTTCTTCAGATGACCCTCTCGTTTGCATAAACTACACACCACTGTAGGAGACTACAAGTAGACAGAAAAGCAAAGTAAGGCTGGAAACTTTTCCAAACCAAACCAAATGGTCTTAAACCTTTTTCTTAAAGTACACAGTCTACTCTCCACAAAACATAAAACAATAATGTACAGCTATACTAAGCCATTTGAGTGGAGAGTGCCTATATGATATATACTCAGAAAAAAAGGCAAATCTTTCCATTGCTAACTTCATTTTCATTACTTTTCTCTTATATAGACTTCAATGAGTTTGAAGCTGTGATTTTGACCAAGTGGTTGTATTAGAAATAACTATCAAGTAATTAACTACTACAAAAAACCAAGAGTTCCTTGCTCTAGTCTACAAAAACCAAGATTTCATGTTAATGTCTCCTAGCTTATATCTAGTAGTGGCAACTGATTACCTTGCCTTTGGTGAAGAGAAGTTTACTAAATTCATAGAAGAGATCAGACTGGTCTTCAGTTGAATATTCTCCAAATACAGTTTCTTCCTTAAGACTTATTTTATTCAGTTCTCCTAGCAGAGTTCTAGCTGCATGTTTCTCACATTCTTTCAAGTCTTCATTCTTGGCAGACTCATCCAATTCTTCATCGTCTTCAGACAGTGCGTCCTCCTCACCTGAGCCAGTATAGGTGTTGTCCAACTCCTCTTCATGAGCTATGCCATCTTCATCTTCCCTCTGGTTAACAGTGACTCTGTGTTCTTCATCCTCCTCTTCTTCATCAGAGTGGATGACTTCCAATGTGTGGCTCCGTATTGAGGGAGTAAAGTGGTAAAGAGAGTCGTCTAGATCATGATTTCCTTCTATGCTTTCTTCATCAATATTAGCCTGGACAACTATAGTAACAAATCCCTCACGACCTTGGACTGTAAGATTTCGGAAATGTTCTAAATCCAGGGTCCTATCAGCCTCATAATGTGTGCCACCACAGACAGAAAGTTCTCCATGTTTGCTACTGTTTAAATTCTCATTGTGAGCAGCCAAATGATGTTGGCCCTCACTTCCAATTTTCAAATTTTCATCTTCACCTCCTGTTTCTTGACAGTGCATGGAAACATCTTGGGAACTATCACAACTGGCTTCTGTCTTGCTATAGTGTGAGTTTTCCAGGTTTACACTGATGTGCACATTTCTTATTTCCTCTGCTGGTGGAGCTCCAAAGAGATCAGTAGTCTGCTTAAGAGGAAGTGGCTGTCCTTTGTGAGTATTTGCAGATGGACTGATAGCACCAGGATCCCGAGCCAAAACTGAGCTTTTAAGTTTGTCATCTTTTGCTTGAACAGCTGGATCATTATTTATTACTTCTTTAGAATACTCTGAAATACCTGCAGTGGAATCTCCAAGCTTTAGAAGGCTGGATTTTGTAATTTTGTGTGGAAGAGCAAAATATTTATAAGTTGTTCTTAAACAATGAAGTATATATTCAAATACAAGTTGATTATTAAGGGTTCTTGCCACATTCCTTTTAACAGAGTAAGGATCTGAAACAAAATAAAATATATCACATCACACATGTACATATATTTTAAATATTAATCAGCTATCTATAAGTCACATAATAAAGTTAAATTTATCATGTATTTTTTTAGGTTTTTGTGTTTGTTTTTTTTTTAAATCTGGGAATAGGAGCCATTAGGGACATACGAGGAATAAAAAAAGACTTATTTTCCTAAGTATTTTCTGCATGAGAGCCCCTTCAGCTCAGAACCAGTACCCCTTCCCTACTTAGTTCTGTGACCTTGGAGGTAGAGATGGCAACAGACTGGCTGCACTTGGGAAGTGAGCTCTTCCCAACAGGCACTGCTGAGGGCTCTGCCTCCCCACTCAGCCAGCTCCTGTGCTCTGTAAAGCTTACCTCCGCTCTTCTGCCCTGGGGAGCCCCATCACTGAATTGGCTGGATTGAATTTCAGGGGCGAGAGGGAGACACCACTTCTCTCAATCTTTTCTCCTCCCCTAGAACTCCAGCAGGTTAGGCAATTGGCCAGAAGAGCTGAGCCACAGAAACTGCAGGGGAGGGTTTAAAAATATGAGATCCCCATGACTGCACATAGAATTTATGCCAAAAAAAAAAAAAAAAATTAAAAAAAAAATCTTATGCAACACAAAGCTTGAAAAAAAATCAAGCAAATTTAAGAAAATTTCATTCAGGAGATTCTCAAAATTATTTAAAAGAGGACAATTAAGATTTCTTATAAGCTTTCAGCCTCCTGACTTTGAAGAGCTGTAAAGTGCTAGTACTGCTAATGAGGACTACAGTGTGCTTTTGTACAGTGGTTTCCATTAAGTAAGCATTCATAAAGAAGTTTTTTCATGAATAAGTTCTACATGTTACTGCAGACCTTTCAAAAACATTCTTTCTGTGGGGTGTAAAGGGTGATATCCAAGTGACATGGATGATTATTTTTCATGAGAGAGCATTTTCCTTATCTTCTGCAAAACAAACTAGTGTCAACACTGATGAAAATACAAAATTTAAACTCTAACAACTGAGAACAGTAAAGAGGGAAGGTAGATTCACAGGTCACTGGGGAAAAAATTTGGATGTTTTTAAGTCGTTAAGCAATTAACAAAGAAACCAAAACTCAACTATTACTTCAGTTGCTTAATAAATTGAAATGTTTTACTGCGGCATTAAAAAGCCCCCCAAATTAGGAAGAACTCTTTGGAGTGATCCACTGTAACACATTCAAGATTCTATTTCACCTTTGAGACCAGGCCTACCTTAAATGTAGAAGCTGAACAGACCGAGATAAAAGGCATGCTGTTAGACTGGTACCTTAACAGAAGGGGGGAGAGGTGAAGGCAAACATTTTGAGATACCTTCAATGGCAATACGTTTTTTAGGCCAATCCTTTAATTCACGAGTTACAGATTCTTTGACACGTATATTTATCACTAGATCAGCCAGGCTGAATTCTAAAGCATAGAAGCGAAGCAATTCCACCCAGAGCTGCCCAACTGGTACTGATGGCTGGTGTCTGAAATCAAGAGTCAATGGCGCCTATAAATAACAAGGAGAAAACAAAGACATTAGCTCAATCTGAAAAGCCAGACATTAGTCAAGCATCAAATGAAAAATTTTAGCAAAGACAAGACGAAATTCTAGGTTTCTTTTACTCACTGATAAAATCATACATCATCAATGCACACTTGAGATTATAATATGCTAAAATGGAATCCTTATCATAATTGATAGGATCAATTTTATTTAACTAAGAGCTCTTTTAACAGCTTTCAAACATTAGTAACAGTGGAGAAAGGACCGTAGGTGGGTTAATACTTAGCACTGAACTTATCTTGTGGGTGCTGCTAGAGGGCATCTTTAAACAGACTACAGCTGAGGATGCTGGGAGTAGGGGAAAACATTCCTCTCATTTTTCCAGATTTGCATTGATCTGTTAGTGGCTAATTCATTTTACAGTTGGATAACTGCTGAGATTAGAAACTGATAGATTAGTAGGATTGATCAATGAAATACAGAATAGTCTCATATGACCATTATACCCACAAAATTTAAGTTGGAAAATACACGGTGATTTGATACATTATGAAGTTGAAATCAATTAGGAGAGAAAAAAATGAACAAAAGATAATTCCAAATACTGATCTGCCACTTTACAGTACTTCTTCATTCTCAGGTTGGCAATACAGAAATTGAAATAGCTGAGAACTGGACAGGCTTACGAAAGATGTCCAACTAGATGAGTATGATCCTGGTGAAGGTGTATAACCTAAAATTTGGTTTCCTCATCTTAAAAATGGGGTAACAGTATCCACTTCATATGGCTGTTGGGATGACTGACTGAGATAATGTCTGAAAAGTGCTTAGCACAGTGCCTGGCACACAGCGTTAAAACAACGGTCTCTATCGTTAACTGAAGAATAAAGATGAAACCACCTACAAAATAGGATAGTTTTGAGAATTAGATCAGAAACAAGGAAAGTATCTGGCAGACTTTGTTGCTGACTATATTTTCTCACTTAGGTCTATACTTTTTCACATAAAAGAAATCCTTATAAAACTAAAATATGATGAAATAACTATAAAATGCTCTTAGGAGGTAATCTGCTTCAACTCCCTATTTACAAGGAGAGAGAACTGAAGCTCATCAGATTCAAGATGACTAGTCAGAATGTCAGTGGCAAAAAGTGAACATGTATTGATTCCAGGACAGTACTCTTCTATCATACCATGAACCTCAAGGTCTATATTGCTCTTCATTTCATAAATGAAAGCATGATTAATCTCTCCAAATAGCATAAAACATGGAAATATTTAACTGGATTTACAATAATAGCTTTCTTTACATTAGTCCTATAATTCACATTTAAAAAATATTTTCCCTCTAAGATAACAAATTTAGATTTCACCTTATCATTATGTTGTTGTTGTTATGTGCCGTCGAGTTGCCTGTGACTCATAGTGATCCTATGTACAACAGCCCTAAACCCTGCTGTGTTGTGCCAATCGCATTGTCTCCGACACATCCACCCTGATTACCCCAGTCACTGAATCAATCCACCTCAAATAGGGCCTTCCTCTCCTGTGCTGTACCTCCACCCTCCCATGCACGATGTCTCTGTCCAAGGACCGGTCCCTCCTTACAACATGTCCAAATTATGTCAGACAAAGCCTCAGAATTCTTGCCTCCCACTCTCCAGGATCAAGCTATTTGTTTTCTTAGCAGTCCATGGTACACTCAATACTCTTCTCCAGCAACACAGCTCAAAGGCATCAATTCTCCTTCTATTCTCCCTAGTCATTGTCTTACTCTCTGGTGCATAACAAGTGATTGCAAAGACCATGGCTTGTATCAGACACACCTTAGACTCCAGAGTGACACCACTCCTCTTCCATACTTTGGAGAGGTCCCTAAAATTTCCTGGCTGCTGGTTCCAAGAGTGTTGACCATGGAGCCAAAGAAACTAAAGCTGTGAACAATCTCAATTTCTTCACCATCCATCCTGATGCTGCCAATTGGTCCAGTGGTGAGAATCTTTGTCCTCTTAATATTGAGCCTCAACCCATATTGAAGGCTGCAGTCCTTGACCCTCTGCAGCAAGCGCTCAAGGTCCTCCTCAGTTTTAGCAAGCAGGGTGTGTTACCTGCGTAACACAGGTTAATGATATATCTTCCACCAATCCTGACGCCACACTTCTCCTCATAGAGCCCAGCCTCCTGGATATTCTGTTCTGCATACTGGTCGAAAGGTATGGAGATAGGACACATCCCTGGCATACACCCTTCCCAATTTTGAACCATGCAGTGTTTCCTTGCTCTGTTCTGACGACTGCCTCTTGGTCCAAGTATAGGTTTCGCATTAGAACGATCAAGTGTTCTGGGATTCCCATTCTTCTCAGAGTCAGCCATAGTTTGTTATGATCCACACAGTCAAATGCCTTTGCATAATCAATAAAACACAGATAGACATTGCTCTGGTATTCCCTGCTTTTAGCTAAGATCCATCTAACATTAGCTACAATATCCCTAGTACCACAACCCCTTCTAAACCCAGTCTGGACTTCTGGCACTTCTCTGCTGATGTGCTGTTCTAGTAGTTTTTGGATACTCTTCAGTGGAATCTTGCTTGCGTGTGAAATCAATGATATTTTTCTATAGTTTCCACACTCTGTTGGGTCACCCTTCTTTGGGATGGGAACAAATGGAGATCTCTTCCAATCAGTTGGCCAAGTGGTTGTCCTCCAGATTTCTTGGCACAACTTGGTGAGCACATCAAGGGCAGCATCTGTTAGGTGAAATATGTCAAGTGATATACCATCTATTCCTGGGGCCTTATTTTTTGCTACTACTTTCAAAGTAGCTTGAACTTCTGCCTCCATCACCATAGGCTCTGGCTCAAATGCTACTTCATGAAATTCTTCTGTATCTGCCAATTCCTTTCGATACAGGGACTCAGTATATTCTTTCCATCTTCTTTTAATACCTCCTGGCTCATTTAATAGTCTGCCGAAAGCATCATTGATTATAGCAACTTGAGGTTTCAATTTGTTCTTCAGTTCCTTGACCTTAAGAAATGCTGAGCGAGTTCTGCCCTTTTGATTTTCTGACTCCAGCTCCTAGCACATTTCATTTTAATATTTTACTTTGTCATCCCGTGCTGCCTTTTGAAATCTTCTGTTCAGCTCTTTAGTATCTTCAATTCTTCCTTATGCTTTGGCTTCTCAGTGCTTCTTCTGACATCCATTTTGGTCTTTTCTTCTTTCTCTGTCTTTGTAATGACTGTTTGCACTCTTCCTGGATGATACCCTTGATATCCACCCACAACGTTTTATAAGAAACATAAACGCAGGTTATACACATGGATCTCACCTGATGGTATGCATAGGAATCAAAATGATTACATCTGCAGAAAGAACCGCTGAAGAAGCTCAATATCAGCTGAGAAAACTAGGCCAGGAGCTTATTGTGGAATAGATCACCAACTACTCACATGTAAGTTCAAGCTGAAGCTGAGGAAAATTAAACCGAATCCACAGGAACCAAAATATGACTTTAAGTTTATCTCACCTGAATTTCAGAACCATCTAAGGAACAGATTTGAGGCCTTGAACATTAATGAGCGAAGACCTTATCATTATAGCATTTATTATAATATCACTAAACATCAACAATCAAGATTCCGTCAAACAAAACACAGTCATCTGATGGATTTACAAAGCTGAATTTCTGAAAATGGAAGCTGTTCAGGCCTCACACAGCATTTCCAGAAGCTTTTTTTTCCAGAAAGTTTTAATATTTGTTTCATCTCTCCAGTTACAAACCTCTTTTAGAATTAAGAAATTTTAACTGTCCCATTAAAAAGACTTGATAATGATAAAATGGCACTATAGAGATCCTGAAAATATCTAGGTCACTAGCACTTAGTGTTGGTGGCTTAGTGGTAAGAGGCTGCATTGCCAACCCAAAGGCATGCATTTTGAATGTGCCAGATGCTCAACAAGAGAAGGATGGGCAGCTTCTTCCCCTTCAATTCACAGCTTCCATAAACCCACTAGAGGGTCAGCTATGAGCCATTTCTACCTAAAAAGTACTTTCAACCACCACCATCACCACCACCACCACCACAACAACAACTGGTACTTAAATTGTTTTTGGGTTTTTTTAAAAGTAGAGACTACTTCTCCTTCAAATAAAATAAGAATAATAACAAGTTTTACTAAGTTCTTGAAATATGCTTGGGACTAAACTAGGTAGTCATTAAATCAACAACTCTATGAAAGGGTATCAATGTTTACAGGTGAGAAACCTGGAACACAGAAAGGTGAAGTAAGTGGTCCATTGACAATTGAGACAACGGGAGGGCTAGAACACAAATGTCTGTATTCTAACTCCATTTATCCACTTCTGTACCACTGAGTTAGAATCAATCCAAAGGTGACCCTCCAGTAGGGTTTTGAGAGGTAGTTAATTGCCCAGGAAGAGAGTGCCCATACTGCTTCCATGGAGCTGGTGGATCTGAACCATGTGCCTTTGAGACTGAAGTGAAGTTTCTTATGACTAGGCCACTATTCCATGGTCTATCCACTCCCAAAATAGAAATCAGATAAAAGTCATACTCTTCTGAGGGCTAGGGTGCTGGTTGTACCACTTCCCCAATCTGTACTATATTCACAGATTCTATAAAACACATGTACAAAATCTATAATCTTTACTAGAGTCTCTTCATTTTGGATGTCAGTCAACAGTGGATGGGAGGAGTGGCATGACTTTATTGTGAATATGAATTCTAGTCTCCAAAATATTTGTGGGTATTACTGTCAAGTCATTTTACTTGGATATACAATCAACTCTCATGGCAGCAGCAGTGAAGAAATAAGCTGTACTTGGAAAATGTGCTCGCAATAATCACTCCAAAGTATTAAAGAACAATGATGTCAGTTTAAAGACTAATGCAAGTCTGATGCAAGCCATAGTTTCAACTGCTTCCTATGCATCTGAAAGTTAGACAACAAATGAGGATAAGAGAAAAAATGATGCCACTGAATTGTGGTCTTGGAGACAAGTGTTGAAAATCCCAAAGACTGGCAAAAAGCCCTCTATGAGGTGGATTGATTCAGTGACTGGGATAATCGGGATGGGAGTGTCAGAGACAGTGCGATTGGCACAGGACAGAGCAGAGTTTAGGGCTGTTGTACATAGGGTCACTATGAGTCACAAGTGACTCGACGGCACATAACAACAACAAACAACATGTTGGAAAAAGTGAAGCCCCTTAGAGGCAAGGATGGTGAAACTTTGGCATGGTGTCAGTACCTAGAAAAGTGGAGGGTCAGAGATGACCCTCAACAAGATGCACAGGGACTGAAACAACAGGCTGGAGCATGTTGGAACTTTGAAGGATGACAAAGGATAAGGAAGATACTCAACTTGACAGTACTTAACAGCAACATTATCAAAAAGTCATGGATGAGAGACCCCTCACAAATGTAAGGTAGAATCCCATCCTTTTTACAGTGTAATGACATTGCTCAGATTTTTATTTAAAATTCTATTAACATTTTATTTATACATCATAAAGCCAATCTAAGTAGAACTTTTTTGAGGAAAGAGTTTCTTTGAATTCTTGTACACAGATGATTCTAAAGAACTGTCTATGGATGTAATGACTTGAAATTTACCTTTTCTTACTAACTGTCTAGATAGAAAATGAACCTTGCAAGAGATAAGAGAGTAAGAGAGTTATCAACACCACAATTAACATATGAGAAAAAGTGAGCACACCTGTCCTTTCTTCACTGGTGACTCTCTCAGCTCTCGGGCCACCTCCTCTGCCACTGGGTCTGCATTTTCTGTGGCAGCATCAGTATATTCCCACACCACACTGTCTTTCTTGACTTCTTTAAGGTTGAAGTTCCCTAGCTTGTTTAATGAAAATCCTTCAATCTAGGGGGGAAAAAATCAGACAAATACAATCATAAGGCAGAGATAGTATCATCAGAATTTACTTATCTTAGAAAGAACCACTGAAACTACACTCTCCGTTTATAAAAAAACAAAACAACACCAAAAAACCATACAAGACAGAATTTACAGCTCTGAGATATCCTCTATAAATGGGAAAAAAAAAATGGTGTTAAAAAACAAGGTTGTGCTTTGCATAAGTTGCCACTACATAAAATAATTCTTTAATACAAAATTCCTAGAAGACAGTATGGCTGTGGTTAAGACAGCTGGTTCTGGAATAAAACTGTTTTGGCGAAAATCTGACTCCCTCAAGTATCAGGCGGGTGACTTCTGAAATTATCTTTTGGGCACAGATTCTTATACAAAAGGTTAAATTGAAATCTTCTTTATAGGAGGCTGGTGATGATAGAAAATAGTGGGCAGAAAGGACTCAGGGCCAAAATCTTGCACAAAGCAAATTCTCAGTAAGCAATGACAGTACTATAGTGAAACTAATGATAATATTAAGAGATTGCAAGTATAAAACTTACAACTTCTGACATGATAAATCCATAATTTTAAATAGTTAATTCTGGTTAAAAGAAATTTTAAAACCATATTCTATACGTTAATGCAAAAGAAAACAGTCTGGGGCTAAAAGGTTAAGGAAATGTTACAGCAAAGTTTTTATACTGTCTTCAGATAGATTCATGCATATGAGTCTATAAAAAGTGTATATATAAGATTATGTCAACACAGATATTAAAAATGAAGTTTCTAAGAAACTGAACATAAAATTTTTAACTAATAGCTTAATTTCAACCAGAAAGAAGGTCTCATAGTTGAAGTCAAATTCATCTAAAAGATAATAAAATTAGTTTCTCTTGAGTTGATTCTCACTCACTGCTACCCTGTGGACAGAACAGAATGGCTGTTAGGTTTCCAAGGCTGTACTCTTTAAGAAAGCAGGCTGCCCCGTCTATTTCCTGAGATGTGGTGTGTAGGTCTGACCCATCAACATTTTGGTGAACATTCCAGTGCTTAACCACTATCCTACCACAGGCCCTTTTAAAGATAACACCAAATATCAAGGGTTGATGATTAAGTTCTGTATCTGTTGTGCAGATGGCAATCTCAACAGTTTTATTGCCTTTTCTTTGGGTATAAAGAATGAAGAGAAAGAAAACAATAGAAATTGTAAGTTACAGTGAATCAGAATCAAATGCTTTCTACAATTTGGAGATCATCTATAAATACAAAGATCAAATTAAAAAACTATATCCAGGCGAGCTCTGATGGCCTAGTGGCAAGAAGCTGTACTGCAATCTCAGAGGTGCGTGGTTCAAATCCACCAGGTGATTTGCTGGAGAAAAATCTCCTCCTGTACCAGTCAGTTCCAATTTCACACACACAAAAATAATAAAATTAAACACACACACACACACACACACACACACACACACGCCCTATATCCAAAGAAAAGTGTGCACAGAATCTACACAGGTACAAACTCTCAGGACCATATGTGTTTAAAAATCAGAATTTCCAGGTTATTTTTTTTTGTTCTTATTTTGCCTTGCTGTGGAGTCAGATCTGACTTGACAGCTGATCCTCCAGTGGGTTTTTAATGACTGCAAATCATACAGGAGATTGTCTTTCTCTTAAGAAGCAGCTGGATTGGATTTGAACCATATTCCTTTGTGTTGGCAGTATAACACCTTATCCACTATACCACTAAAGCTGTCAGAGGTAACAATATCCCTAGCAGAATATTGACTAGCATTTTGGAATCATATGTATTAATATTTTAGCAGTGAAATGTATAAATATTCACATTAGTAGTGTAGGTTAGATTTTGGAGTTATTCACAAGGAATTAAGGACCTGTAATATAATTTAAGTTACAAAATTATTAAAAAAAAATCATACCCATGATCCTAGGTAAACAGGTAGAAGGGGCTCTTTCCTCTGCTGAAGAAAGAAAATGGCCATCAGGGCAAACACGTAAGGGGGCAAGCCACCTTCTTCAGGGCGATCTATACTGCAAAGCTACAAATGAGAGGAAACAAAAAAAGCATTCTTTTCTGTAAATCAATTTCTCATTCATACAATCAATTTGCTCTAAAATCCTGTAACTTCAATCCATGTAGTACCTGGTTTAGAGTGACTCCTCAAAATAAAATAGTCCAATAACAACATCAAAAACTTCCTTTTTTTGTGGCAAATACAGGCCATGTTTTAGTATTGACATTTTCACTTGCATTTAATCCTGTTGTATGTGTAATTAAACTCCCTCATACTATCAAATAGGTTCCAACTCTCAGGAGACCATCCATTAGGTTTCTAAAGCTAAAATTCTTAAGACTGCCCATTTTTCTCCTTTCGAGCAAAAGGTGGATTTGAACAACCAGAGTTCTACTTTTGGGCTGACAGCAGTGTTTACTATGGACTACACAACCAGACTCCCTAAAACTAACTCATGCTGCTGCTGCTGTTGTATGGTGCCATCAAGCTGACTACAACTCATAGCAACCCTAGAAACATGGATCTGAACCCTACCCTATCCTGTGCCACCCAAATCATCTCTGATATACTCAAACCCATTATTAAAGATCTATCAATCCACCTTGTTGAGGATTTTCTTCTTTCACTGAATTTTTTCAAGTGTGATGTCTTTTTCCAATGACTGGCTTCTCTTTACAACATGCCAGAAGTATGTGAGACAAAGTTGTAATTTCTCCAAAGACATCTGTTAGTTCTTTTGGCAGTCTGTGGGCACTACAACTCAAAAGCACTCTTCTGTTCTCCTTATTTACTTTTAAACATACAGGAAGGAAATAAATCATGGCTTGAATTAAGGAGCACCTTCGTTTTTAAATGGACATCACTGCTCTTTAACACGTTGGAGAGGTCCCTGACAGCAGATTTTCCTAATATAACAAATCTTTGAACTTCTTCACTGCTGGTACCAAAGGTGTTGATGGTAGGTCCAAGAAAGATGAAGTCATTGATAATTTTAATCTTTTCTCCATCTATTAAAATGTTGTCTATTGGCCCAGTAGTGAGGATTTTTGTTTCCTTGATATTGAGAGGTAACCCATATTGAGAGCTATAATTTTTCATCTTCTGTAGCAAGTATTTCAAGTGCTCTTCATTTTCAGCAAGGTGTGTCACCTGTATAATGCAGGTTGTTTTAATGAGTCGTTCTCTGAATTCTTATGCTATATTCTCCCAGATTCTCAAATGATTTGCTCAGCAGACTCAACAGAGAATGGATACAGCCCTGATGTGCACCTTTCCTGATTTTAAACCAGACAGTGTTCACTTGCTGTTCTATGACAGTTTCTAGTCTAAGTATGTTGTTATGTGCCATTGAGTTGCCTGAGCTACCCTATGTACATTAGGTTTGAACCTGCCCTATCTCAAGCCAATCTCATCGTCTTCAACAGATCTAATCCCATTTCTCCAGTCACAGTCAATCCATCTCATGCTGGGTCTTCCTTTCCTGTGCTGTCCCTTGACCCTCCAAGCATGTCCTTCTCCAAGGACTGGTCCCTCCTGGCCATGTGTGCAAAGTGAGACAGAGCTTCAATATCCTGCCTCCAGGGAGCAGCTTGGTTTCACCTTCTCCAGGACAGACCTTTGTTTGTTTGTCCTGGCAGTCCACCGTATGCATGTTCAATACTCTTTTCCAGCACCACAACTCAAAGGCAGTGATCCTTCTTCTACCATCCTTAGTTCTTGCCCAGATGTTGGATACATAGCAAGTGACTGTGAAGACAATGGCCTATATCAGGCACACCTTAGTCTCTGGACTGAAAATGTATTCAGTACTACAGAGAGGTTTCTTGACAGTGGATTTTCTGAATGCAATTCGTCTTTTGATTTCCAGACTGCTGGTGCCAAGAGGGTTGATTGTGGAACCAAGCAAGCTGAAGTTATTAACAATCTCAATCTCTTGTCTATCTATCATGAATCTGCCAACTGGCCTAGTGGTAAGAATCTGTTTTCTTGATATTGAGCTTCAATCCATACTGAAGACTACAGCAAATGCCTCACATCCTCCTCAGTTTCAGCAAGCACAGTTGTGACATCTGCATAACACAGGTTGTTGATAAGTCTTCCTCCAATTCTGATATCACATTCTTCCTCATCTCATGAAGTCAGCCTTCCAAATGATCTGTTCTACATATAGATTGAAAAGGTATGGAGATAGGATGCGTCCCTGATGTACACCTATACTGATCCTGAACCATGCAGTGTTTCCTTGCTGTTCTGACTACTGTTTGCTCGTCTAAGCACAGGTTTCAGATAAGCAAAATTAAGTGTTCTGAGATTCGCATTTTTCTCAGTGTTACCGCCAAAGCCACAATTTGTAATGATCCAGTTAAGCACCTTTGCATAATCAATAAAACAAACAGAAATATTTCTGGTATTATTTGCTTTCTGTCAATATCCAGTTGACATCAGCAATGATATCCCTGGTGCCATGGCCTCTTTTAATTTCAGCATGAATTTCTGGTAGTTCTGGCAATGCATGTTACAGCAGTTTTTGGATAATCTTCAGCAAGATTTTACTTGCATGTGTATTAGTGATACTGTTCAGTAATTTCCACTTTGTGTTCAATTACCATTTTTGGGAATTGGAACTTTCAGACAGGTAGTTGTCTTCCAAATTACCTGAAACAGACTAGTCAGCATATCTAAAGCTGCCTCTGTTTGCTTAAAGATTATCAAATGGTATCCCATCAATTTTGGGGGTCTTATTTTTTGCCAGTGCCTTTAGTGTATGTAGTTTTAATTTCTTCCTTCATTACCATTCATTCTTGGTCATACATGACTTCCTGAAATAGTTCCATACCAGCCAATCCAGATCATTCAAAATTTTGCACGTAGTATCCTTCAGTAGTAAACCTGAGGCTTGACTTTGTTTTTGTTTTAGCAGCTTGAGAAACACTGAGCATGTTCTTCCCTTTTTATTTTCTGAGTCTATATTCATTATAATACTGTTTTCTCTTCTTGAGCTACCTTTTGATATTTGCTGCTGCTCTCTGTTTACTACAGTCTTTCTTCCATTTGTTTTGGTTTCTCAAAGTTCTAAGGAAATTTTTAGTCTCTTCTCACGTTCATTTCAGTCTTTTCTTTCTTTCTTGTCTAATGATCTTTTTCTTTGTTCTTGGATGATGTTCTTGATGTCATCCCACAATTCATCTGGTCTTCCATCATGAGTGTACAATGCCTTAAATCTATTATTGAGATAGTTTTTAAACGTAGATGGGACATACTCAAGGTTGTATTTTCATTCCTATAAATGCATTTTCATTTTCTTCAGCTTCAATTTTAACTTGCACATGATTAATTGGTTTTCTGTGCTGCAGTCAGTCTTTGGCCTTGTTTTGACTGTTGATACTAAACTTCTTTCATGATTTTTTTCCCACAGATACAGTCAATATGACACCTGTATAATTAATTCATCAGGTAAGGTTCATGTGTATACCCACCACCATTTGTGTTTTTTAGAAAAGGTATTTGCAACAAATAATCACCGATAATACGAAGTTCAATGATTTGCTCTCTACTCCCATTTCTGACACTAAGTCTTTAATTTCTAACTTCCTAGTTAGTCCTTCTTCTTTTCCAAATTTTGTATCCCAGTTACCAATTATTATAAATTCATCTTGCATGCATGTTTGGTCACTATCAGAGGGAAGAAGTTGGTACAAATTTTCAATTTCCTCCTCTTTAACTTTAGCTGTTAGGACTTAAGAGTTGAATAAAAGTTGTATTACTAGATCTCTCTTGAATGCATATGGACAGCATCTTGTCACAGCACTGTACTTTTTAACAGATCTTGAATGGTCATGGGGGGCACAAAAAAATATTTGCTATTTTATTTTTTGACAGCCACTGTAATTCCAAGTCAAAATGATGGTTCATTCACGGTGAGAGCTGACTGACTGTCTGGATTAAAGGTCTTCTAACCACTACTTTTCAGATGCATGCTCTAAACACAGGATTTTTAATAAGCAATACAGATCATTTATAGGGAGCACTGGTGGTCTAGTGGCAAGAAGCAGTGCTGCAATACAAAAGGCACACAGTTTGAATCCACCAGCTGCTCTGCAGAAAAAAGGTGGGCAATCTCCTCCTGTGCGATTACTGCCTTTGAAAACAGTCTGGATGGTCAGCTATGGGTTGGTTCCAACTCAATGGCCCACCACAATAACAACAACAAAACATTTATGGAATATTATACAGTGAAATGAAGACTTTCTTTTTTAAAAACTTAAGATGTCAGCTCTATTAGTCAGATACCAGATTCCCAATATCTATAAAATGCCAATAAACAGTTAAAGTAACTGAGAGAAAGTGAAAACATAGCACTTTTGAATATATACAAAGTATTTATACATATGAAGCAATCAAACCTACCTTTGCCCAGTACCTAAATGCAATCACCAAAGGAACTAATTTTGGTTCTAATTTGCCAAGAGCAGTTAAATGATTTGTTGTCAGACAGGCATTTTCATTTCCTGCGCTTACTTTACAAAGAAGACCACTGTTGAATGAAGAAAGAAGCAAGATGGGAAGGAAAAAGAGAAAGAAAAAAATTGTTACTAAGATATATTTTACTTTAACAACTGGTTCTTACACTGATAAATAAAATCTACTATATTTTCCCATTTAATTTTTATGGATCACTTAAGAATTGGATTTTTTAAAAAAGGATATGTGAAAGCTATTTTCTGAATAAATCTAATTTTTCATAATTAAATTTACATATTAGAGCACTTTATGAAAGCCAATGCAAATGAGGAACATATTATAAAATGTTACAAAGTGAATGCATGACTCATTCATGTAACAATAAAAGAGTATTTCCAAGAGAGGAATGTGCCTAATGAAGGATCATTGAAGCAACCATCTAGTGAGTCCAGCTGGAGGGAGAAGTAAACCGATGAAGCAACTGTCGCTCAGTACTGCTGTTAAGCAGACGGCAAGTAAGTAACACGCAAGTGACCATTTGATAAAGTTACTTATTACCTGACTGAAATGGGTTACAACACTTTTTTCTGACTTTCCCCCCTTTTGAAGCACTTATACTCTTTTAAAAAGAAAACATCGTTTTCCCTCTCCCATCAAATGCCAAAAATCTAGGGAGAAGTGCTAGTAATAAGCATATGAAATAATCATGAGAGGAGTTTATAATTCTAGAAAACAAATATTAAGCTCTACTAAGGTATATATGCTTTACTAAGCTGGTATTTAATACATAAATGACTAAAAGAACTGAGACCTTTGCTTTTCTTTGCACACCACCACTGGCACTCTAGCATGGAAATCTGCATCAACATCAATAAAAGAATCTGAGGAAAGAGGAAAAAATTAAGGCACTTAACCAAATCTTGGTTATCAAACAGACAAGATAAAGTACACGTATGTCATGATATCTGACCTTTTGATTAACTGCTTTAAATAAAGCCCTGAAATAATTAAAAATTTTTAAAAAAGCAGCCATATTCAAGAATCAAGCTATTAAATCAAGCTAAACTTCTGTAAATCTACAATTGGATTAGAAACCACTTTATAATAATATAATAATATCTAATTGGTATATAGGTAATAGAATTAGAAATCTAAACAGACTCACAGCTGACCTAGAGCATGTTGCCACAAGAAGCTATTCCTTGGAAACAGATAGAGGAAGACTCTCAATGAGATGGTATGATATGGTGACTGCAGCAATGGAGTGTTAGAGATGGTGAGGATGGTACATGATAAGACATGGTTCTGATCTGTTTTCAGATGGTTGCTATGAGTCATACCTGACTCAATGGCACCAAAAACCAGCAAAATAGCTGATACTTCAGCAGGTTTTTGGAAGTTATGAATCACAAGAGAAAAGACTATCCATCTTTCTCCCTCAGAATTGCTGGTACTTTCAAACCACCAGAGACAAACCATCTTTGAGTCAAGAGCACAACTCCCTAGACATCAGGCATCACAGCGACCCTTGAAAATGAACAGGATGTTTAAAAACAAAATTGGAGCAAATGCTATTGAAATGTTCAGTGTCAAATAACAAGCTAAATATAAATGTTTTAGTCTACCAAAGTAAGAAGGATGCCAAAAACAAATTTAAGGGGTAAGACTATTTGATGAGGTCTATGTGTACTGTGAGGCATCCTGATGGTATAGTACTTAAGTGCTAACTGTAAAGTCAGCAATTTGAACCCATCAGCCACTGTGTGGGACAAAGACAGAGCAGTCTGACTCTGTAAAGATTTAGATCATTGGAAACGGTATGTCTGGCAGGTTAACTATGTGCCAGAACGGCTTGATGGCAGGTTTTAGATCATAAAATCATAAAAAGCAAGAAACTGCCAAGCTGGACATTATGCTAGGCAAAGAATTAATTTAACTGGGAACAATTATTTGTGTAGCTCTTAATCAGGATGGTCCATGTCTATATATCTTTTTTTTTTATTTTTTAAAGATTGATTTTCTTGTTGTGTACCATCGAATCATATCTGACTGGCACAAGTTGCCCCTCCTTCTCCAGCAGAGCATCTGGTGGATTTGAACCACGTGCCTTTGGTATTACAGTGCAGCTTCTTGCCACTAGGCCACCAGAGCTCCCTTCCTATGTACCTTTTATAAAATATTAATATGAGTAACAGATAATCTATTTTATGCACTTTGAACTTTTATTTTATATTATTTTTACTACATTTTTAACCTTAAGAGTAAATTTATTTATTTTACATTTCTTAGTCCTAGTCTAGGACTCATTCAGTATTTTTAAATAATAACATTCTCATGTTTTACTGAAGAAATGGTCATCTGGCATAGTAGATCAACAACAGTATTGGCAGTCACAGGATTCTAACAGGAGCTCTGGTGTCTTAGTCCACAGGGAGCTGTGCTTCTAACCCAAAGACTATGCCTCTCTGGCATTTCTAATCCACCAACAGCTTCTCAGGAGAAATATAAAGAATTTCCTCCTGTGTGGTTTACAGTCTTTAGAGACTGGCAAGTCAACTGAGTTGATTGAGTTTGAATTTACTAATAATTCTTGGGCATTTGTTTTGGATATTAAGTAAAGAATAATAAATAATTATTTATAATAATTACTATTTTCAAAGTTTAAGAAAGAAAATACATCCACGTTATAGTTGTTTGTTGTTGTGTGTCACTGAATCAGAACCAACTCATAGAAGAACCTCAAGTGTGTTTTCAGAGGGAGCTAGTTGCATGGGAAATGAAAGGCCATCTTTTTCTTGCAGAGCAACTGGTGGATTCTAATAGTATGCCTTTAGGTTGACGGCCTAATTCCTTACCACTAGGCCACCAGAGCTTCCTTCAAGTCACAGACAGAGTAAGAGTGATTATTTAAAAAACTATGACCTTACCACTATTCTTTAAACATTCTTGAACAAGTAAGAGGACATCTGGTTGAGACATCTAAAAAATAAATCAATGAATACATCAAATAAGCTTTTAAGTACTTCAGTTTCCGTCATGGTCATTTCAAATTCCCCAAAGTGTCTTTCAGAATAGCACATTGCTACTAGAATAAAGAAGTTAATTAGTATGCTATGTGTACATATCACTCAAAGACAGATAGATGGGATCTCAACAGCAATGGAAGTGGGCAGAAGAAATATTTTACATGGCTAACTCCTGATAGATTCCAAGATATCAATATGGTACTAAATCTCAAACCTGTAGCTGTAAGTTGTCAAGCTGCTAACATTACTACCTTTAGCTGAAACTCCTTTAACATTTTTTTTAACTCATCTCCTGCTTTAAGCTTGCCTTTGATCAGTTGCTGTGCCATGTAAGAACCACAATAATTTAAAATCATGGTCGTACTCTCTTTAAAATCGTCTGATGGCTTATCAAAGTACCTAGGTCCAAATCCAAATTGTTTTCTCCAGTTTAGTCTCATTTTACTTATTCTCTTCACCATAATTACATCATCTTCCTGTCAGTTCCTTGAAGAGTCAAACTCTTTGTTGATTTACAGTGCTTCTGACTCTAAAACATATTCCCACCTTTCACCTTCTCCTTTTCCCTGTTTGCCCAACCCCAAGATAAGTCCTTTCCTTTTCTACAACTCAGATGATACACATCATCTTCAGAAAGGGTCCAGGAGTCTGTATTTTTAGCATGAAATCTAAGGGACTAATGATAAACCATCTGAAAATTAGCTTGTGGAAACCACCCATGGGTAAATGGAGGTGATCTACTAGAGTGCCTTCCAGTTTTACAGTTCTGATTCATCAACATCTTTCCGAATCATGTTTAAACTAGAAATCTAAACTAGGTGTGGTTCTTTGAAAACCAATATTTTTAACAATGTAGCGATATAAAAGAAGAAACTAAGGAGTAAAGTGAACTTTCTGGTCATTTTAATTTATACATTGTTTAAAATCTAAAATCCTTCTTTGCCATGAGAAAGTTGATTTTACTTAAGGGAAAATACTTTTCAAGTTAATAGAATCCAATACCCTATTAGACTTAAATGGTTAGAAAACTAGTGCTTGATATATAAAAGGAGCTCAGTATCTGTATTATTAAAAGTATTCTAAACCAGAAGACAGGCACAGATGGAAGTTTTGACAAAGAATGTTGCTATCATTCTACTGAAATTACTTTCCAAACTTACATTTAAAAGAATTAATTTTGCATATCAGTCTGTGAAAGTTCAGAAATTCCATTTTTTACTTACAGTGATTGGAAACTGGATGTCAATGTTTACATCTGAATTTCTGAAACCAAACAGGCTACAGGATGACCCATATAATCTTAGAGAACAATCTTTAAAAAGCAAAAAAAAAAAAAAAGAAAAGCAACCCATAAATGGCCAAAAGTTAATCATTAAGAAAAAGTTTCTCAAAAGTAATAAACCAGTTTTATAATAAATTGTATCATGAATTAAAGTGACCTAAAAAAGTGAAACTTTTCAGTCTGGCACAAAGAAAGAACAGGAAAGAGCAATTCTTTCTATTATCTTCATCTTATTTTACATAAGAGAGAAGATTGCTGATTACAGGTTAGTTTAGTAAATGTCCCTTTCATGTCAGTTTCAAGAGGTTAAAACTTTACTGAGTAAAAATCATGTCAATTAATTCACTGAAGAATAAAAACACCAACACAATTTAAAATGCTACACACACACATACCTGCCACAACCACCCACCCCAAATGCTACACATACCAGGTTCTTCACTCTTCACATGAAGACACATATAAATGATCACTGTTTATGTAATATAAATTTTTCTTTATTTGTACTTTGAGATTATTTTTAGTATTTTGTTGCTACTATGTAAAAAAAAGGATCTTTTAATTCAGGGATATTTTTCTTATTAAAAAATAAGTTTGCTGGTTTAAAAAATTTCATTGAATTTTAACTGGATTCCAGGACAAAGAATAGTGACTTTTATAATGAAAAAAAAAGAACAAAAACAACCCAGCAAACATCATTGTTGATTAAGAAATAGATCATACTCGCTACCATTATGGGAAAAAAATATATGCATTGTAATAATATGCAAATGATCTTTCAAAAGAATAAAGAGTTCTATCTATGATTTGGTGGTGTGATTAAATATTTAATACAATTCAAGCTATGGATGAGAATCACTTGTGTGGCATTCTAAAAATAACAATCCATAGTTCTATAAGTAATTATGATACACAGCTAGGATTCTAAATGATCAAGCTAGCTGCTATTCCAACCAATCATTTGCACAGCAGAAAGTGCCATTAAATTTGTAAAGTTTTTTTATCAGATAATGGCAGCATATTCTGACCTACTGCAAAAAAGACAAACGTAGGCAGAAGAGAGACAGTAAAAAATTCTAGGATTAACCTGTAAAATAAATCCAACAGTAATATAAATTTTTTATAAATTAGTTTTCAAAATTTACCTTAGGTATAATTCTTTTGTTTGTTGAAAACAGAATTTTTTTCTGAATGTCCAGACACACACATACACACACACTCACATACACTCACTCTCTCTCACATGAGTTCCAAACTCAAACCAAACTCGCTGTTGCTGAGCTGATTCTCTGACTCAAAGATACCCGTCACTGGGTCTGAACTATCCAATTTTTGGTTAGCAGACATTATGTCACCAGGACTCCTTAAGAGTTCCAAAGTACCCCAGTAACATGAAGCACAAGAAGCTGTAGTGGCACAGTGGTTAAAGTACTCATATCTTAATTTAAAAGTTACTGGTTTATACCTACCAGCCGCTTCATAGGAGAAAGATGTAGCAGTTTGACTAAAGAAAGATTAGTTCTACTGTCATACAGTATCGCAATGAGTTCAAACTGACTGAAGGGTAATGGGTTTTTGTTTTTAAACTGCTTATACTTAAAACACATGCACACAATGACATTTAATAATGAATGAAAATTCTTAACACATTGCCTTCAAGATGGAGCTGACCCTCCAGTAGTTTATAGAGGCTGTAAATCACAGAGGAGATTGTGTATCCTTCTCCCTTACAGCTGCTGGTAGATTTGAACCAACTGCCTTTGACTGGGCAGTGCCAACCCCCTACTCACTAAGCTATCACAGTTTTCTAATTTTTTTCTAAAGAAAGTAGATTTAATGGTATTGCATGAAAGTCTTTGTTATCTTGGAAGAAGCCAGGGAGCAAAACAAAAATAGCAAGCATTTCAGGTCATGGCAAGTCAATGTTCAGCAGATGAAAATTACTGACATGGTTAAAAAGAATAGGGCATTTTAGGTACTACCAGGCCAAAACCAAATTCTAGAAAATACCTGGTAACTTGTGTCGGAACACATTTTCCATGATATGCTTAATTCCTAATCTCTGTTCCAAATTCTCAGGGTGTAAGCCAAACTCCTTTACCACTTTGTTAATGGCAAGATCAACTGCATTTATCTGGGAGGGTGTTGGGAGGGGCAATGTAGTCAGTAACTCTTCTTCCTCCTTTTCCTTTTAAGACAAAAACACTTAGATTAAAAATGGCTCAACCATATTTTTTTTTTACCTTCTACTACTTCACTGAGACAGAATTATAGAATATTCTGGATTCTTTATTAATCTTCCCTCTGTTAGTTGTTTTAGCCTATAAACATTCACAAATAAAGCATAACATGAATTAGCAATAAAAGAGTATATGGTAGATAGAAAGTACAAAACATTAAAATTACAATGTCAAAGTAATTATTACTTATTAATTCTGGCATATGATATGCAGGCCCTGGATATAACAGTGATGTTATCCTGCTATCCATAAGACTGACCAACAATACATATTTGACAAGTATAAAGAAAGTATCCAGGTTGCAAGAAATTCAGTAAATATAAGCTATAATTACAAGTTAAACATCCTTTGGCTCAAATAAAGAAAAAGAAAAACCCCACAAAACCCATACTTTAACAAAGCTTTTAATATCAGAGCCTTAAAGAAAAATAATGATGACTGCAATAACAGCAACCAACAAGTAAACCTATTTGTCTCGATTACCTTAAACGTACCTTAACGTTTTTCTTGTGCCTTTTTTCTTTGATATGCTTATGGGCAAATGCAATGGATTCTATTAAGACATCACAGAGTTTGCAGGTGTATTTTGCTGTAGGATAGTTTCGTGGTCGCTTTAATTTGAAGAGAATTATAGACAGAAAGATAGCTCTTTAAACATATAGGTAAATATTAGCCAGAAATTTACTTCCCATTTAAAACTGTCAATGTATTATTACTCCTCTTTATCACTATCAATATATTATTGTTTCTCTTTGTAACTCTCCTCAGTAGTGATTTTTATTTAAAGTAAGACAGTTGTAATTTTAAATCTTATTATATAGCAAACTAAGTATCATGTTTTGACTTGTGGTATTTAATACTAATAACCAAAGTAGAATGCTAAATTTACCAAAACATCTATTATCAATTACTAACATAGTTCAGACAGAAGACTGTAACTACAATGTTTACTAAGATATTACCCTTTCCAGTCTCTCGATGCAGTCTTTCTTCAGTCGCTCCTCAGCTTGCTGTAAGCCCAGGAGCTCTTTCACAGAAAGGACTGCTTCATCTATCACGGGGCCCTCTAAGTCTTCATCTTGCTCATTTTCATCATTCCTACTTCTCCTTGGTTTCTTAGGTCTTGACCTCTGCTTCTTGTTTTCTTAAGTTGAGGGGGAAAATATTATTGTCAATATTGAATTATACTACTTCAAGATAAAAAGCAAAACACGTATTTATTAATTTTTAAAATGTAACAAAATGAAATAAACCTACCTTTACAATATTACCCTAAAAAAAATAAATAGAATGAATAACACTAGAAAAGACAGAAGAAAAAGAAATGGCTGCATTCCTATAGAAAAAATCTTAGAATAATGAGTTCTTACACTGGATACATAATACATAGAAATCAAAGTTTTGGAAAATGTTAATAAAATTTAATTTCAAAATTATACAATTAAATTTCATTATCTTTTCTTGGTATACTACTGGGCACACTTAAAGAATAAAAATTATAATCTTTCTGAGGTAATTATCTTTGCTATCGAATATATTCTAGTGTATGTGCTGTTTTACTTGAAACTTTCCATATGTGCTTTCATTATTTAGAAGTAAACAATGTCAACAAGGCACAAATGGCTCATTACCAACTCCCCCTGTTTGAAAACTTAAAGTCAATTACACTCTTACCTTGTGTGGAAAAATAATATAGTTACAAGTTTAGCATCTAATTAACACTTAGGTGGAAAGTTTAGCATCTAATTAACAGGTGGAAACAATTAAGCACCCACCGTACCAAGAAGTCTAGGCCAATACTATACATGCTGAGGACAACTGCTTTCTCCTATCTTTATATTCATTTTAACTTCTTTGATTTCATACTAGGAACATTTTAACTATTGGCAGTTAAAACTATTAGCAAGATAAAAACTATTAGCAGCTGAAACAAAATCCGTAAGAACAGATTAACTCCTTTATTCTACAATTCCTATAAGAGCATCTTCTTTTTACAAATGATTTTTTTGAACAAAACTTTAATCTATGACATTGAAGAGGACTCAGGTTGAATGATAAAAATGATTTTAAATAATTTTAATAGATTCTATAGAGTTTCAAAGTGAAGTTACTACTAAGAGATAATATTAAAGCAAAATTTCTTTCCCAAATTAAAATATTGATAAAGGGATTAAAGTTTTAAGTGGCTTACTGAAAATTCTTTGGAAATATAAACCTCTTGAAATGCCTGACATCAGTAAATTTTTGTGATGTGTTCAGTTAAGCTGTTAATTGTTCCAGCAATTACAATAAACCAGCCAAAAAAACAGACCCACTGCTGTCAAGTTGATTCTGATTCCTGGCAACCCTCTGCTAGGTTTCCTTAGCTGCCCTGGCGGAAAGACTGTCTCATCTTTCTCCTTTGGAGTGGATAGTAGGTTCCAATCAACCTTTTTGTTAGCAGCAACAGGTAATCAACAAGGCTACCTGACAGATGTTGGAAAAAGTGTAGCCACAGTGCTCCTTGGAACTAAAGATGGTGAGGCTTTGTCTCTCACACTACACAGCTAGGCAGGCTTTTCCTTGGAAAGGGACATCATGCTCGGAAAGATGGTCAGCAAAGAGAGGAAGACTCCTGACAAGAGGGATTGACACAGTGACATCAGCAATAGGCTCTAGTGTGCCAGAGATTGTGAGGATGGTGCGGGATAGGGAAGGGTTCAGGTGGGCTGTTCATAAGGTCACTGAGTAGGACTCTACTTGAGGGCACCTAATAACAACATCTACTGGGGCTAGAGTAGAGGGTGGAGTTTTTTAGCAGAAAAATGAAGTACAGGACCTCCAGTATTCTTTTAAAAAAAACCCCAAAAAACCCAACCAACCAAACTATCAGTATCATCACTATGTAGTTGGGGGTGGGGGGAACCAAAATAAGTAATTTTCCAAGGACTGTGTTGTTGTTATGTGCCATCGAGTCGCTTGAGACTCATAGCGACCCTATGTACAACAGCCCTAAACCTTGCTCTATCCTGTGCCAATTGCACTGCCTCTGACACACCCATCCCGATTACCCCAGTCACTGAATCAATCCACCTCATCGAGGGTGTTCCCTTCCTGCACTGTCCTTCCACCCTCCCAAGCATGATGGCCCCTCCTTACAACATGTCCAAAATATGTCAGATGAAGCCCCAGAATCCTTGCCTCCAAGGAACCCAGTTTAACTCTCTCCAGGATGAATCTGTTTTCTGACTACAGAGTTGTAATTCTGATATTCCAGCTTTTATTGTACAAGATTTGAAAATAAATAACAAAACTGGAGTATATCTTGGATAATGAGACATCAACAACCACCTTTTGAACTAGTTACATAAAGTTTCATGTAAAGGTTTCTCTTGACACTGCTAAAAAATTTCTATCACTACTTAGGGGAAGACAGCCCCATCCATATTAATTGCAATACAAGCTCTCTACAGCCAACATTCCAGGTTTCCCTTGTACTATTTGCATGTAATTGAATTACATGCAGTATTCACAAAGAATATATGTAAACTAGTGGATGTTTTTCAGTTAAGATCACTAATGATATTATCCTGAAAACATTACACTGATACTTTAAGACATTTAGGGGATGGAGTGGGCCGTGACAATATAGAAAGAATTGAAAAACAAAGTGGGGGGCGGGGGGGGAGAGAATGCTAAAATAATTTCTATTACTTCTTCTTATACCATTTAATGGCACTCTCCTTATTGATATAGGTATGATTTAAAACATTATTTTAGCCTCTTTAATAATCCTTGTTAGGGCTGTTTGAATCAAAGTTTGTATCCTAAACTGAATTTCTCTTAAACAAAGTTAAGTCAAAGCTTCACATCTCCTTCATAAAGCCTATCAAAGAACATAAGCAGAAAAGCTTTTCATTTAGCAACTGTGAAATCACATGCTTTTATTTCACTTAGAGAAAGCATGAAAGCTTTTGGAATGTCTTTAAAAATGCACTTTCTGTTTAAGAATATTTAAAAAGCACACCTTTTTAAAACCAAACCAAGAATACATTAAAGAGGTTTTTAGTCTAAACAGAAACCAAAACTAAACTGATTGCCTTCAAACTGATTCTGGTGCATGGCGACCCTCCTCTGGGTTCCAGAGGCTATATAGATCTTTCAAAAGCTGAGTGGCTCGGTAAGTTTAAACCACAGATCTTTTAGTTCACTAACAACAGAGAATCCACTGTCCCACCAGGGGCTCCTTTTAAAGGGTTACTTTTTTAAAAAAAGGTTACTTTTAATATCTGTCTGGTTTCAACTTTTAAAACATTCCTTTTAAAAATGCTTTCCAAGGTCAATGTTTTCTAAAAGATCAATGATGGGTAACCAAAGTAAACTTCCACATTCTACCTGGGCCCAATATATATAAAAAGAACTCTTCACAAAATATTCCTTTAAGAGAAAAAACACAAAACCCCATCAATTTTAAAGTAAATGTTGCTTTCCTCTATCAAGAGTCCAGATTCAGCAAAAGATGAGTCAATGACCATAAGGAACAGAGAGCAAGATTTTAGTTCTACTACCTCATCATTATGATGAACAAACACAACTCACTGCTTACCCTCTAGCAGGTTTTCAGAAGCTGTATATCAGAGAGGAGGAGACTGCCTAACTTTCTCTTGTGGAGCAGGTGGATTCCAAGTGCCTGTCTTTAGGATGATATAATATTTTTTCTTTCCCTAGGCCATAAGAGTTCAGGTTTGGGTAAACGTAACCTTTCCAAGCATAAGGAATCTGATTAATCAGACGGCTGAATAAAAAATTACTAAATCACTTCTGATTTATCAAGATAGAGGGCAGTATAATTCATTCAAGGTCTTTTTAAAGATTGAACTTATAAATGGTTTTATTTTTCTCATATTTAATTCCTTTATATAACTTACTTTTTCTGCTACATCATACAAAATGTTAGTTTTATTATTTTAAAAATAGAAAATAATAATAGTGATGGTTGAATACAACAAATACATGTGAGAAGTGTAGAAACAGTAAATGTTTTGATAGTTATCTATTTACCAAAAAAGAAAAAAGCTGTAATTCCAGAAATGCTTGAGATTTTCAGATCCAAATAAGACCTCTCCCTTGTTAAGTATTCTATACGGAGGGAAAAAGAAAGTATTCCATATGGCCAGCATGAAAAACTCAAATGTGTACAGGTAACAAGTTGGTTACTGTGATATAAAATGAGTAAGAAAATCTGGAGACTGTGAAATGTCCAAACCTAAAACCATTTTTAAAAAGTTTTATAAAGTGCTGATCAGCTTACATGTTAATTTTATATGGCCACTGACAAAAAGCCCTTCATTGAATAAACATAAAAATCCATTTGTCCAAGTATAATCCCTATCTCTTAAGATATAATTTGTTTTTACACCTCTTTACTTGTATTAAGGTCCAATAAACTAAATGTGTTTCTAGTCTAATTCTGAATTTTTTCAACAATTACTGTTCATTAGGTAAAAAATGCCTTTCCTGTCTATAGGAATCAATACTATATAGACAAACTATCTGCTCTTAACCTTTTATAAAACAGCGTTAAGTGATCTCTTTGGTATAATTATTAACAAGCTTATGAATGGCGCTAAAGATGGTTGTTGGTTCACTGAAACTAAATAGCAAAATTTTTATTGTATTTCTGACATTCTAACCTTATTTTTCATAGTTTCTGGGGAGGAAAGAACCCCTTGGATCTCCCAAAAGTGATACATGTATGCTCCAAAATACACTGTTTTTTGCATCAAATTCAATGTTTTTTAAATTTGTATTTTGCTGATCTTATCAGATACTTAGTATTTGAACACAGTATGATAATATATAATTTTCAAAACACATGCACATCACTCAAAAATGATGATACTTTTCTAAGAATGACATGGTAAAAAACAGAGCAGCAATTCAAAATATCTTCACAAAAGTAAACAAGCTTCATGGCTACTTTTAATAAAGCAGAAACTATAAAAAACTAGGAATGCAGAGCAGAAAACTAAACTCATTTGTACGAAAAAGAAAAGACTTTGCTGACTTTTGGGTTAAAACATGACAATGACAAATTGAACACATTACCAGGGCTTCCTGCTTCCATTTCTGACACAGTTTCTACACTTGTTAGTTCTTTATGAAACACTCGTCTTACAGTTCTGCCGCCTCTTCCATCTTGCCATCTATAACCATCTTCACTTTCCTGAAAGGAGTCTTTCTTCACACGGCTTATAACAGAACTTCTAGGTCCAGGTTTAAATTCTCTCCAATTGTCTGTATTACCAGAAAGTTCATCAGAAAGCCATCTCTTATTCTGATCTTTGTGGTTGTCATTTATCCAAGCTGGTTGACTGTAAATTGGATTTTTAAATGCATATGGATTGTTGGAGACAGCATATGGTCCTTTTCTAGGAATATTCCCATAGTGTCCTGGTGGTACTTTTTTTTTCAGAAGGCCCTTTTCCATTTTACCATTATGGCCTTTAACATAATCCTCCATTATTAAATAGTCTTGCTGGAGATGACCCCTTCTGAAATCATCATCGTCTATAGTCCCTCGTTCTTTAGCACGCTTCAGAAAATACGGCTTTGCTGCATCTCCCATGGTCTTTAACTTCACTTTTCTTACTTTGCACCTGAAAGAAGACATTTTGGGGAAAATCAAATCATAACAACAAAGGTATCAAACTAAGTACATAAAACATCATATATTACTGTATTACTGCTGGCTCGAAAACCAGAAAAATTATTTTCTAATTTCTCTTTCAATAAAAGTATCTCCATCACCATTCACATTCTCAATGAGTACTGGAAGACAAGAGGCTTGGGTGTGCGATGTTGCTATGTAGAGTGGAGTTGGAACTGACCCATGACTGACCCTTCAGCGGGTTTTCAGTCTGTTAATTGCACAGGAAGAGACTGTCCATCCTCCTGCGGAGCAGCTGGTGGATTGGAACTGTGTGCCTTTGGGATTGCAGTGCAGATTCTTATCAGTAGGACACCAGAGCTCCCTCACATAACAAATGGTTCTTTTCAAAGAAAATCTCATCATGCGTTATAGCTGCTGAAATATACCTTTATTTTTTTGTACCCAGGGCTGCTTCTCCTTCCATCACTAGTCCCGCTGGGGATGCAGAGGTCATGGTGGCCACTGCGCAGTGGGGTTCCCTCATAGGAGCACTTCGTGACAGGGACTAGGGTTCCTCCGAGGCAACAGTTAAAGGGATCGGGGTCCCCTCAGGGCTGTATTCAGTGACAGCGACTGGGGCCCTCCAGGGCAGTGCTCAGTGACAGAGACCAGACTCCCCCAAGGAAGCGGTCAGTTACAGGGACAGGGGTCCGCCTGTGGGAGAGCTCAGTTTAAGGGACTGGAGCCCCTCGCAAGGCAGCACTCAGTGATAGGGACAGGGATCCCCCCAAAGGCAGCGATGTAACAGGGACCGGAGTCCCTTCAAGGCAGTGGTCAAGGACAGAGACCAGAATCCCCCCCAAGGAAGTGGTCAGTTACAGGGACAGGGGTCCGCCTGGGAGAGAGCTCAGTTTAAGGGACTGGAGACCCTCGCAAGGCAGCACTCAGTGAGAGGGACAGGGATCCCCCCAAAGGCAGCGATGTAACAGGGACCGGGGTCCCTCCGAGGCAGCGGTCAAGGACAGAGACCAGAATCCCCCCCCAAGGAAGTGGTCAGTTACTGGGACTGAAGTCCTCCTAGGGCAGAGCTCAGTTTCAGGAACTGGGGTTCCCCCCAAGGCAGCGCTGTGAGACAGATCAGAGGTCCCCCCCTCCGCCCCAGCACTCAGTGACAGGGATCATAGTTCTCCCAAAGCAGCGCTCAGTGACAAGAGACCGGTGTTCTAAGACCACGCTCGGTTACAGGGACTGGGGTCCCCGCAAAGCAGCGCTCAGTGACAGGGACCGGGGTCTCCCCAAGGCAGCGCTCAGTGACAGGGACCAGAGTCCCCCCCAGGGACCAGAGTCCAGTAAGCCTCAGTCCGTAAGAGCCGGCCCCATACACAAGGCGGCTGTTACAACTCCCTGCCAGAATGACGATCTGTTCAATTCCCTCGATGGTCCCGGTCCCAATCCCAGACCCAATCTTAGCTCAGTTTCCACAGCCTTCGGGGCCAGAAGTAGAGGAAGGGTAGGCGTTCCCCGCACTCAGAGCCACCACTGGAACCAAACAGCAGGAAGTGACCTACCTCCCCTATGCGGTTCCAGGGTCTCACCCGACATAGTGGAGACACTAAACTAAGTACTGCTGCCCACAGTCCCCCATAAAGTAAAAGTGGTGTCGAATCCGATAGTTTAGTCTCCGCCAGCACAGGGACTCCCCGCGATCAGAAAGTGGGGCGACTGGGCTGGAGCCAACGCACATTTGGAGGCAGGCTCGACCTCTGCTCTGTATCGGGAGAGTCCACCGGAGACCCGGTGCGGGTGCAGTCTGGAAGGACAGAAAGAAAAGACCCAGCAACTACCAACCTCCGCTGAGGTGCTTAGGTTTCGTTTCCCCGGCTGGGTTTTCCGTGTTTTCTTTCGGCCCTACTTCCGTCGCTCAATCTGTCTCATTGTGCGCGATTGGACACCAGTAGTCTCCCCGCCCCCACGTCCGCTGAGCACGCCGGAAACGTGCGGCGCGCGCAAAGGCCCGCCTCTGGGCGGTCCTCCCTGTTTTGGATGCGCGGTCCCCGCCCTCCCCTTTTTCCGTTTCCGGCTACGCTGTTTCCTCCTTCCGCTTTTTCCATTTCAGGCTCCCAACCTATCCTCTTCTGTGTTTGCCTCTGGGATTTTCCTCTGTAAGCGTTCGTTTTAGGGCGGCGGCTTCATCGTCGCGGGTCTCTGACTTGTTTTTCTAGGACGCGTTCTTCGCACATGCTTCGCTCGCTTTCTCGCGGCCGTCTGTTAGTATAGCGTGCATGGCTTGCCGAGGAAGCCGATTCTACAGAGGCTTGCGGCCGCCTAGGAGGGTAGCAGAGCGACCGCTCTCTTCTATGCAGGTTCTGCTTAGCCCCTTGAGGTCGGCGCTGGAGATGTCTGGATTCTCTGAGGAGTTAAGCCATGGGATGAGGCCTCGGTGCACTCTTAATGGCTTTGTATAACTCTGAGTCGCTTTAAACAGTTCATCCACATTTCAAGATGTACACGTTGCACGCTCTGCTTTTTTATGTTGTGTTAGGTTTGTTTCTAGGTGCGATCAAGTCGAGTATGACTCAGCGACCTCATGAATGGCCGACCTGAACCGTGCCCTATCCTGTACAAGCCTCATCATTTTCGACACACTTGAGCCGATTACTAAATCACCGTGTCAGTCCAACTTGGGGAATTTCATCTCCGCTGACCTTTCCAAGCATGATAATCCCTTTCTACGGAACAGCCTCGCACTCGGGCTGCACCTTCTCCAAGACATAACTTTTATTGGCACAGTCCATGCGTCTTCAGCACTCCTCTCCAGCACCGCAACTCAAAGGATTAATTTTTTTCTATCATCCTTATTCACTGTCCACTTCTCTGATGACTAGTAGGTGATTGAGAAGACCATGGCCTGAATCATGCACACCTTAAGTCTTCAAGATAACATTATTTATTATAAGTATTTTGGAGAGATCCCTGACAGCTTAATTTAAAAGCTTTTCGATTTGTTTGGAAAAACAACGTGCAATTGTAAATAATTATCAGGGAAGGTAATACTTGAATTTTTTAAACTGAAGAGTGCAATCCTTGAACTAACAAACCACCTAAAGTGGACGTGTTTTTATTTTGGGGTGCATTTTTAAAGTTTTTCTATCACTTTTATTAATATTGTTAATATTTATATGCATTCTGCTTTATACATATACAATCTTTATGTTGTATTTCACTCATGTATATTGTGGGTTCCCCCCCCCTTCAATCATGAAAGTGTATAAACTAACTACTTCATGCATCATGCCTTAATAGTCCTTTCAGTAAGCTGATTTCTTATTTGCCCATCTAAAACCAGTTCTCTGAAGGAACAAGCTTATGCCTTTTGTTCTGTTCAACTTGGAAACTTAGAGCATCTGCATGCACAAGTAAAGTCCAGTCCACAGCAAGCCATCAGGTCCCAGTAATCAACCCTAGCTTGCAGCATGCAACATCTCTTCACCTGGCTGGGTTCTGGTCAATTCATGCCCAGCCATTTGTGGCTAGGTTCAAATAGGCATAAACTGCAAGCTTAGGAATTAAGGTATTTGCTTTTTTTCCTTCTGTGTTATCTTCCTTGGTAATGTCTTCTAAATGTTTTAAAAGCTATAAACAACTGATAAGATTGGGCATTTTGACCATTTTAGTTCCTCTAATTTTTTAAAAATTATTATTTTGTGTGTACCGTCAAATCAGATCTGACTGGTACAGGAAGAGATTGTCTCTCCTTCAACAGAGCTTATGGTGAATTTGAACCGTGCATTCTGGGATTGCAGTGTAGCTTCTTGCCTTTAGGCCACCAGAGTTCGCCATGTTGTTGTTATGTGCTGTCGAGTCATTTGCAACTCATAGTGACCCTATTTACAACAGCCCTAAACCCTGCTCTATCCTGTGCCAATCGCACTGCCTCTGACACACCTATCCCGATTACCCCAGTCACTGAATAAATCCATCTCATAGGGGGTCTTCCCCTCTTGTGCCGTCCCTCCACCCTCCCAAGCATGATGTTCCTCTCCAAGGATCTGTCCCTCCTTGCAACATGCCCAAAGTATATCAGACGAAGTCCCAGAATCCTTGCCTCCAAGGAGTTGCTTGGTTTAATCCTCTCCAGGATGAATCTGTTTGTTTTCTTTGCAATACTCTTCTCCAGCACCACAGTTCAAAGGCATCAATTCTTCTATCCTCCCTAGTCATTGTCCAACTCTCTGATGCATTAACAAGTGA
>NW_006400048.1:1315145-1316723 GCF_000299155.1 Elephantulus edwardii | reverse complement strand
TTTTTTTTTTAATTTAAATTTGTTATTAATTTCAGAATACATTTAAATTTTTTGTGGTCAGTAATCTTAATTGTAAGTACGTATCAGTAGAGGAATAGGTCATGGTAGAAAAGATGAAGGTATCAACTATTTCATCTTGCTTGTATCCATGATCTACACTCATGGCAGTCAAGAAATAAGGAAACATTGCAATGCAAAAATCTGCTGTCAAGGACCTCTTCAAAGTACTGAGGAACAATTATGTCAGTGTAATCAACTAAAGTGCACCTAATTCAAGCCATAATCTTTTCAATTACTTGGTATGCATCTGAAAGTTGGGATAGTGAATAAGGATGACAAGAATTGATGTGTTTGAGTTGTAGTGTTGGAGAATATTATTAAATATCCCATAAACTTCCAAGGGAATAAATAAGTATGTCTTGGAGAAAATGCAAGCAGGGTTCCCCTTAGAGGTGAGGACGGCAAAGTGGAGGAAGAATGTCATAGTTGTCCGCAGGCCTGATCACTCCTTGAAGAAACCAGATAATGCCTAAGGCAACCAAACCAGATGACTGGATCCTGATAAGGCCCTAAGCCTGATCACAAAAGCCCACACACAAGTTAATTAACAGGACTCACACCCCAAATTCTCAGTAAAGTATCATCTTCCCTAGTCTTTTAAATAGCCTATAAAAAGGAACTGCCCAGATGGAGTCCTGTGTGTATGCCAAACAAATTGCTCTACTAGAGCACAAGCTGTTAACAAATTGAGTTACCTAACTTTTACATGTAGCAGCCTGTTTTATCATTTCCTAAGATGCAAATGTTTCACTAATAATGTAGTCTTTCTAAATGTGCAAAGTTCTGGGCCACTGCAATGGTACATCCACTGGCTTCCCTTTAGAGATGCTGCAGATAAAAATGAACTTGTAGTCCTAATTCTTCACTGTCTTTCCTCTGTAAAGTAGCTAAGGGAATATTTTAAAGCTGTAAATCAGATTATGTCACACCCTTGCTTTAAGATCTTTCAGTGGGTACCCACTAGCTTTAGACCAAAAGGTCTAATGAGGTCTAACAAGAGCGCCTTAAGCCAGAGGCCTCCTGATGGAGCAGAGTACCACGAGACATGCTCAGCAGAGGTAGGGTTGCAGATCCACAGAGCAAGAGAGGTTAGTGCCTTTGGCGCAAAGCTGATTTTAGGGTGAGGTGCCTTTGGACATTTCTCAGGACAGTTTAAGAACTTTGATCGAATCGGACAGAGGCAAAGCTTTTCTTTTTCAGAGCTAAAAGAATTAAAATGTACCAGCTTAAGAAATAAGGCATATAAGAAGCTTCAATCTCAAAGGGCAATGCCACCATGGCCCTTGGGGTCTCAGTGGAAATAATGGCTTTGGGGATTTCTCAGGGTGCCGACACAGTTTTCTAAGTTTCAGAGGGTCAGATCTTCCTCAACTCAGTTCATAACCTGAGACAAGTCATTAAGATGAAGCTGTCCTGTGACTTCATCCATAGCCACTGGTGAGAGTCAGCGCCCAGAGCCATCAGGGGCTTTAAGCTCGTTGCCCACTGCTGTGGTGTGGACAGCTGAAACCCAGGCCC
>NW_006400048.1:1308018-1313875 GCF_000299155.1 Elephantulus edwardii | reverse complement strand
ATGTTTTTCCCAATTAAAAAAAAATATTTAAAAAAAAAAAAAAAGATGAAGCTGTCACTTCTGAAAGCTGGAGGGACAAGGATGCCATGTCTTAGATGGTAGAAAAACAAGGCCTGTTGGGGTGAGGGGTTGGTGTAACCACTCAGTTGGACTAAGAGAACGGGAACAGCCAAAGCTGAGCAGACAGAAGTGTGGTCCTAGTGGACCTGGAAGGTGGAGCTGAAGTCCAGAGCTGAGGAACCTCCACACAAAGTACAAAGAGGATGGTGGCCAGCATCCAGAGTCTAGAGGCTGGCATCACCGTCTAAACGATCTCAGAGAATAGATTACTTTTCAAGATTTCAGAGTTAATGCCAATTGTTCCGCTGGGTATTTGACTTGTTTGTTGCTAGTTATCCTTTCTTTCCCTCCAATCTCTTTAATTTATAATGGAACTGTCTGCTTTGTGCCATTGAAACTCAATGGAACACAGATCTACCCTGACACATAGGGGTCATCATGAGTTAAAATCTATTCACTGGCAGCTCATTTGAGGGTAAAGTGTGGTTCAATAATAGCATTCTCGCCTTGCATGTAAAAAACCCAGGTCTGGTTCCCAATAAATGCACGTCACATGTAGCCACTGACTATCTTTCGGAAGAAGCTTGCGCATTGTTAGGATGCTGAACAGATATAAGCATAGCTTCCAAAATAAGACAGACTGAGAATATCATATGATGATCTACTTCTAAAAATTAATTACAGAAAATACAGTGGGATCCAGAACCGATCAGGGAATTGTCAGAAAGCAGCAAAAGCCAACTAGTATTGAAGCGGGGAGAAGGTGCCATATGCCAGGTCATCACCTCCAGGTACCTCCTCTGACTAGCCTGTCTTCTAGCAGTGCTTGTCAAACAGCCTCTCTCCAATCTGGAAAGGGAGACCCATGTCAGATGATTGGAAAAAAGTGAGAGTAGAACAAGAGAGAAGGCAAGACCTTGAAAGTGAAGGCAACCAGAACTCAAAAAGACATTTTGGTAAAAAATATGTGTTGTTACATGTCTTGAATATAGCTAATGCACCTTAAAATACATGTGCAGCTCTGCTGTAGTGGATAGAAAAGGGCAAAGGGATTCAAGATCACAGGTAGGTACTATTTGAGACATACAGAAGGGACCATTCTTGATGTCTGTGTTCTTCATATGTCCTTGTGTACTTGGATTTAGACTGCACTTTGGAGTGCCTTAAAGAAATAAGCAAACCTAATGGAAACTCATACTTATCAATTTGGTCCAGCATGTAATTTTTTTTAAAAAAAATACTGCTTTCTATTTATTCCTAGCCGACTTAGGTTTGGATGGTCCCAATGTGTTTAACTCCTTCAGACATCCTGAAGCTGTATGGTCTCTAACTGAGAAATCAGTCAGCATTCCCCATGCATGCCAGACAAACTTCTGTTGGTTTACAGAAGATTTTTGGTGGCACATGGACCAATTTATTTTTATTTCAATGATAACGTGTTTATTTAAACACATGTTAAATTATGTATAACCAGCACATCAGCTAATGATATAATGGGGATAATAAACTTTCTTGTATAAATAAATAAAAAAAAGGAACTGTCTTTGCCCTCAAGCCATTTTGACCTCTGTGTATGGTCACTTGGCATCCCTCTCAGACCATACAATAAAGGCCTGTTCGTTTCCTCTTTCAACTCTTTTTTTCCCCTCCTATCTAAGAAAAGCCTCTACATATTTTGGGCATGTTGTTAGAAAGGTTTTTGGAAATCATGCTTGGAAAGGTGAAGGGTCAGGGGAAGAGGAAGACCCTCCATTGACATAGTGACTGTAACAGTGGTGTGTCAGAGATGGTGAGGAATGCACAGCATAGGATAAGGTTTAGATCACCAGGCAAGATAGGGTCACTGTGAGACTTATTTGACAGCACCTAACAACAACATTGCCAGGCACTTCAAAGAGTTATATAAATTTATTTCTTACTTCAACCCTGAAGTAAACATCTTCACTCCTGTTTTAAAGATGAGAATACTGTACTTGCTGTAATGTAAGTAGTAGAGGTAGAATTAAAAACAGGACAATCAAGCAGATTCTGTGCCCTTAACCATTTAGATATACTAAAGGTGATTTCTTAAGCTCAAGGAACTGAAGAACAAATTCAAAACTAGAGTTGCTATAATCAAGGATACTTTAGGCAGAATATTAAATGATCCAGGAAGTATTAAAAGAAGATGGAAAGAATACACTGAGTCACTGTATCAAAAGGAATTTGCAGACACATAATGAAATAACATATGGGCAAGAGCCTATGGTGAGGAAGTTCAGGCTGCTTTGAAGGAAATAGCAAAAAATAAGGAATAGATGGTATACCAATATTCGTATTTCAGCTAACAGATGCTGCCCTGGATGTGCTTATGAAGTTGTGCCAAGAAATCTGGAGAACAATCACTTAGCCAACTGACTGGAAGAGATCTATATTTGTTCCCTCGCAAAGAAGGGTGACCCAACAGAGTGTGGAGACTATAGAACAATATTGACTTCACAAGCAAGCAAGATTCCACTGAAGATTATCCAAAAACGACTGGAACAGCACCTCAGCAGAGAACTTCCAGAAGTCCAGGGGTTTGGTACTAGGGATATTGTAGCTGATGTTAGACAAATCTTAGCTGAAAGCAGGGAATACCAGGAGAATGTCTATCAGTGTTTTATTGATTATGCAAAGGCTTTTGACTGTGTGGATCATAGCAAACTGTGGCTGACTCTGAGAAGAATGGGAATCCCAGAACACTTGATCATTCTAATGTGAAACCTATACTTGGACCAAGAGGCAGTCATCAGAACAGAGCAAGGAAACACTGCATGGTTCAAAATTGGGAAGGATGTATGCCAGGGATGTGTCCTATCTCCATACCTTTTCAACCTGTATGCAGAACAGATTATCCAGGAGGCTGGGCTCTATGAGAAGTGGGGGGTCAAGATTGGTGGAAGATCTATTAACAATCTGTGTTATGCAGATGACACAACCCTGCTTGCTGAAACTGAGGAGGACCTGAAATTCTTGCTTCAGAGTCTGGTCAAGGACTGCAGCCTTCAGTATGGATTGAGACTCAATGTCAAGAAGACTAAGATTCTCACCACTGGGCCAATTGGCAACATCGGGATGGATGGTGAAGAGATTGAGATTGTTAACAACTTTAGTTTGCTTGGCTCCACAGTCAACTGGCACCAGTAGCCAGGAAATTAAAAAAATGTATTGCGATGGGGAAGTCTGCTGTTAGGGACCTCTCCAGGGTACTGAAGAGCAATGGTGTCATTCTGGAGACTAAGGTGCATCTGATACAGGCTATGGTCTTTACAATCATTTGTTATGCATCAGAGAGTTGGACAATGACAAGGGAAGATAGAAGGAGAATTCATGCCTTTGAGCTGTGGTGCTGGAGAAGAGTGTTGAATGTACCATGGACTGCCAAGAAGACAAACAGATTCATCCTGGAGAGGGTTAAACAGGCTGCTCCTTGGAGGCAAGGATTCTGGGGCTTCACCTGACATATTTTGGACATGTTGTAAGGAGGTACAGGTCCTTGGAGAGGGACATCATGCTTGGGAGGGTGGAAGGATGGCGCAAGAGGGGAAGACCCTCTATGAGATGGATTGATTCAGTGACTGGAGTAATCAGGATGGGTGTGTCAGAGGCAGTGCGATTGGCACAGGATAGAGCAGGGTTTAGGGCTGCTGTACCTAGGATCGCTATGAGTTGCAAGTGATTTAATGGCACCTAACAACACCAACAACAACAACACCAACAACAATAAAGGTGATTTAAAACACAGCTGTACAGTTTAAAAATAATAGATGTTTAGGCTCTGAAAATGCACAAGAATTACACTAATAACCCTGCTCAACAAGCAGTGCCCTTTAATATGTATTCTAGATTGAGTCATAAAAGATTATATGTAAAATATGTAGTATCATCGCACCCAGTAATTATGGAATCAAAGAACTACTTAGAAAAAGTCTGACAGAGTTGTGTTTGATTTTAGAGGGGTGGTAGGAGATAGATTCTTTTTTAAGAGTTTTAAATAGCATTTTCTTGACTGTTTTCCAAAATTAGACTTTTACATTAGTCTTTTTAAAAATTAATCTTGAGAATAAAATAAATTTCATAAAACTAGATGCTGCCACAGAGTCATACAGAATCAGTGGCAAATCTTACTTTATACCTACCTGACATGATGCCCAACAGGAGGTGACCTCTAATAACTTATCTAATAACTTAATAACAATCGCCTCCCATGCAGTTTACAGCCTTGGAAACCCAGTGGAGGGTCAACTATAAATTAATTCCAATTCAATGGCATTGAAATAAAGAACTACATCTATATCATCTTTCCACTAGGTCCCATTAACATCCACCTCCAGTTCAAACTCTGTTGGCAGGCCTTGCCCAATGTCCCCTGGAGAGCAAAGTTACTCTCAGTTAAGAACCATTGAATTGGACCATCATTCCCACTCTGATGTTGTAAGAGTTGGGAGTAAATGTTTTCTTTTCAATTCAGGATTTGAGCAAGGACCATATATTGTATTTGGGGTTTTAAAAGAAGATTTTTTTAGGATGCTTGGAAGACTTTATGTTGTGGATTAGGACTTCCAAGCTTTTCTTTAATGAAATTTATAGTCCTTGGTTTTAGTCCTAGGTCCATGATCCATTTTCAGTTGGTTTTTGTTTATGGAGTGAGATGTGGATCATGCTTGAGTTTTCTACAGATAGTTTTCCAATTTTGTCAGCACCATTTGTTAAAAAGGCTGTCGTTTCCCCACTTAACTGATTTCATCTCTTGGTCAAAAATCAGTTGACCATAGGTAGATGGGCTGACTTCTGGATTCTCTATTCTATTCCATTGATCTATGTGTCTGCCATTGCACTAGTACCACGCTGTCTTGACCACCACGGATGGCAGTGTAGTAGGACTTGAAATCAGGGAGTGAGATGCCTCGTACCTTGTTTCTCTTTTAAGGGAGTGCTTTCCTTATTTGGGGTCTCTTTCCATTTCAAATAAAATTGGTGATTGCCTTTTCCATCTCATTGAAGAATGGAATTGCTATTTGTATTGTGATTGCATTGAATGAGTAAATTGCCTTTGGTAATACTGTCATTTTCACAATATTGAGTCTTCCTGTCCATGAGCAAGGGATATTCTTCCACTTCTCTAGGTGTCTTTTTGTTTCTTGTAGTAATGTTTTGTAATTTTCTTTGAATAAATCCTTTGTGTTTCTGGTTAGATTTACTCTCAAGTATTTAATCTTGTGATGAGCTATTGTGAAGGTTCTGTATTTTCTTTGTCACTGTAAAGAAATCCAATTGATTTTTGTGTGTTGATCTTGTATCCTGCCACATTGCTGAATTGGTCAACTATGTCCAATAGTTTTCTTGATGAGTCTTTAGGGTTTTATAAGTATACTATCGTATCATCTGCATAGAGAGATCATTTTGCCTCCTCTTTGCCAATTTGGATACCTCTTATTTCCTTCTCTTTTCTTACTGCTATCACTAAGACTTCCAATATCATAACCAGGAGAGGATAAAAGTAGATTAATGGGGCATTCTAAGAATCAAATCCCTAGGCACATCTTCTCCAACAGGGTAAAAATGGAATCTACAGACTGGGAAAAAATGTTTGCTAATGACGTCATTGATTTTACAAAATTCAATCATTCTATCTCCAGCCTCGTTCCTGTCACCAAGCCCATGTTTTCCGACTACTGATTCTTCTTTACTATTTCCAACTTTTGCATTTCAGTCACCCATTATTATCAATGCATCTTGATTGCATGTTCGATCTATCTCCGACTGTAAAAGTTGG
>NW_006400048.1:1299234-1304318 GCF_000299155.1 Elephantulus edwardii | reverse complement strand
AACAACAACAACAACAACAATGACATGTCAGATAAGGGACTTATATCTAGAATTTATGAAATAGTCAAGCACCACAACAAGATAAAAGTAAATAACCCAATTGAAAAATGTGCAAAGGAGATGAACAGACACTTCACCAAAGAAGACATTCAAATGGCAAAGAAACACATGAAGAAATGTTCAAAATCCCTAGCTCTAAGAGAGATGCAAATAAAAACAACTATGAGATATCATCTCAACCCAGTAAGAACAGCAAAATTTAACAGAGCAGCAAACAACAAATGCTGGCAAGGTTGTAGAGAAACCGGAACCTTATTCACTGCTGGTGAGAGTGTAAAATGGTGAGACCACTATGGAAGACTGTTTGGCACTTTTTCAAAAAGTTGCAAATAGAAATACCATTTGACCCAGCAATTCCACTATGGGAATATACCCCAAAGAAACCAGAACTGCCACCCAAGCAGATATATGCACACTCATGTTTATTGCTGCTTTGTTCACAATAGCAAAGATCTGGAAACAACCCAAGTGCCCATCAACAGATGAGGGGATAGAAAAGCTCTGATATATTCACACAATGAAATACTATGCTGAGTTGAAAAACAAGGAACTCATGAAATATTATACAAAATGGATGACCCTGGAGGACATTATGCTGAGTGAAATATCTCAGTCACAAAAGGATAAATATTGCATAGTGCCACTGTTGTAAAACAAGACTGACCTCTGGGTTGGGAAAGACTGTGGGATAAATTATGTATACTGCACTGAAACAGATGAGGGAGAGAATTGTTGAAAAGGAATATATGATTCGGTATTATTGTCATTACAAGAGTTCAGAATAAAAGCTGCATACTGGAGTGTACTTGGGGCTGGGGTTGGGGATGGGGTGGGTGGGAGGATTGTATACCAATGAAGGAATATTTTTTTTTTAACTTTTTAAAGAGAAGACCAAACTGGGGGTAAGGAGGGGTGGGCAGGGAGAAAAAAGCAACAATGAATGAATGGAAATCCAAAGTCTCTGTAAATGTTCATTAAAATTAATCAAATAAAATTTTAAAAAAGAGTTCATATCTCGCCACATCCTCTCTAACCATTATTACTTGCTGTCCTGTTAAACTTTGCCACTGCTCCTGGAGTGAAATGGTATCTCATTTTGGCTTGGATTTCCATCTTTCTTATTGCCAGTGATTTGGAGCATTTCTTCATGTGTCTGTTGGCCATCTAAATATCTTCCTCTGTGAAAATTTTTTCCATGTCTTTTGCCCATTTTGTAATTGCATTATCAGTCTTTTTCCTGTGGAGGCCCAGGAGTATTCTGTAAACTTTCATGATGAGACTCTTCTCTGAGCTGATATTGCCAAATGTTTTTTCCCAGTCCGTAGGTTATCTTTTCACCCTGCTGGAAAAAGTTTTTGATGTCTCAGTGATTTAATCTTTAGAAGGTTCCTTTAATCGGTTTTATCCTCTTCAGATTATGTATTTCTGGCTTTATTTGGCAGTCTTCTTATACCATTTACTAGGCCTTCTATACTTGATCCCAGTTTCTCTCTCTTTACTTTTTTTTAAATGAAAGTTTACAGAGACTTTGGGTTTCCATTTATTCATTGTTAAGCACTTTCCTCCCTGCTTACCCCTCCACCCAGTCCACTCTACAATGCAGCTTTCATTCTGGACTCTTGTAATGACAATAATATCTAATCATATGCCTCCTAAACAGTTCTCTCCCTCATCTATTTCAATGCCGAATACATTATATCCCCTCTTAGTTTCCCCTCAAGCCCAATGTCAGTCCGATTTCAGTTTGTCTCTTATGAACTTTATAGTTTGGGGCTTTATTCCAATCTCTCTGATCTACCTTGAGTTGATTTTTGTGTATGGTGTGAGTTGTGGATCCTGTTTCAGCTTTCTTCAGGTGGCAATCTGTTTTACCAGCACCATTAGTCGAAGATATTGTCATTTCTCCATTTGATAGGTTTTATTTCCTTGTCAAATATCAGTTGACCGTAGATGTTGTTGTTGTTGTTATGTGCCGTCAAGTTGCTTGTGACTCATAGTGGCCCTATGTACAACAGCCCTAAACTCTGCTCTGTCCTGTGCCAATCGCACTGTCTCTGACACTCCCATCCTGATTATTCCAGTCACTGAATCAATCCACCTCATAGAGGGCCTTCCCCTCCTGCGCTGTCCCTCCACCCTCCCAAGCATGATGTCCTTCTCCAAGGACCGGTCTCTCCTCACCACAGGTCCAAAGTGTGTTAGACGGAGCCTCAGAATTCTTGGCTCCAAGGAGCCACCCGGTTTAACCCTTTCCAGGACAAATCTGTTTGATTTCTTAGCAGTCCATGGTACCCTCAATACTCTTCTCCAGCACCACAGCTCAAAGGTATCAATTCTCCTTCTAACCTCCTTGGTCATTGTCCAACTCTCTGATGCACAACAAGTGATTGTGAAGACCACGACCTGTATCAGACGCACCTTAGTCTCCAGGGAGATACCACTGCTCTTCAGTACTTTGGAAAGGTTCCTAACAGCAGACTTTCCCATGGCAATGCACCTTTTAATTTCCTGGCTGCTGGTGCCAAGACCGTTGACTGTAGAGCCAAGCAGACTAAAGCTGTGTACAATCTCAATCTCTTCACCATCCATCCTGATGCTGCCAATTGGTCCAGTGGTGAGCTGACGTAGTTAGGTGGGTCTATTTCTGAGTTCTCATTTCTGTTCCATTGGTCTATGTGCCTGTCATTGTACCAGTACCATGCTGTTTTGGTTACTACCGTTGCATAGTAGATTTGAGGTCAGCATTTAGCTTTTCTGTATTTAGTGTTTAATTTCAATGGAATACTCTGAGGCTCCTACTGCTCCATGGGGGAGAGAGTCTTCGTCAGGTAAGATAACTTTGGAAAGTTGATGGAAGGTAGCTATTTGAGTCTGAATTGATTTAACAGCAGTGAAAGCGCCTTTATTGTTTCATTTAGAACAGATTATCAACCTTTTAAATTTGTCTTTCATGATACTTATATCTCTGAAGAATCTGTTGTTTGACATCAGTTTGGAACTGACTCATAGTTAACCCACTGGTGGACCTTCAGAGCCTGTAAATAACTCAGGAGGAGATTGCCCATCTTTTATCCAGCAGAGTAGTTGATCGGTTTGAATGACTTATCTTTGGGTTGACAATGCAACTATTGATCCACTAAGCCACCATATCTCCCTCTGAAGAGTCTAGAAGTGATGAAATATGTGGCATTTACCTTAAAATATTTGAAAAACTAAAGAGATTGATCCTTCTATACCCTAAAGAGTCGATATTGGCCCCCTAGTTCTCTACTCCACAGTTTGTTACTTTTGTTCAGGTTTATTGACATCTGGGTAACTTTATCTGACATATTTTTGTCTATTCCTAGGCAGTAACCGTGATTGACCAATTGCAGGAATTTGTCTATAGGCCAAGCAAATGACATGTCCATATCCTAGTACACAAATGAAATGTGTGGTCTCCTAAAGGTCCTGCTTTGAAAATGATGAGGATTTTGTACATATAACTCACTAACTAACTTAACAAGTTTTGGTGTTGTTTTTTGTTTTGTTTTGTTTTGTTTGTTTGTTTTCAGGAATGCCAAGAAAATCAGCATGAAGATGCAGAGAGTAAATATTAGTGAACACTTGTGCTTATGTCTGAACAAGGAATTTCCTTAAAAATCTGTAACATGGGTCAAGGACAGTAACACTTAAGAAGCAAAAGGCTCAAAAGGGGCCCTTGACAGAGCTGGCAAAGACAAGGAACAAAACCAAACACAGGTTATTTTTTAAAAGACTACTGAAAACCTTTTACTGGGAGGAGGCCTGCGACATCTGTAGGCTTGGTTCCAACTCTGCACACAACAACATCAATTGCCACTGAGGTGAGATGTTATCTCATTGTTTTGATTTGATGTCTGATTGCCAATGATTTTGAACATTTCTTCATGTGTTTATTAACCATCTGAATGCCTTCCTTTATGAAGAGTCTGATGTCTTTTGCCCACTTTATTATTGGGTCATCAGTCTTTTTCTTCTGGAGGCCCTGTAGTGTTCTGTAAACTTTCATTATGAGATCCTTGTCTGAAATGTCATTGCCAACTATTTTTTCTCATTCTGTAGGTCTTCTTTCCACCCTAACATTTTTGATGAACACAGGGATTTGATCTTTAAAAGTTCCTATTCATTGATTTTATCCTCTTGCTGTTATGCCTTTGGCTGTATTTGCAAGCCTGTTTATGCCATAAACGAGGGCTTCTCTGTTTGGTCCCATTTTATCTCTTTTGATCCTTATGATTTTGATATTTACCACTAAGTCTCTGATCCATTTGAGTTAATTTTTTTTGTATAGTGTGATATGTGGATTATGTTTCAGTTTTCTGCAGGTAGATGTCCAGTTTGGCCAGCACCATTTATTGAAGAAGTTGTTTTCCCATTTGACAGGCTTTGATTCCTTGTCAAGTACCAAATTTGGGCATGCCATGATAGACCAGTCCTTGAAGAAGTACATCATGCTTGGAAGGGTGGGAACACAAGAGAGGAAGACCCTGCTTGAGATGATTGACTAGTAACTGGGGTAATGGGGATAAGTGTGTCAGAGACAGTGAAATTGACTCAGGATAGGGCAGAGTTCAGATCTATTGTGCATAGGATTGCTATGAGTTTCAGGTGACTCAATCGCACATAACAACATCAACAACAGATGGGTTGATGTCTGGGTTCTCGATTCTGTTCTGGTCTATCTATGTATCTGTCATAGCAATACCATGCTCTTTGGTTACTATGGCTTTGAAGTATGTTTTGAGGTCAGAGAGTGCTGTGCCTCCCACTTGATTTTTATTTTTCAGAAGAGCTATGCTTATTTGGAGTTTTTTCCTTTCCAAGTAAAACTGAGAACTACCGTTCTATTTCTTTAGAGAATGAGTTTGGGATTGCATTGAACTTGTAGATTGCTTTTGGTAAGATTGTAATTTTCACCATGTTGAGTCTTCCTATCCATGAACAGGGATTATTTTTCCATTTAGTTAGGTATTTTATTATCTCTTTTTTTATTATTATTTTTT
>NW_006400048.1:1285459-1299090 GCF_000299155.1 Elephantulus edwardii | reverse complement strand
CAATCCCCCCCACCACATCCCCCAACCCCAAATATAATCCACTCTGCAACCCTCATTCCGTACTCTTACGATAAACATAATGCCTTATTATATAAAATATTCTCTTGTAGTAGTGTTTTGTAGTTTTCCTTATAGAGATCCCTTATGTCTTCAGTTATTCTGAACCCATGTATTTCATCTTGTGGTTTGTTATTGTAACTGGTATTGCTTTCTTAGTTTCCTTTTCCATGTTTTCTATGTCACTATAGAGAAATCCTACTGACATTTTTTTTTAAATCTCACAGTTGTGGAGTTTATTGAGAAAATACGTTAGGACCCACTGAGTTAATTAATTAATATTAATTAATTAAATAATATTAATCTTGTATCCTGCCACCCTATAAAATTGGTCTACTAGGTCTAACAGGTTTGTTTTTTTTTTTTGTTGGGTCTTTGGGGTTTTCTGTATATACTATTATATATTCTGCTTATACAGACAGTCTTACCACCTCTTTTCTGATATGGATGACTATGATTTCCATATCTTATTGTCCTAGCAAGTACTTTCAGAACCATATTGGGGTGGTGATAGTAGGCATCCTTGTCTGGTCCCTGTTTACAAGGGAAATGCCTTAATCTTTCTCCATTGAGAATGTTGTTGACTCTGGTTTTGCATATACACTTTTCACTATGTTGAAGAAATTCCCTTCTATCCCACTTTGTTGAACTTTTTAGTCAGGATGGGGTGTTGGATTTTGTCAAAGGCCTTTGGTACATACCATCCCATTGTCTTTGTGCTCTCATGGTTTCTGCTGAGAAGTCAGAGCTTAATATAATTAATTCTCCTTTGTAGGTGAGTGTTTTTCTCATGCTGCTTTTAGTATTCTTTCTTCATTTTTAAGAATTTGACTATGATATGTCTTGATGTTTTTCTTTTGATGTTTAGTCTGGAGTTCACTGAGCTTCTTGAATGTGGATTTCTTTATTTTTTATGATGCCAGGGAAGTTTTCTTCTAGTACCTCTTCCACAATTTTCTATATTCCCCACTATTCCCTCCTCTCAGTCTGGAATTCTGATCACACGTATGTTGTTCCCTTTGATATTATCCCACATGATTCTAATATTTCCTTAATTTTTTCTTTTGTCTTCTGTTTTTTCTTCTAGAAATTTCTCATTGACTTTCTTGTCTTCTAGTTCACTGGTTCTGTATCCCACCTCTTCTATTCTGTATTTTTGTCCCTCCAACAGTTTTTTTTTAAAAATCTCCCATTTCAGTCTTGATAATCTGGATTGCATCAATCTGAATTTGCATATGAGTAGTTGATGAACTGACCCACAGTCTGCACCTAAACTAGTTTAGACTGCTGATATTGAGCTTCTCCAATGATTTCTTCCACAAATATAGTCAGTCTGATTACTATGCATCCCATTAGGTGAAATAGTGTAAAATTATATTTTGCAATGAATAAATCATTGTAAATACAAAAGTCAATCATTCTATTTCCAGCCTCATTTCTATCACCAAGCCCATATTCTCTAACTACTGTTTCTTCTTCATTGTTTCCTACTTTTGCGTTTCAATTGACAGATGTAGGCTTGAATGCATTCACCAGTCGATGCCAGGAAATTAGGAGGACAGTGTTCTGGCCAATGGAATGGAAGAGGTCCATATTTGTTCCTTTTCCCACAAAGAGTGATCCAACTGAATGTGGAAATTATTGAACAATATCATTGATATCACATGCTAGAAAAATACTGCTGAAGATCATTCAAAAATGGCTGGAACAGTACATAAATAGGGAATTGTCAGAAGTTCAAGTGGGATTTAGAAGAGGCTGTGGCACCAAGGATATCATAGCTGGTGTCAGATGGATTTTGGTTCAAAGTAAAGAATACCAGAATGTCTATTTGTGCTTTATTGACTATGCAAAGGCTTTTGACTGTGTGGATTATGACAAGTTGTGGCTGAAGAGAAGAATAGGAGTTCCAGAGCACCTGATTGTGCTCATGAGGAATATATATCTGGACCACGGGGCTGTTGTGTGAATGGAGCAGGGGAGTGCTGCATGGTTCGGATTTGGGAAGAGAGTGCATCAGAGATGTATTCTATCTCCTTACCTGTTCAGTCTATATGCTGAGAAAATTATCTGAGAAGCTGGACTCTATGAAGAGGAGTGTGGCATCAGGATTGGAGAGAGACTCATCAATAACCTGCATTATGCAGATGACACAACCTTGCTGAAAGGGAGGAGGATTTGAAGCACCTGTTGCAGAATATCAAGGAATGAAGTCTTCAGTATGGATTGCATCTCAATATCAAGAAAACAAAGATTCTTACCACTGGACCAATAGACAATGTCATGATGGATGGAGAGGAGATTGAAACTATCAACAGCTTCATCTTGCTTGGATCCACATTAATACCCTTTGTACGAGCAGTCAAGAAATAAGGAGATGAATTGCAATGGGAAAATCTGCAGTTAGGGACCTTTCCAAATTATTGAGGAGTAGTGATGTCAGTTTGAGGACTAAGGTGTGTCTGATTCAGACCATGGTCTTTCCGATTACTAGCTATGAATTTGAGACCTGGACAATGAATAAGGATGACAGAAAAACAATTGATGCCTTTGAGCTGTGGTGTTGGAAGAGCACTGAACATCCCATGGACAGTCAAGAAAATGAATAGATTTGTCTTGGAGAGGATACAGCCAGAGTGCTTTTTGGAAGCAAGAATGATGAGGCCTCACATTCTTTGGACATATTGCTAGGAGAGCTATTCCTAGGAGGGGGACATGATGTTGGGAAGGGTGGAGGGTTGGCAAAGGAGAGGAAGACCCTCAACCAGTTGGATTGACAAGGTGACTGCTGCAATGGGATCTCGTGTCAGGAAGTGTGAGGATGGCACAGGACAGGACTGGTTTCAGATCATTTGTTCATAGGATCACTATGAGTCATATTTGACTTGATGGCACCTAACAACAACAACAACAACAACAACAACAACTCAATCTGGATTGCATTTTTATGCATATCTGTTGTTTCTAGTATTTTGTTGGTTGTACCCTCTCTGTCTTGTGATAATTTTAAAAATTCTTGTACCTTATTATTTATGGTTTCAATTCTTTCTTCAGGCTTTTGTAAATTCTTAGTATAAGTTCATGTAATTCAATGATAAGATCTTTTTTTTTCCCCTACCGCCCTGTCTCTGGAGTATTCACTGGGTCTGAAATGTGATCTGCTTTTCTAGGATAAGGCTTGTTTTATTTTTAGTAATATTTAAATGTGCCTGATGCTTCCTTGACATTATGTGAAGTTCTTCTTGGTATATGTGAGGCTGTTTCTGTTGTGTTTGTGTAGGTTGTTAACAGTTCCTTGTCTTGATGATGCTTTTGGTAAGTTGCAGTCTTCAAGGTCCTAATTCTGCTCCCAATAACATTCTTCCCTGCTAGTCATCTGTTGGCAGCTCTGTTCCCATTGCCTGTGGCAAACTTCTCATCTGGTTGTCCTTTCAGGGACAGGAAGATGGGGTCTCTCCTTTTGCCCAATTGTGGTGGGCCCACTTCTCTGCCCTTTCCTATAGTTTGACTAAAGTAGAGACATTGCCTTACGAGTAGGAAAAGTCCATGGAGTGTTGCTTGGGATATTTTGCTCAGGAAAAGTCCCAGGAATATGGAAAGGTCCCAACAGTGCAGCCTCTGAGACTCAGTAGGTGCTAATGGCCAACTCAAGTGTCTGTCTCCTCTCCTGTGGTTGGCTAGGAAAGAACTCTTGGTGCTAATGGATGACCTGTGTACCTGTCTCCTCTCCTGCAGCTGGTTGGGAGGGAGCTATATCTGCTTGAGTAGACAAAGTTCTAAGGAAATGGCAAGTTCATAACAAAAACTATAATGTGGAAATATGGAAATTGGCTCATACCAATTTGTAAAAGTGTTTTTCACTTAAAAATTTTCCATTTGCATAGTTCTCCATAGAGTACATGTACCGTATTTTATGATTAAACAATCCAAAATGCATTTCACATGAGGCTCTGAATTGAACTCTTTAAGTATGAGAAACTAAAGCAATAGGAAGAAATGCTAAAGAGCTGAACAGATTTCAAAGGGAAGTTTGAGAAGTTAAAAAAAAAAGTAACAAAATGTGCAGACCTTGAGTTAGAAAGCCAAAAGGGAAGAATACTCTCAGAACTCCTCAAGCTGAAAGAACTGAAGGTGTGAAGGTGGGGCGGGGGGGGTGTGTGGTGTTAATTAAAACTTTGAATTATAATACTAATGGATTCCATGGGAAAATTATTGAATGATACAGGAAGATCAGAAGATGGTAGAAGGAATACTAAACCAAAACATGGAACTGTTTCAGAAAGTAGCATATAATCACATACTGATGGTACTGAAAGAAGAAGTCTAAGCTATACTGACAGCATTGGGAGTGAAAGGAGTTCTGAGAATTGAGGGAATAGCCATTGAAATATTTCATCAAACAAGTGCAGCCTTCTTCCTAGACTGGTACTCAGCATGAAAAAGGCCATGTTCAGCTCAAGCATGAAGATTGTGAAGCTCAATGGTGAAAATCCAGATGAATTCGAGTGTAGCATCTCTCAGGCTCTTCTCGAGCTGGAGATGAGCTCAGACCTTATGGCTCAATTAAGGGAGCTGAATATGACTGCAGCTAAGGAAATTGAAATATATGCTGGTCAGAAAATTGTTATTACATTTTTACCTGTTTCTCAATTGAAATCTTTGCAGAAAACCCAAGTCCATTTAGTATATGGACTGGAGAAAAAGTTCAGTGGAAAGCAAGTTGTCTTTATTGTTCAGAGGAGGATTCTGCCCAAACCAACTCAGAAAAGTCGCACAAAAAAAAAAAAAAAGAAACAAACAAACAAAAAAGAAACACCTTTACAACTGTGCATAATGAAGTCCTTGAAGACTTGGTCTTTCCAGTGAAATGTGGGCAAGAGAGTCCCTATAAAACTGGGTGGCAGCTGGCTTATAAAGGTCCATTTAGAAAAAGTACAGCAGAATAATGTAGAACATAACTTTGAAACTTCTCCTGGTGTGTATACGAAGTCCACGAGCAAGGATGTTAATTTTGAATTCCCAGAGTTCTAGTTGTATACAAAATGACCAAAGTTATTGTTCAGAGAAAACAACAACACAAAACACAAGTGCAGTACTTAAATGTGTTCCTTTCTCTGTGCTCAAAAATTTGGACCAATTGACTGGAAAGCATTCATATTTGTTTACATTTAAAAAAAAATTGATCCAGTAGAATGTAGATACGATTGCACAATAAAGTTAGTATCATACCTAAGTAAAATCTTGCTGAAGATTATTTTTTTAAATGACATTACATTGGCAAGACACTGTCACATATTCAGGCTGAATTCAGAAGAGACTTTGGAACCAGGGAAATCACTGCCGGTGTCATATGGATCTTGGCAGAAATCAGAGAATACCATAATATTTACTTGTGTTCCATTGGCTAAGCATAAGCATTCGGCTTTGTGGATCATAACAAACTATAGATAACCTGGAGAATAATAGGAACTCAAAACCATTTTATTTTGCTTTTGTGAAACCAGTGCATGGATCAAGAGGCAGTCATTCAAACACAACAAGGGGAATACTGCTTGATGCAAAATAAAATAAAATAAAATAAAATAAAATAAAATAAAATGTATGTCAGGGTTGTATCTTTTCACCATACTTACTCAATTGTTGAGTAAATACAAATAGGTCTGGTGGCCAAGTGAGTAAGCAGTTGGATTCCCAACCCAAAGGCAGATAATTCAAATTCATCAGCTGCTCTAGGTAGAAAGATGGGCATTCTCCTCTTGTGTAACTTAAAGTCTCTGAAAATTGTCTGGAGGGTCAGCTAGGCGTTAGTTCTGACTAGAAAGCATTGAGGAAGGAACAAACAATTGGAGGAAATGACTATAAGCAAAAGAGTGTGACACCAGAATTGAATGAAAACTCATAAACTTCCAGATAACACAACCTCGCTTTCAGAGACTGAAGACTTAAAGCACTTATTGAAGAAGTAGAAAGACTATATCCTTCAGTATGGTCAGTATGGATTATAATTCAACTTCAAGAAAACAAAAATTGCCACAGCTGGAGCAATAAGCAACTTCATGATGTTGTTGTTGTTATTGTTATGTGCAATCGAGTTGCTTGCTACTCATAGTGACCCTATGTAAAAGAGCCCTAAGCCCTACTCTATCCTGTGCCAACTTCACTGTCTCTGACACACCTACTAACATTACCCCAATCACTGAATTGGTCCATTTCATCCAGGGTCTTCTTCTCTTGTGCTGTCCCTCCTCCCTCCCAACTTCATGATAGATGGAGAAATTATTAAAGCTGTCAATGCATTAATTCATCTTAGTTCCACAATCAACACTTATGGAAGCAATAACAGTTAGGAAATCTAAAGATGCATTGCATTGGGCAATCTGCAGGAATCAATTTGACTAAATTTGTGAGAAAAGTAAATTGAAAAGCACACTATCAGCAGTTGAAACAAAGCCAGGGGGTTGATTCTGGAATAGATCATCAATTACTCATATGCAAGTTTGAAGTTGAAGAAAATGAAATCTACAAGAACTAAACCACGACCTTGAGTCTATCCCATTTGAATTTAAAAATCACCTCAGTGAGGGAAATTGGAAGAATCTGGTCTGAAAAACAATGTACTTGAATTTTGTAAATAAACTAGTATTAAAAAAAAGAGAACGAGAAAAAAATTACCTCAAGAATAAATTTGATGTGTTGAACACAGATAATCAAAGGCTAGTTGAGTTGTAGAGTGACATCAAGGATATCATCCATGAAGAAAGCAAAAGGTCCATTAAAAAACGGGAGAAAGGGAGGATAAAAATAGATGTCAGAAGAGACTCTAAACATATTACAAGAATGCAGAAAGGTGAAAACAAAAGGAAGGAACGTTGAGGTTAAAGAAATGAACAGAAAATTTCCAAGGACAGCTTGAGAAGCCAAAGCAAAGTATTAAAATAAAATGTGCAAAGAGTTGGAGTTGAAATCCAAAAAGAAAGAACATGCTTGACATTCCTCATGCTGAAGAACTAAAGAACAAATTCGAGCCTTGAGTTGCAATACTGAAGAATTTTGTGGGGAGAATATTGAATGATTCAGGAAACAGAAAAACAAGATGGAAGGAAGACCCAGAACCACTGTACCAAAAAGTATAGGTTGACACAGAACCATTTCAGGAAGTAGCATATGAACAATAGCAAATGATAATGAAAGACGGTGTTCAAGGTCCACTGAATGCATTGAAAAAAATCCTCAGGAATTGATGGAATGCCATTTGGCATATTTCAACAAACAGATTCAGCCCTGGATGTGTTCACTTGTCTATGTCAAGAAATTGGGAAGAAAGCTACCTGACCAACTGTCTGGAAGAGATCTGTATTTTCCTAATTATCGAGAAAAGTGATCCAACAGAATGTGGAAATTATCAAACAATATCAGATATCACATCCAAGCAAAATATTGCATTCAGAAGAGGCTATGACACAAATGCTTGTGCTAGATAGATCTTGACTGAAAGCAGGGAATACCAGAATGATGCTTACTGGGTTTTATTGACTATGCAAAGACATTTAACTTTGTGGATCATAACAAATTATGGCTAACATAGAGAAAAATGGGAATCTCAGAACACTTAACTGTGCTCATGTGAAACTTAGACCAAGAGCTGTTGTTCAAACAGAACAAGGGAATACTTCATGATTTAAAACCAGGAAATGTGTGTAGCCTTTCTTCCTATTTATTCCATTTGTATGCTGAACAAATAATTTGAGAAGCTAGATTATATGAAGAATACAACATCAGGTTTAGAGGAAGAGTCAGCAGCAACCTGCATTATGCAGATGACACAACCTTGCTTACTGAAAATGAAGAGGACTTGAAATGTTTGCTACAGAAGATCAAAGAATGAAGTCAATATGGATTATATTTCAACATCAAGAAAACAAAAATTGTTGGCACTGAATAGATGGAGAAAAGGTTTAATTTCTTTATCTGTGATTTCATATTACTTGAATCCACAATCAACAGCCATGGGAACAGCAGTCAAGTTATCAAAAGACACTTTGCATTGAGAAAATCTGCCAAGGACCTCTCCAAAGAGCAAAAAGAGAAATTATGTCAATTTAAAGACTTAGATGCATCTGATTCAAGTCATAATCTTTTCCATTACTTAATATACATCTGAAAGTCGAACAGTGAATAAGGATAGCAGAAAAAAAAATCATGCCTTAGAATTTTGTTGAATAAGGGTCCTGGATATCCCATGGACTTTCAAAAGAGCAAACAGATCACTTGGAAGATGTACAACCAGAGTGTTTCTTAGAGGCATGGATGATGAAACTTAGTCATGTTATCAGTCCTTGAAACAGGCTATCATCCTTGGAAAGGATCAGGGAAATAGAGGAACACCTGCAAAAACCAGGATTGACACAATGACTGTAGCAAAGGGCTCGAGCATATAAGAGACTGTGAGGATGGTACAGGATAAGGCAAGGTTCAGATCTGTTGTTCATAAGGTTGCTGTGGGTTGTAGGTGACTTGAAAGTATGTTAACAACACTCTACTGTAAAGGACCACTTCAAAGTCCAAAAAGCAAGGATGTAAATTTAAAGACTAAGGTGCACTGATCCAAGTTGTGATATTTTCAATTTTTCATATGTTTGTGAAAATTGGTCCAGTAAATAAGGAAAATGGAAAAAGAATTGATGTCTTTGAATTGTGTTGGTGAAGAATGGTGAGTTTACCACGGACTGCCAAAAGGATGCACAAATCTTTCTTAGATGAAGTGCAGCCAATGTGCTCCATAGAGTTAAGGATGGTGATACTTTGTCTCATGTATTTTGGGCATGTTACAGAATAGATAAGTTCATGGAGAAGGAAATTGTGCTTTGAAAAGCAGTGGATCAGAGAGAGGAAGAAACTTAGTGAGACAGATTGACATGGTGACCACAACAACGAACAGTGATGATTATGAGGATAGCACAGGTTCAGGCAAGATTTAGGACTGTTGTGCTTAGGGCTATTTGTCAGAACTGACTCTACTATACCTAACAATATCAACATAATTTATAAATTCACTATTCATTATTAATTTACCATTTTTATATGTCCTTTTAAGGGTAGAGTTAAAATTTTAGTAATAATATATAAAATGATGTAATTTTGCAAAAAAAATTTAGAAATAATATGTGTATTAAATACTTGTGCTGCAATAAAGTGAAACAAAACTCTTTACAAAACTTTCCCCACGTTTTCACGCAGGCAAATAGATTTATAATGTTTTGCTTTCTAGATAAAGCATTATTTTGCAACAATATTACAAATAGTTTCATGAAAGCCATTGTCTGAAAAAAGTTATGCATTTTCCTGTGATTTTTAGAGAAAGGCCAATAAAAATATTTTGTTCTACTATGAAAGACTCACTTCCTAGAAAACTGAGAAGTTTGTGGGGAAATTACTTACGATATAGACGCCTAAACTCTGCAAGTAAGCGTTATTACCAAGTTTTATAGATGACAACACTGGGAGTGCTATAGACTAGTGGCAAGGAGTTGTATTGCCAAACCAAATGTAAGTGGCTTGAATCCACCAACTGCTCAATGGGAGAAAAATGAGCCATCTCCTGTGCAATTTACCGGCTTTGAAAATCCTCTTTAGAGTCAGGTATGACTCAAAGGTACCTAACACAACTAACTCGGGAGAAAGATGGTCAGTCTCCTGCTCTGTGATTTACAGCCTCTGAAAATATCCTTTGTGGTCTGACTTGGTTCTGACTCATAGCACATAATAACATGAAAGGCAGCTCTGGTGGCCTGTTCTGTAGGAGACTGTGCTGCTGACCCAAAGGCAGCTCCTTGGGAGAAAAATAGGCCAGCTCCTATGTGATTCCTCTAAATACTTGCTGGAGAGTTAGTTTCAACTCCAAGGCAATAAATTGAAAGTAAGCTGAGTAAGATTTGGATACTTGCCCAAGACTATGGGACTAACAAGTTGTAGGGACAGAATTAGAATTCTTTTTTAAAAAAAACCCTTATTTCCATAAATATTTGAAATACTCATAGCATAGCTTCCAGCATTACAGCAACCTGCAAGTCTGTCCAGTAGAGCAGCCTGACAAGTGCTATACTCATAAAAGCAAATAGTAAACAAACACATATATACTTACCTAGGCTATAAAATAAACAGTAACATGCAAATCACTAACTCAGGATGACAAACTGACAAATTTAGTGTTTTACTCCTAAGAGAAAACCATAAAAACAAGTAAGTATACACATGTAATGGTATAGCTGGCTTCCCTGGCAGATGCAGGCTGGCATATTTGTTGTGGATCACAACAAATTATGGCTGACATTGAGAAGAGCAGCCCAGAACATTTAGTTATGCTCATGTGAAATGTATACATAGACCGAGAAATTGTTGTCCAAACAGCAAGGGAACACTGCACTGTTTAAAATCAAGAAAGGTATGCATCAGGGTTGTATCCTTTCTCCATAGCTATTCAATTTCTATGCTGAGCAAATCATTCGAGAAGCTGGACTTTATGAAGAATGTATTATCAAGATCAGAAGATGACTCATCAAGCCTGTATTATGCAGATCCAATAGACTGTCAGTTGTAGCACAGCTAAATGGTGACTGCGAGTGATGCAGGCTGATGTAGAGACTAGTGAACAACTAACTGGAAGCTATGTTCCAGGCAAGCAAATGTTTTCCAAATGAAAAGCACTTGATGCTGAAGTCCCATGAGCTTATATGAGCCTCTAATAGGGTGAGACTTGTATCCTACCCTAATCTTCTTTCCTTCATATAATAATTACTTCAGCATAAAACAAACAGTTCATTTTGGCTGCAAAAGACAATTTTTTTAGTCACCTACATTCCACCCCCTGGCTTCTCTAGCCATCACCTTCAGGTTTGAAGAAATCAGATTTCTCCTTAAAATCATAATACAAACTATATTCATGAAAGCACACGAGCCAACAACTTCCTGCATCATGCTTTAATTTCCCCATTTTTAGATAGCTAATTTCTGATTTACTCATTCATATCAAACCAGTACTCTGAAGATGCAAGCATGCTTCTTTCTCTGAAGAATCTTTTGTTCCAGTTAGGACATAAGTAAAGTCCAAGGAAACCCATTTCGTCAGGTTGCAGTAATCAACACTAGCTCAGAGCATGAAACATTTTCTTGGGTTCTGGCCAACTCACTTCAGGCCACGCAAGGCTAGGTCCAAATGGGCATCAGCTGCTAACTCAGGAGTCCACACTGCTTTCTGTATTCCAGAATGACTGGTCCCTTTGATCAGTCTTCACCCACACTCGGGGCCAAGTCAACAAGACAAGGATCCTCATGAATCTCTTCTTCTAAAAGCCAGCAACCCTTTTGTGTTTATCCATGTGCATGGTAGGTCAACAGTACTGATGGAACATATCTAAACTTAGCCAGTGTCTTCATTGCTACATGCCTCTTAATTCCACTCCAGTAGATCTAGGTGATCAATACATGTGAGCATACTCATCAGCTCCCTTTAACTTCAATTTCTGGAAAGAGGCTTTGTTGGGCATCAGTCTTACCCTGCTTTTTTCCAATCTTAAAAGGCTCACTTTGCTACGCACCTCTTATCCTGGACTATTTTCGTGCAAACAATACCTAATAGTGTACATTTCTTTTAAACAGTTCTTTCTTTCATCTGTTCTAATACAGTGTTCATTATTTATCCCCCTTTTCCATAGTTTTTCCTAATCCCCATGTCAGTCTTGTTTTATAACATTGATATTATGCAGTATTGTAGAATATTTTAGTAGTTGTTTATTTTTCAGTGTTGCATAGTATTCTTCCATTGTGTGACAATACTACAGCTTCTCTAATTTGTTGATGGACACTTGGGTGGGGGGGGAGGGAAGAAATTATGCAACAATAAATGATTTTTTTAAAAAGTGAGCTGGGAAAAAAAAGAAAAAAAGTGAGCTGGGGAAGGTTAGGGAGGAAAACATGCAACAATAAAGTGGAAATACAAGTTTTCTGTAAACTTTTGCTAAAATCACAATAAAATACTTTTAAAGTCAAAGTGTCTCTTTCCCCCCCTCCCCTTCCAAATCTATGTCTTTTTTTAAAGTCCAAGGAAGGTCTATTCAAATGCAAATCTCAGAGTAGTGGGTGAGGCTTAATCCTGCAATATTTGTATGACTGGGACCTTTGTTGGACAACTAGGGGTGGGAAGCCAATATTGGTAGGACTGAGAATTTGGAAACACTGGTAACTGTTAATCTGGATTATAACCTTTTGACTGCCCCAGTATTGTTTTCTGTGGTCTGTGAGCTATCACATTGGATTTTGAACCCAACAAAGCAGTAAGATTGGTGTTGAGATGAATAGGAAGAGGTATGGGAGACATGTCTGACTTCATGGGAATTGGTTTTGTGTTATTGATGCTGTTGATAAGGACAGTCCCCCTTCGTGAAGTTAGTAAAGGGTAGATATGGCCATCCACACAGTCCATGAGATATTCAATTCTCTTCTCCAACACCACAATTAGGAGGCATAGATTTTTCTTTAGTCTTTCTTATTCATTGCCCAACTTTCAAATACATAGGAAATAAATGAAAATACCATGGCTGGAATCAGGTGTACCTTAGTCTTTAAACTGACAAAGTGATGTGTTCTTTAGCACTTTAGAGTGGTCCGTGTTAGCATACTTTCTCAAAGCAACACACCTTTTGTTGTTTTGTTTTGTTTTTAAATTGGTTTGCAGAAAATCATTCATAGAAATTGTGTTCCATAGAATTAATTGCTATTAATCCAAGTTCCTCCTTAGAGACTAGGGTTTTAAGCTCCGTTTTATATACTTTGGGTATGTAGCCAGCAAGGTCTGGTCTTTGGAGAAGGTCATCATGCTTGGAAGGGTGGAGGGACAGCTCAGGAGAGGAAAACCCCAAATGAGATAGATTGGTACAGTAACTGGGGTAAAGTGCGGTAAGTGTGTCGGAGTCAGTGAGACTGGCTCAGGACAGGGCAGGCTTCAGAGCTTTTGTACATAGGGTTGCTATGAGTTGCAGGCAACTCAGTGGCACATGTTAACACCAATCAATGATTTTATCACCTTGACTCATCAAGTCTCCGTTGCACCTTGCCTATATTTCACACCATTCCATCTGCTAGTCTCTGCTATCCTAGTGATTTTCCCCTTCCTCCTGCTTTTGACAGTTATACATATGCTGTCCCAATTTACTAACTGCACTAGCTGTGCTGTCCTAAATCACTTCTTCCCTGGTCTTTTTCAGTGTTCAATATGTGTACATTCATCTCTCTCCATCCCCACACCTCCCACCTCTCAGTTATCTTCCTATTAATCACAATAGTGGTTTTATGCAATATTTGTCTTTTTGTGGCTGAGTTATTTCCACTAAAAGTAATATCTTCTAGACTAGCCCATGTTGTGTAGTATTTTACAATTTTTTTTTTTTTACTGCTGCATAGAAGAATAGGAATCCCAGAACACTTGATCGTTCTAATGCGAAACTTATACTTGGACCATGAGGAAGTTGTCAGAACAGAGCAAGGGAACACTGCATGGCTCAAAATTGGGAAGGGCGTAC
>NW_006400048.1:1279885-1284741 GCF_000299155.1 Elephantulus edwardii | reverse complement strand
GCGCAGGAGAGGAAGGCCCTCTATGAGGTGGACTGATTCAGTGACTGGGATAATTGGGGTGGGAGTGTCAGAGACGGTGCGATTGGCACAGGACAGAGCGGAGTTTAGGGCTGTTGTACATAGGGTCGCTATGAGTCGCAAGCGACTCGATGGTACATTAACAACAATAGTATTCCCCTGTGTGAATGTACCACAGTTTTTCTATCCATTCATTTGTTGTCAGGCTTTTGGGTTGTTTAAAATCTTTTTGCTATTGTGAATAACAGTGTGATAAACATAAGTGTACCTATCACTGTTTGTGCCTCAATTCCAATTTCTTTGGAGTATATTTCTAGCAGTGGAATAGCTGGGTTATATGGGATTTCTATGTTCACCTATTGAAAAAAATTCCAATCTGCTTTCTAGAGTGGTTGTACCATTTTACAACCCCACTAGTAGTGCATGAGAACTCCAATTTCTCTGCATCCTCTCCAACATTTGTTGTTTGCTGTCCTATCAAATTCTGCTATTGCTTCTGGAATGAGTTGATACCTCATTGTTTGATTTGCATCTCCATGATCGCTAGTGATTTTGAGTATTTCCTCATGTGTTTATTGGCCATTCAAATATCCTCCTTGCTGAAGAATCTTTTCATGTTCTTTTTTTCCATTTTGTAATTGTGTTATCATGGTTTTTTCTTTTGGAAGCACTATTTTACTGTTGTTATGTGCCATCAAGTCACCTGCAACTCATCGTATGTACATTAGCTCTGAACCATACACTATCCCCTATCCTGTGCCAATCTCATCATCTCCTACAGACCTAATCCCGTTTCTCCAATTTGTCAATCCATTTTATCCATGGTCTTCTTGTCCTGTGCTGTCCCACTACCCTTCCAATCATAGTGTACTTCTTCAAGGACTTGTCTCTCCTGTCCATTTGCCCATAGTATGTGAGATGGAGCTTCAGAGTCTTTGCCTACAAGGATTAGTTTGGTTTCACCCTATCCAAGACAGACCTGTTTGTTCCCCTCACAGTCCACAGAATTTTCAACACTCTTCTCCATTACCATAGCTCAAAGGCATTGATCTTTCTTGTATCATCCAGCACTCTGATGCATAGCAAGTAATTGTGAATACCATGGCTTGTATCAGGCACACCTTAGTCTCTAGATTCACAACATTGCTTTTCATGACTCTAGAAAAGTCTCTGAAAACAGTCTTTCCCAGCACAACTAGGCTTGATTTCCTGACTACTGGTGTCAGGAATGTGGATTGTAGAACTAAGCAAGCTGAAGTTTTTAACAATCTCAATCTCTTCTCCATCTATCATGAAGCTGCCAATTGGCTCAGAGGTGAGAATCTGTTTTCTTGATGTTGAGCTTCAATCCATGTTGAAAGCTACAGTTCTTGACCTTCTGCAGTAAGCGCTTCAGGTCCTCCTCAGTTTCAGCAAGCAGGATTGTGTCATCTGCCTAATGCAGATTGTTGATGAGTCTTCCTCCAGTCCTGATGCTACATTCCTCCTCATAAAGTTCAGCCTCCAAAATGATCTGTTCTGCATATAGATTGAAAAGGTATGGAGATAGTATGCATCTCTGACACACACCTTTCCTAATCCTGAGCCATACTGTGTTTCCCTGCAGTGTTCTGATTACTGCTTTTGGTCCAAGCATAGGTGTCACATGATGCTTCCTGGGTCATTCAACATGCTGCTCTAAGCATTTTTAAGTTCCTTCAGCTTAAGAAAAGCTGAGTGGTATAGTCCATTTTGATTTTCCAACTCCAGCTCTTTACACATTATCATACTTTACTTTCTGTTTCCGAGCTGCCCTTTGAAATCTTCTGTTTAGTTCCTTAACTTCTTGATGTCTTCCCTTTACTTTGGCTTCTCTGCACTCTAGTGCAATATTCAGAGCCTCTTCTGACATCCACCTTGGTTTTTTTCTTCCTCCTCTGTCTTAGTAATGACTTTTTGCATTATTCATGGATAATATTGTTTATACCCTCCCACAACTCATCTGGTCTTCGCTCATTAGTACTCAATACCTCAGACCTGTTTCTGAGATGGTCTTAAAATTCTGGTGAGATAGACTCAAGATTGAACTTTGGTTCTTGTGGAGTGGATAGCATTTTCTTTAGCTTTAGTTTGAACTTTCAAATGAATAGTTGATGATCTGTTTCACAATCAGCACTTTTTCTAGTTTTCACCGCTGATATTGAGCTTCTCCAGAGATTTTGCTACAGATGTAATCAGTCTGATTCCCCTGTAGACCATTAGGTGAAGTCCATATGTATAGTTGCCATTTATGTTTCTTACAGAAGGTGTTTGAAAAGAATAGGTCATTGATTGTATAGAATTCAATCATTCTATCTCTAGCTTCATTTCTGTTACCAAATTCATGCTTTCCAACTACTGATTCTTCTTCCCTGTTTCCAAACTTTTGCATTCCACTCACCCATTGTTATCAGAGTATCTATGTTGCATGTTTGATTAATTTCTTTCTGCAAATTTGGTGTATGTAATCGATTTCCTTCTTTTAAAAATTTTTTTATTTTATTAATTTTCATGAACATTTACAGAGATTTTGGATTTCCATTCATTCATTGTTGCACTTTTTTCTTTACACCCCCCCACCTCCCAGTTCCTTCCTCTCTTTGAAAAGCAAAAGATAAACTTCTTCATTGGTATACAATCCCTCTCCCACCCCCAAAGCACTCCACTATGCAACCTTAATTCTGGATTCCTGTGATAATCATAATACCCTATCATATATCACTTTTAAACTGTTTCTCCTCTTTGGACCTGGTTTCTGTAAAATTAGTTATGAAACCTTTGTCTGAAACATCGCTGCCAAATATTTCTTTCCCATTCTGTAAGGTTTTCACCCTATTGTAAAAAAAATTTTTATGCATATAGGACTTCACTTTTTAGAGGGTCTCATTCATCTATTTTGTCTTCTCTTTCTTGTGCCTTTTTGGCTATGTACCCATATGTATAACATAAACTAGAGCTTTTAAGTTTGTTTCTATTTTTCCTCTTGTGATCTTTAAAGTTTTTGGTTTTATCCTTGCGTCTCTGATTTATTTTTAGTTAGTTTTTGTGTAGGGAGTGATATGTGCATCCCATTTTCAGTTTTCTGTAGGTAGATGTCCAGTTTTGTCAGCACCATTTATTAAAAAGCTTGTTGATTTCCTCATTTAATAGATTTCATCCTTGTTGAATATTAAAGGAGTGCTGGTAGCCTAATGGTAAGAAGCTATGCTTGCAATCCAGAGACATGCAATTAAAATTCACCAGTTTCCCATGGAAGAAAGGTGGATCATCTCCTTCTGTGTATTTACAGCCTCTGAAAACCCACTGGAAGGTTTGCTGTGGATCAGTTTTGACTCAATGATACATTACAACAACATAGTATATGGGTTCATTTCAGTTTTATATGGATTCTCAGTTTTATTCCACTGATCTATATGCCTATACCAATCCTACACTATTTTGACTATTATAGCTATGTAGTAGATTTTAAGGTCAGGAAGTTGTAATGCCTCCTACCTTATTTTTATTTTTCAGAAGATCTTTGCTCATACAGGGTCTTTTCCATTTCTAAATGGAATTAGAAATTGCCTTTTCCATCTCCTTAAAGATGAGGTTGGTATCTGTATTAGGATTGCACTGAATCTGTATTTTGCTCATGAAATGATTTTCATTTTCATAACGTTGAGTCTTCCTATCCATGGACATGGGATATCTCTCCATTTAACTACTTTTTTTAAAAAACTAGATTCCTTGTAGTAATGTGTTGTAGTTTTCCTTATATAGGTCTTTTGTGTCTCTATTGCATTTTTTCCTAAGTACACCCTGTGGTTGGCTCTTATAAATAGTATTGTTTTTACTTGTTACTTTTTTCCCTTTCCAATTGATTTTTGTTTGTTGGTCTTGTAACCTGATGCTCTGCTAACATGGTGTTTTAGGTCTAACAGATTGGGTATTTTTGTTGTATTGAGTCTTTGGGTACACTGTTGTATCATTTGCATATGGAAATCGTTTGCCTCCTCTTTGCCAATTTGGATGGCTCTTATTTCCTTCTCTTACCTAATTGCTCTTGCTAGGTCTTCCAATACAATACTGAATAAAAGTGGTGGTAGTGGGCACCCTTACTTAGTCCCTTTTCATAATGAGAATGCCTTTAATGGCTCTATGTTGAGAATGATGGTGTCTCCTGGTTTGGCATATATACATTTAACAATGTAAATTGGTTTTGCTGAGGGGAATTCTCTGAATATGCCTATGAGTTGGAGTTGGCTAATTGTATAATTTAGTTCTTTTGTGTTTTTGTTGAGTTTCTTTCTACTTGATGTATCTTCCAGCAAGGGTGATGTGTTGAAGTCTACTACTACTATTATTAGTGTTGTTTGATTATTTTTTTAAGTCCATTAACATTTGTTTTGTGTATTTTGCAAGTCTATAATTTGGTAGATATTAATATTGTGTCCTGTTTTCTATTGTGCTTTTCATCATTATATAGTGTTTTTCTTTGTTTGTTATGGTAGTTTTCATCCTGAAATTTATTTTATCAGCCATAGGTTTTGCCCCTTCTGCTTTCTTACAGATGTCATTTGTTTGGAATGTTTTTTATTCTACCCTTTGATCTCTAATCTATCTTTTCTCTTCATTTCTTAAATGTGTCTCTTGTAGGCAGCATATCAATGGGCCAGATATAAAACTTTCTTGGTGTCCCCTTCATTTTCCTTCCAGTGAGTTTCCATTATTATGAAAATGACTAAACTCCTTACAAAATCTGCAGTGCCTAAAGAATCAGATCTTTCCCTGTTTGCAGCTTCATATTGTACATTCTTCCCTGGGCTTTTTCTACCCTA
>NW_006400048.1:1273086-1279785 GCF_000299155.1 Elephantulus edwardii | reverse complement strand
CCCCCCCCCCCCCCCCGCTTTGTATAAAGAAGATAATTTTTACTAATACTTTTTTTGGACAGCATTTCCCACCTGAGGTGCTGGGAGAGACATAGTTGCCATAATGGCTTAGTTACTAGGTTATTATCAAAGCAGGAGTTTTTATAATAAAACTCCAGACAAATTAGGTACAATTAGGGGAAGCATGGGATACCTTCCTAAGAAAACAATTTTTTTTTAAGATCCCAAGCCATTAAAATCTTGTCTATTGAATATACAACTTGGGGTTCTAGAAATGAGATTTTAGCACTTTCTTCCTCTTTGGGACCACTAAGTCTTTCTCAACATTTAATGAGCACCAGCTGTGGGTCAAGACTAATGTCAACTGTTTCCATGGTAACATGATAACATGTTTCTTGGCATCCAGATGACTTAATCACATTTTGCCTTTTCTCGGTCTTCTAACCTATATACATTCTTTTTCCTGGACTACTTTTCTTTTCTTTCTTCACCTATTTATCATCCAGCACTCAGATAAAACATCACTTATTCAGGAAGCTTTTTTGATTTCCCCAAATAGGCCAGTCTCCTTGTTCCATTCTCTCATAGTACCATGTACTTCTTTTTTATAGTATGTCTCAGAATTGAAATTTCACAAATATTTTACGGTATTTGATTAATGTCTTTCTCTCTGAAGTAAATGTTTGAGCTCCAAAAGAGTAATTCCTATGTTATGTCTCACCAATGTGTTCCTCCACTGTGCTTGTTAGTTCTGTGGTGTTAGCTTGGCTGGGTTGTGGAGTCCAATTGTACCGGGGTGTAGATGTTTCTGTGACAGAATTTTGTAGATGTGCTTAACATTTACAGTCAATGTGAGAAAAACAAATTACCTTTCATAATGTGTATGGGTCTCATTCCACCAGTAGTAGGCCTTAGGAGTGAAAGCTGAAGTTTCTCATTGGGGTAAGATTCTATTTCAAGACTAATCGCATGCTGCCATAATTCCTAACTGTCTACCAGTTTCTGACACAAGAGTGCTAGTGTTGTGTAACCTACAGATTTTGACTTTGCCAATCCCCGCAATCATATGAGCCAATTCCTTAAAAGTCTGTCTTTTGGCATAGCACTCCTTGGCCTCAAAACCTACTACACAATGTTAATAACCAAATAATTGTACCGTGGCACTGGTACAATGACTGGTACATAGATCAATGGAACAGAATTGAGAGCCTAGAAATGGACTCAGCTATCTATGGCCAACTGATACTTGACAAGGAAATAAAACCTGTCAAATGTGGAAATGGCAAACTCTTCCACAAATGGTGCTAGCAAAACTGGGCTGCTAGTTGTAAAAAGCTGAAACAAGATCCACATCTCACGCCATGCACAAAAATCAATTTAAGGTGAATCAGAGACCTGGAAGTTAAGGCCAAAACCATAAAGTTCATCAGAGACAAACTGGGACCAAGCTTAGACATAGTCTAAGTCTATGGTATAAAGTGACTGCTAAATACAACATGAAATACACAATCTGGAGAAGATAAACTTGTTGAATGGGACTTTCTGAAGATTAAATACCTGTGCACATCAAAAAAATTTTCCATTAGAGTGAAAAGAAAAACCTACTGATTGGGAAAAAATACTTTTGGAAATACCCTTTCAGACAGGGTCTTGTAGCCAAAGTTTATAGACTCCTACTGGACTTCCATAAGAAATAGACTGATAACACAATTATAAAATGGGCAAAAGACATGGAAAAACTTTTTACAGAGGAAGATATTTGGATCTTCAACAGATACATCAGGAAATGCTCAAAATCACTGGCAATAAGAGAGATGCAAATAAAAATCACAATGAGATACCATCTCACTCCCATAGCACTGGCAAAGTTTAATAGGACAGCAAGTAATAAATCTTGGAGAGATGTGGAGAGATAGGAACTTTCTTACACTGTTGATGGGGTTGTAAAATGGTACACCCACTCTGAAAGACAGTTTGGCATTTCTTCAAAAAGCTAAACATAAAAATTCCATTTGACACGACTATTTTACTGCTTGGAATATACCCTGAGAAAATTAAAACTGAGGCACAAATGAAGATCTTTACACCAGTGTTCATAGCAGCATTATTCACCATGTCAAGAAAATTCAACCAGTCCAAATATCCAACCACAATTGGATTGAGAAATTATGGTACTTTCATGAGATGGAATACTACATACACATCATACAGTAGCAATGAGTTTGACAATCACTACCTACCTTGGGAAGGACTGGAGAACATCATGCTAAGTGAGTTAATTCAGTTAACTCAGTTCCATATGGACAAAAACTGTATAATACCATTCTTTTAGAAATAGATAAATAGTAAAATCTGTATTAAGATGCAAGGGATGGGGGAGGTAGGAGCAGAGGGTAATAATAGGATCACACAATTTGACGGCTGGAGGAAGGGGTGGGTAAAGGGAATGGGAACGATACAGTGTGAAAAGCAAAGTATATGATATTTGTAAATAAACCAGCATAAAATAAAAAAATAATTAAAAAAGAGGCAGTGGTGATGAAGGAGGAAGTTCAAGCTGCTTTGAAAGAGTTGGCTAAAAATAAGACAGTAGGAATTGATGCAATAACAACTGACATATTTCAACAAATAGATGCAGCCCTGGACATATTCACCATGTTGTGCCAAGAAATCTAGAGAACAATTACCTGTGCAAGTGACTGGAAGCAATCTATATTTATTCTAATCTCAAAAAAAGATGATCCAACATGTGTGGATATTATAAAATAATATCATAAATGTCACACACAAGGAAAAGACTTTTGAAAATGATCCGAAAATGATAGATCAACAGAGAACTCCCAAAAATATAAGCTGGATTTAGAAGAGGCCATGTCACTAGGAACATTATAAGCAATATTAGATGGGTCTGATTAGATTGGCTGAAAACAGAGAGTACCATAGGAAGGTCTGTATTTCATTGTCTATGCAAAGACATTTGACTGTGTGGAGCACAACAGATTATGGTTAACCTTGTGAAGAATGTGAATACTAGAATACCTGATTGTGCTCATGCGAAACCTATACTTGGAGGAAGAAGTCCTCAGAACAGAGTAAGGAAACAATACATGGTTCAAAATCAGGAAAGGAATACTTCAGGGATGCGTTTTGTCTCCATTCCCTTTCAATCTATATGCAGAATAGATCATTCAGGAAGCAGAACTTCTTAAAGAAGCATCAGGTTTGGAGAAAGACTCATAAAAAACTTGCGTTATGAAGATGACATCAACTTGTATTACATTTGTCATTGTTTTTGTGTGCCATCAAGTCACCTGCAACTCATAAAGACCCTATGTTCAATAGTTCTGAACCTTGGCATATCCTGAGCCATATCTCATAGTCTCTGTCACACTTATCCCCATTACTCCTGTTATTGTGTCAATCCATCTCTCCTGGGTCTTCCTCTCCTGCATCCATCTTTTCAAGTATGATTTCCTTCTCCAAAGACTGGTTCCTTTTGGCAATATGTCCACAGTATGTGGAGTGGAGTTTCAAAATCCTTGCTTCCAAGGAGCAGCCTGCTTTTACCCTCTCCAGGATAGACTTGTTTGTTCTCTTGACAGTTCATGGTATGTTCAACACTCAACTCCAGCACCACAAATCAAAGTCATCAGTTCTTCTTACATCATCCTTAGTTATTGTCAAGCTCTCTGATGCATATCAAGTAATTGCAAAGACCGTGGCTTGAATGAGGTGCACCATAGTCTCTAGCCTAACGTCATTGCTTCTCAGTACTCTGGAGAGGTCCCTGACTGAATTTTCCCAATGCAGTTAGTCTTTTGATTTTCTGACTGCTGGTACCAAGTGTGTTAATTGTGGAACCAAGCAAACTGAAATTGTCAACAATCTCAATCTCTTTTCCATCTATCATAGTGATGCCAATTAGCTCAGTAGTGAGAATTTATTTTCTTAATGTTCCACTTCAATGTATATTGAAGACTGCAGTCCTTGTCCTCCTGCAGCAAAGTCATCAGATCCTTTTCAGTTTCAGCAAGCAAGGTTGTGTCATCTTCCTCCCATTCTGATACCACATTCCCCCTCATAGTCTTGCCTTCTGAATGATCTGCTCTGCATATAGATTGAAAAGATTTGGAGACTGGACTCATCCTTGACACATCCTTTCCTTATTTTGAACCATGCAGTGTTTTCTTGCTCTCTTCTGAGGACTGTTTCTTGATTCAAGTATAGGTTTCACATGAGCACAATCAAATGTTCTAGAATTCCTATTGTTCTCAAGGATAGCCACAATTTGTTGTGACCCAATAATCAAATGCCTTTGCATAGTCAATGAAACACAGATAGACATTCTTCTGGTACTCTCTGCATTTAGCTAAGGTCTATCTAATGTTGGCTATAATGTCCCTAGTGCCACGACTTCTTCTAAACTCAGATTGTGTTTCTGGTAGTTCTCTGTTGACATATTGTTCCAGTTGTTTTTGAATAATCTTCATCAGGATCTTGCTTGCATGTGTTATTAGTTATGTTGTTGTTGTGTACTGTAGAGTCAGAAACAACCCATAGTTGATCCTACCTCAGGTTTTCAAAGGCAGTTAATCCCATGGAAGAAGATTGCTATCCTTCTACCACAGGGCAGGTGGTGGGCTTGAACTGTTTTCCTTCAGGATTGCAGCTTCTTGCCACTGCTGTTTGGCCACCAGTGTTCGATAATTCCCACACTCTGTCAGATTATCTTTTTTTTTTTTATTTGGCGTGCAAATAATTATACTTTCTTCCAGTCAACTAGCCCAAAAGTTGTCCTCCAGATTTCTTGGCACAACCTGGTGAGCACATCCAGGCTCCATCTGTATGTTGAAATATTTCAGTTGGTATACCATAATTTCCTGGGGACTTGTTTTTAGTCAAATACTTCAGAGCAGTTTCAACTTTCTCCTTCATCACCACAGGCTCTTCTTGGTCATATGTTGTTTCGTGCAATTCCTCTGTGTCTGCTAGTTCTTTTTGATACAGTGGCTCTGAGTAGTCTTTCCACTTCTTTTGTTGCTTCCTGGATTATTCAACATTCTTCCCATAGCATCCTTAAGTATTGCAACTTGAGGCTTGATTTGTTCTTCAGTTCCTTCTGCATAAGAAATCAGAGTGAGTCCCTTTTGATTTTCTGATTACAGTTCTTTGCACATTTCATTAGAATGCTTTGTCTTCCTGAGGTGATCTTTGAAATCTGCTCATCTTCTTAATGTCTTCGTTTCTTCTTTTTGGTTTGGCTTCTCTGTGCTCTAATGAAATATCCAGAGCAATTTCTCATAAAGTTTAGACTATACCGTATCCTCCCTCATTCATGCTCATTGGGGAGAGATTTGATAGAAGGAAGGATTACACAAATAATATTCTCAAACCTCTACGATGAAGTCCTCCTACTTAGTCCCCTCATCTTTTCTTCTCATTACTTCTTAGCTATCCTGTTATCTTTATTTATAATCTCAGACATAATAGTGGGGGGGAACCCCCTCTACGTTGTTAAGAATTCCTGTGAGTATCCTTTGGAAAAGTCATTCAAGAGATCAGCTCAAGGAATATTATAGTAAGACCCAACCTTTTTCACAAAGACTTGAGCACATCTTTCTAGTTTCCAAAGTATGTTGATTTCTTGGTTTGTTTCCTGCTTCCCCCCACATTCCCCATTTTTAATTTATCTTTCAGGTTTTGAAGCATTTCTTTACCAAAGTTGTGTTGTCCAAGCATTTTATGTGTGAATATATTTTTTTAAACTAGTATTTTTTTAAATTTAATGTGTGTGTGTGTGTGTGTGTGTGTGTGTGTGTGTGTATACCGTCAAATCAGATCTGACTGGTACAGGAGGAGATTGCCCCTCCATCTCCGGCAGAGCATCTGGTGGATTTGAACAGCTATCTCTGGGATTGCATTGCAGCTTCTTGCCTCTAGGCCACCAGAGATCCCCGTGTGAATATTTTTTATTTAGGGTTTGAGGTTTTAGTATCTGCTTGGGTGTACTTTTAAAGATGATATGTGTTTAGGTAAATAGACTCCACTCATTTCAACACAACATAGAGCATTTTCTATGTGCCAGGAACTCCAGTGTAGCGGTTCTGTGCATTGTCTTACCACATACTTACACACGCCCTTTGAAAGAGACGGTGCTATTGTCCCCATCATACATACACAGAGATTGGGACATGGGTAAGAAGCTTCTCTTAAGATATCTTACTGTGAATAGCAGAGCAGAATCTGAACCTTCATAGCCCACCAAATCTAGTGAGCATAAATGCTTAATTGTTTAATCACATCTCATGAGTAGAGGATGGGGAGTTAAAAAAACTGTGTTTTGTTAAACCAACACATATGTTTATTCTGTATAAACAGTGAAATTTCTTCATCAGTGTCACACAAGAAGTGACTATTCTGAAAACATTGGGCAACTTGGTTCTGCTTTTAGCTCTTGTGTTTATTAATCAGTGTCTTTTGTTTTTGTTGTCATCTTCTTTGTTGTTGTTGTTAATTGCTGTCGACTCATACAAACTTCTGACTCATACAAATTTTCTGTACAATAAAGGAGCATTTCTCAGTCCTGCACCATCTTCACTGTGTTTGGGTCCATCATTGCAAACACTGTGTCAGTCTATCTTCTCAAGGGTCTTTTTCTTCTTTACATGGGGCTATTCTTTAGGATAATACATATAAAAT
>NW_006400048.1:1271384-1271976 GCF_000299155.1 Elephantulus edwardii | reverse complement strand
ACCCTTCAGTTACATTTTTTTCTAAAACAGATTTCTTTGTTCCAGTAGTCCATGATATGTTAAATATTCTCTGTCAGCATAATAAAAGGAACAAATAATTTGGTCTTATTTATTAATAATATTTTCATTACTAATTTTTAAAAAAGTTATCATCTAGATTTTTTACTGTAATTTTTGTAATTTTCCAGAAGGAAATTTGCTTCCCTTTTCATTTTTTCCCCTATATTCCCTTTCCATACAATTCAACATCCCTTTATTTGTATCAGTGCAGCTATTCATGTTAGAAACAAGGATACATTTGGGTTTTGTCCAATATACAGTTTTTATTTTAGGAAACGGTAGCACATTTACCATTTTAACCATTTTAAAGTGCACATTCAGTGATTTTAGTACAGTGTTTGCCAGCATAACCACTATTTGTTTTCAAAACTTTTTCATCACTCATGATAGAAATTCTGTATCATTTAACTATCCATAATCTGTGTTTAAGCATTTGCCAATTCTAGTATTTCATATGTAGAATTATGTGTTATTTGCTTTTTTGTATCCAATGTATTTTACTTAGCATAATGTTTCCAAGTTCTTTTTTTTT
>NW_006400048.1:1246245-1258365 GCF_000299155.1 Elephantulus edwardii | reverse complement strand
CGCTGCGTCGCCCTCGCGCTGCGTCGCCCTTGTTTCCAAGTTCTATCCATGTGAAAGCATCTAATTTAACTTTGTTAATTTTATTAGAATCAAGGTTCTGGTGTGTGGTACAAAACTATGCACATTCTTAATATTGCTTCTCAACTATCTATATACAGAACAGATCATTCAGGAGGCTATGCTCTACGAGGAGGAGTGTGGAATCAGGATTGGAGGAAGACTCATCAACAACCTGCGTTATACAGATGGCATAACTGTGCTTGCTGAAACTGAGGACCTGATGCTCTTGCTACAGAAGGATAGGGATTGCAGCCGTTACTATGGATTGGAGCTCAACATCAAGAGACAAAGATTCTCACCCCTGGTCCAATTAGCAGTATTATGATAGATGGTGAAGAGATTGAGATTGTTAACAGCTTTAGTTTGCTTGACTTCACAGTCAACACTCTTGGCACCAGCAGTCAGGAAAGTAAAAGACATATTGTGATAAGAAAATCTGCTGTTAGGAACCTCTCCAAAGTACTGAAGAGCAATGGTGTAACTCTGGAGACTAAGGTTTTTGTGATCACTTGCTCTGTGTCAGAGAGCTGGAAAATGACTAGGGATAGAAGGAGGATTGATGCTTTCGAGCTGTGGTGTTGGAAAAGAGTATTGAATATTCCATAGACTGCTAAGAAAACGAACATGTTTATCCTGGAGAAAGTTAAACCATGATACTCTTGTAGGCAAGTATTCTGAATCTTTGTCTGACATACTTTGGATATGTTGCAAAAAGCGACCTTGGAGAGGGACATCATGCTTGGGAGGGTGGAGGGACAGTGCAGAAGACCCTCTGTGAGGTGGATTGATTCAGTGACTGGGTTAATTGGGATAGGTGTGTTGGAGATAGTGAGATTGGCACAAGATAGAACAGGGTTTGGGGCTGTTATACATAGTGTTGCTATGAGTTGCAGGCCACTTGATGGCACATAACAACAACAACAACAATGAGTACACAGTAGCACAGAAGAATTTCATGGAACAATTTATATTCAAGAGACAATGGTGATGAAGGAGGAAGTTGAAGCTTCTCTGAAGGAATTGGCAAAATATAAAGCCCCAGGAATTGATGGAATACCAATCGACATATTTCAACAAGCATATGCAGCCCTGAACCTACTCACCAGGTTGTGGAGAACAACCACCTGGCTAACTGACTGGAAGAGATCCATACTTATTCCCATTCTAAAAAAAGGTGATTCAACACGTGTTGAAATTATCAAACAATATCACCAATATCACACACAAGCAAAATCCTTTCGTTGTTGTTGTTATGTGCCATTGAGTGCCATTGAGAGCTCTAAACACTGTTCTATCCTGTGCCAACCTAGCCACCTCAAACGCACTTATTCCCACAGTTCCAGTCACAGAATTGATCCATCTCATCTCAGGTCTTCCTCTCTTTCACATCGTCTCCAGTCTGCCAAACATGATGTCCCTCTCCAAGGACCAATCTCTCCTTGCAACATGCCCAAAATATGTCAGATGAAGCTTCAGAATCCTGGACTCCAAGGAGCATTCCGCCTTCACCTTCTCCAGGACAAAACTGTTTGTTCTCCTAGTAGTCCATGGTATATTCAACACTTTTCTCCAGCACCAAAGCTCAAAAGCATCAATTCTCTTTCTATCAACCCTATTCACTGTCCAACTCTCTGGTGCATAGCATGTAATTGTGAAGACTATAGCCCAGATCAGGCACAACTTAGTCTCCAGCCTGACATCGTTGCTCTTCAGTACTCTTGAGAGGTCTCTCACAGCCGACTTTCCCAATGCAATTCGTCTCTTGATTTCCTGGCTGCTGTTACCAGGAGTGTTGATTGTAGAGCCAAGCAAACTAAAACTGTTAACTCTCTCAATCTCTTCACCATCCATACTGATGCTGCCAATTGGCCCAGTGGTGAGAATCTTTGTTTTCTTGATGTTGAGCTTCAATCCATACAGGAAGCTGCAGTCCTTGACCTTCTGCAGCAAGCGCTTCAGGTCCTCCTCAGTTTCAGCAAGTAGGGTTGTGTGTGTCATCTGCATAATGCAGGTTGTTGATGACTCTTCCACCAATCCTGATGCCACATTCCTCTTTGTACAGCCCAGCGTCTCGGATGATCTGTTCTGCATACTGAAAATTATTCAAATGCAACTGGAACAGTACATTGACAGAGAACTGTCATAAATACAAGCTGAGTTTAGAAGAGGCCGTGGCAATAGAGACATCATTGCCCATGTATGATGGATCTTGGTTGAAAGCAGAAAGTACTAGAGAAATATCTATCTATGTTTCATGAATATGTAATAGCATTTGACTATATGGATCACAACAAATTTTGGCTAACCTCGAGAAAAATGGGAATTCCAGAACTCCTGATTGTGCTCATGAGAAACCTATACTTGGCCCAGAAGGCATTTGTCAGAACAGAGCAAGGTCATTGCATGACTTGTCATCTGATTAGATAAAAAACAAAGAATGAAAAACTAAAACAGTGAGTTTTGTATAAAGAAGGAACTCTGGCGGCCTAATCTGTAGGGAGTTATATTTATAGTGGTTTGGATCTACCAGCGACTTTGGGGGAGAAAGATGGGTGAGCAATGCCCCCCCATTTTTATTTTATATTGGCTTGCTTACAGAGTTAGTATACATTATGTTTCATGCTGTTCTTCATTCATCTTTTGTTTCATACAATCATTCTCATTTTATAAATAAATCACTGTCACCCACTATGCCCACCACTACCCTATCTTTTCAGGTCCTCCTGTGCAATTTATAGCCTTGAAAATCCACTGAATAGTCAGCTCTGAATTAGATGAGACTTGATTACAATTAACTTGAGTTTGAAATATATTTTAAAAGATTTTTAGCTCAGGATGTAATTTCTATTCATTTTTCAAAGTCTCTTTGCAGCATACAGTAACAATGATTTTGTAAATAATTACCTAACTTGGGAGGGACTGGAGAGCATTGTTGTTGTTGACTGCCATCGTGTCAAGCATGACTAACAGTGACCCTATGAAGAAAAGGCCTGAAGCCTTTCTATGACTATCGTCATTTATCAAAGATCATAGACTTTTCAGAAGCATGTTGTTTAGGAAGTGGATGCCATTTTTGCTTCCAAACCTATCTTAAACTGGGAGCTCCCACCGTACACTGTCCACCATGGGTAACTGTTATGACATTTGAAATCCCAATGGCACAAGGTTCAGGATCACAACAACCCCAGATTACCTCAATACAACACACTGACAGAAGCCTTCTGTACCACTTAGAAGAATGTTCCTCCAAAATATAATAACAACCGACTTTTAAATACAAAGGCTCTCCCTGAGGTCTTGTTGACTCTAAACAAGAGCCTTAAATAAAACCCCCCCAACCAACCAGTATAGTATATAGTTGTTGTTATATACCATTGAGTTGCTTGTGATGTATAGTGACCTTATGTGTAGCAGCTCTGAACCCTTTCCTGTCCTGAGCAAATCTCATTAATTTTGACACACCAACCCTCATTGTCCCAGGTACTGTATCAGTCCATCTCATCCAGGGTCTTCCTCTCTGTGATATCCCTCCACCCTTTCGAGCATGATGTCCTCCAGGGATCAATCCCTCCTGGCCACACGCCCAAAGTATGTAAGATGGAGCTTCAAAATCCTAGTCTCCAAGGAAAGACTTGGTTTCACTCTCTCCAAGACAGACGTATTTGTTTTCATGGCAGTTCCTGGTATGCTCAAGACTCTTCTTCAGCACCACAACTCGAAGGCATCTATTCTTCTGTTATCCTTACTCATTGTCCAGCTCTATGAAGCATAACAAGTGATTGAGAAGAGCATGGCCTGTGTTCAACAGCCCTAAGCCCTGCTCTTTCTTGTGCCAATCTCACTGTCTCTCTGACACACCTACCCCAATTACCCCAGTCACTGATTCAATCCACCTCATAGAGGGTCTTTCCCTCCTGTGCTGTCCCTCTATCCTCCCAAGCATGATGTCCTTCTCCAAGGACTGGCTCCTCCTTGCAACATGCCCAATGTATGTCACATGAAGCTTCAGAATCCTTGCCTCCAAGGAGCAGCCCAGTTTAACTCTCTTGAGGATGAACCTGTTCATTTTCTTAGCAGTCCATGGTATATTCAATACTCTTTTCCAACACCACAGCTCAAAGGCATCAATTTTCCTTCTATTATAATATGCTTCTTTAATTTCTGGAGCTCTTTTTGGGTATGTTCAATCATGTGAACCAGATTTTTATTGATTCCCAGCCATTGCTGTGACATTACTTCTAGATTCTCAATTCTAACTGCTTGATGTTCTAACTGGAGCATAGAATTATTTACACATCCTTGCCAGGCAATAATAACGTTTTTCTGACCTGATGAAGGAGCTGTAAGCTCATACCATTTCATACTGAGAAACTCAATTGGTTGTTGATCAGCCAGTCTTTGAAACTCATTTATCATTATGTCGTTTTCAGAACCTGAATAATTTTGGACTATCAGGTAGCTCTGATTGTTCTTTGTAGATCGGTATCTGTGAGTTTCCTCCTCCACCAGTGCCTCAGCCTCTTCATGAATGTTGGGCCCTTCATAACCTTGATCAAAATAAGGCAGGGCATCCACTACAATCTCTCCAGCCACTAAAACTGTACCAGCCATTATTATTACTTAAGGTTTAATAGAAATCTAGAAAATCCTTGTTATGGATTGAAGTTATTCTAAAAAATATCTCAACTTGATTTGCCATAGTTCTCACTGGTTTTGTAGTTCTGCAATAATGTAACCCCCACCCTAACCCCCCTGCCATGATGTGGTATTATGTGATCAGTCTTCCTCTGATGTAAGGAGACAAGGGTGGAATGTTAACACTCTTAATCATATATTTGTCCTTACGTGATGTGAGAAGAGTTTCCTTAGAGTGTGATCTCTGACACCTTTTGTCTGAAAAGAAGTAAAAGGAGAGATAATTGAACAAAGAGAGAGAACTTACTCACAAAGAAATAAGAGCCAGTAGGAACCTCCAAGAGCAAAGAAACACAAAGAGAGCCAACACTCTGATTTGGATTTCTAGCCTTCTGAACTGTAAGAAAAATACATTTCTGTCTGTTAATGTCACACATTGGTGGTTTCTTAGTTCCAGCAGTACCAGACCAAAGTGAGGCATGCAGGAGTAACTGGGAGATCCTCAAGATGCCCTATGGTTTTAGGGATGTTTTGCCCATCACTGGATAGGTTAGAAGAGAATCCTCGATTGGTTTTTTCCATCTCATGATCAAACTTGTTATGTGCTGTCGAGTCACTTGCAACTCAGAGCAATCCTGTGTACAGCAGTTCTGAACTCTGTTCTATCCTGAGCCAACCTTCTTTTCTCTAACATACCTACCCCCTTTAACCCAGTCACTGAGTTAATCCATCTCATCAAGTGTCTTCTTCTCTTGCACTGTCTCTCCACCCTCCCATGCATGATGTCCCTCTCCAAGGACTGGTTACTCCTTGCAAAAAGCCCAAAATAAGTCTGATGGAGCTTCAGAATCCTTACCTCCAAGGAGAAGCCTGGTTTCACCCTCTCCAGGACTGACCTGTTTGTTCTCCTAGCAGTTCTTGGTATATTTAGTACTCTTCTCCAGCACCACTACTCAAAGACATCATTTCTCCTTCTATCACCCCAATCATCATTCAGCTCTCTGATGGATAGCAAGTAATTGTGAAGACCATGACCTGGATCAAGTGCACCTTAGTCTCCAAACTGACATTGTTGGTCATTAGTACTCTAGAGAAGTCCCTGACAGCAGACTTTCTAATGTGATTAGTCTTCTGATTTCCTGGCTGCTGGTACCAAGAATGTTGACTGTAGATCCAAGTAAACTGAAGCTGATCAAACTTAAGTGAATTTAGAAAATTCTGTGGGCTCTAAAATTGGCTACTTAAGCATCTCTGACACTAGACGTTCTGAGGTAAGAACTAAGGTCATCTCAAAGGACTAGTCTACTAAGCTAATGACCACCTTGGTGTCTTAACAGATGCTGCTATAACAGAACTTTAACAATAAACTTTAACAAGAACTTTAACTATAACTGCTTTAATAAGTTCCTTCTTTTCTTATACTCAGAGGAGCCTGGAAGCCCAAATTCAGAGCACTGACTCTAAGGGAAGGCTCTGCTGATTCTGGGGAGAGGTTCTTGTCTCTTCAGTTTCTATTCCTTAGTTCTTGTCATCTTTATGTGGAGTAATATCTCTTTTCCTTTCTGTGCTTTGGTGCCTAATGACCTCTTTAATATCTCAAAAGTGATTGACTTAAAACATACTCTGCACTGATAAGATATGGCTTTATTAATGGCAAGGTAAATACTGCTCCCAAATATGGTTATATGCACAGGAATAGGGGTTAGCATTTATAGCACACATTTAGGGGGTCACACTGACCTATAGTGAAGCACATGATCGTGACCATTAGGGGACATTTTAGCTTCACAACTGAGTGTGGTCCTCCAGGGTGTTCATGGGCATGTTTCATGTGTAGAAGGCGGAGAGATAGGTTTCACAGAGTAGAAAAAATTATTGATAATTTCCATTTAGAGCCATGAGCCATGGAAACATGATGATACTAGGCACTCTGGCTACAATGTCATTATCTGCATGAAATGTAGCAGTTTTACCTACAGAAGCTATCTTTTATCATCTTGTATGTTAGAAATTCTCAAGATTAGTGGGGTTAGAACTGAAGATTTTGATTCTGATTCAGTAGGTTAGAGTCAGTTCTAGATCTCACATTTATTTAATCTTTCAAGAGACGTCCTTGCTCTTTAGCAAATTATTTTGTTTATTGGTTTACTTTCAGTCACTCATGTACATGTTACTTCATAACATAAATTATAATCATATAATGCCATTACTCCAAAAGAACAAAAAGTGATGTCTTGGAGAAAGTGTGACCAAAGTACTCCTTTGAGGCAAAGGTGACACAGCTTTGCCACACATACGTTGGACATGTTGTTGTTAGATACCATTGAGTTGAGTACAACTCATAACAAAACCATCAACAGTAGATCTGAACTCTATTCTATCCTGCACCATCTTTATAATTTCTGAAACATTGCTACAGACACACACTGCATCAGTCTAATTCACTGAGGGTTTTCCTCTCTTTCACTGACCCTCCACCTTTCCAAGCATGACATCCTTCTTCAAGGAATAGCCTCTCCTAGCAACATAGCCAAAATATGTGAGAGGAAGCTCTACCAACTTTACCTTAAATGAACACGCTGATTGCACATTCTCCAAGATGTATCTGTTCTTTTGGCAGCCCATAGGATGTTTCGCCCTCTTCTCCAACACCACAACTCAAAGGGATTATTTCTTCTTCTGTCATCCTTATTCATTGTCCAGCTCTCAGATTCAAAGCAGGTGATTGGAAAGACTGTTGCTTAAATCAGGCACATCTTAGTCTTTAGGCTGACATCACTACTCCTCAGGACTTTGGAGAGGTCTCTGACAGCAGCTTTCCCTAGTACATCTTTGGTTTTTTTGACTACTGATATCTATAGTGTTGATTGTGGATCCAAGCAAAGTGACATTGTTGATAGTTTCCATCTTTCCTCCATTTATCATGATGCTGCCCATTGGTCCAGTGGTGAGAATTTTTGTTTTCTTGATAATGAGATGTAATCCACATTGATGGCTACAGTCTTTGATTCTCTGCAGAAAATGCTTCAGGATCTCACTTTCAGTGAGCAAGACTGCATCATTTTCATAACACAGGTTGTTGAAGAGCCTTCCTGCAAACCTGATGTCACACTCTTCTTTATACAGTCCTGCTTCTCAGATGATTTGCTCAGATGATACAGATTGAATAGGTATGGAGAGAAGATACAGCCTTGATGCACATGTTTCCCAGTTTTAAACCATGCAGTGTTCTCTTGCTTTGTTTGGACAATACCTTCTTGGTGTAGATATAGATTTCAGATAAGCAAAATAAAATGTTCTAGAATTTCCATTGTTTCAAGGTTAACCACAGCTTATTATTATCTACATAGTCAAATGCCTTTGAACTTGTCTCAGTTTTCTTTAACTTCAATTTGAACTCAGACATTTGGATTATCTGTTCCACAGTCAGCACCTTGTCTCCAGTGATTCGTTCTACAGATATAGCCAGTCTGATTCTTGTGGAGTTCACCTGGTGAAGTCCATGTATATAGATGCTCTCTGTGTTTCTTAAAAAAGGTGTTTGCTATGAATAAATCATTGAGTATACAAAATTCAATCATTTGATCTCCAGCCTCATTTCTATCCCTAAGTCCAAAATTTCCATCGATGCTTCTAGTTTATTTAGAACTTTTACATTCCAGCAACCAATTGTTATTAGTGCATCTTTACTTCATGTATGGCCAACTTCAGACTGCAAAAGTTGGTACAATTCCTCAATTTCCTCTCCTTTGACTTTAGTTGTTGGTGTGTATATTTAAATAACAGTTATATTAACAACTTTTCTTTGTATACATATGGATAATATCCTATCGCTCACAACATTGTACTTCAGAATAGATCTTGAAATGGTCTTTTTTTTGACTATTGACATTTTATTTTTTAAATAAAATTTTTTATTTTGTCATTTTAACAAAAGTTTACAGAAAAGTTAGATTCTCATTCACTTATTGTTGCACATTTTACCTCCCTCTCTCCCTTCCCCCTCCCCAAGTTGACTTTTTTCTTTTCATTAGTTTATTTATAAAATTCTAATACAAATTCAAACAAATTCTTTCAATTTCCCTCATCCCTCCACCTATCAAGTTGTACAAGCCAATGCTTAATTCCCTCTTCCCACTGTACATCCACATCCCTCTGCTTCCAGCCTCTTCCACCCCTCCTGGATCCTTATACTCCGTCTACAGTAACGGTGTTATACAATATTTATCCTTGTGGGACTGAGTTAGTTCACTCAGCATAATGCTCTCCAGTCCCTCCCAAGTTAGGTAATAATTTACAAAGTTATTGCTCTTGCATGCTGCATAATATTCTATTATTTCTCAATCCGTTGAAATGGTTTTTTTATACCACCATTCTTCCTCAATTTTTCACAGCCAGCATAGTAAATCATATAATTCCATGGTTCAAAGTGGCCAAGTACGGTCCATTTCAGCTTGCTGATGCCTAGAATGCTAGTCTTTATATGTTCCATGGAATTTTTTACAACTTCAAATTTTTCTGTGTTCACACTTCATATAGTCCATGTTCTGATTATTAATGATGTTTACAGCTGTTTCTCCTCATGTTTTAAATATCTTCCACTCTAAGGGTCATACTTTTAGTATTATGTCTAGCAGTATTCCTCTGGATTGTTCATGGAGTTTTTAAAGGTCACTTATTTCATAAGTGGATGGCCAATCCTTCTTAGTCCGTCTTATTCTGGAAGCTGTGCTGAAATCTGTCCACCATGGGTGACCTGCTGATACTAAAATATCAGTAGCACAGCCTCCAGCACTAGAGTAGACAGCAATCTATCTTAGTTCAGTACTGACAGACAAGTACTTTATTCAAAAGAAAGAGTAAATTATGAACAAGGAAGTATATGTTGTTGAGTCAACTCTGACTCATAGCAACTCTATGTATAACAGCCTTGAACTCTGTTCTACTGTAAGGCAATTTTATTGTCTCTGACACACCTATGAATCAATTCATCCCATCCAGGGTCTTCCTTTCCTATACTGTCCCTCCATTTTCCAAGCATGATGTCCCTCTTCTAGGACTGATCCCTTTTTGCAACATACCTATAATATGTCAGACTAAGTTTCAGAATCCTTGACTCCAATAAGCAGCCTGGTTTCACCCTCTCCAGGACTGACATGCTTGTTCTCTTACCAGTCCATGGTATATTCAATATTCTTCTCCAGCACCACTACTCAAAGGCCTCAATCCTTCTATTATCCTTAGTCGTTGTTTAGCTTTCTGACACATAGCAAGTAATTGCAAAGATCAGGTGCACCTTAGTGTCAAGACTGACATCATTGCTTGTCAGTACTCTGAAGAGGTCCTGACAGAAGATTTCCCCAATGCAATTGGTCTTTTAATTTCCTGGTCCTACTCAGTTTCAGAAAGGAAGGTGTGTCACCTGCATAATTCAGGTTGTTGATGAGTCTTCCTTCAATCCTGATGACACATTCTTCCTCATAGAGCCCAGCCTCCTGGATCTGTTTCACATATAGATTGAAAACGCATGGAGATAGGATGCATTTGAACCGTGTAGTGTTTCCATGCTCTGTTCTGATGACTGCCTTCTTGTCCAAGTATAAGTTTTACATAAGCACAATCAAGTGTTCTGGGATTCCCATTCTTCTCAGAGTTAGCCACAGTTTGTTGTGATTCATGCAGTCATTTACCTTGTAGTCAATGAAACATAGATAGACATTCCTCTGATACTCTCTGCTTTCTGCTAACATCCATCTAATATTGGGTATAATGTTCTTAGTGCTGTAGCCTCTTCTAAATCCACCATTCATGTTTGGAATTCTCTGTTTGTATTCTGTTCTAATTGTTTTTGAATAATTTTCAACAGGATCTTGTTTGCCTGTGATATTGATGATATTGTTCGATAATTTTCACTCTCTCAGGTCACCTTTTTTTAGGAATAGGAATAAATATAGATATTTACTAGTCAGTTGGCCAGGTGGTTGTCCTTTATTTTCTTGGTACAACCTTGGTGAGAGTGTCCAGGGCAGCATCTGTTTCTTGAAATATGTCAATTGGTATACTGTCAATTCCTGGAGCCTTGTTTTTGCAAATTCCTTCAGAGCAGTTTGAACTTTCTCCTTCATCACCATTGGCTCTTGATCATATACTGTTTTATGAAATTCTGCTGTGTTAGCCAATTCTTTTTGCGATAGTGGCTCCGTGTACTTCTTCTATCAAGCTATTACATACATAAATTATAAAGTAAGCAGTATTGCCCGAGCCCCTTCTCCTGGTCTTGCACCCTTACCCCCAATCAATATTTAAATATGGTCAATAAACACTGTATGTCTAATACCAGCAGAGCCTGGCTGAGCCTACTGACTTCTCCCAGTGAGGATGGCTCAGGCTTTGGTCATGCCTCCCCTTTGTCTGGGTGCTCCCTGGTGAAGATGACACTCTGGCCAGCTGGTCTTGTGTCTGGGTGCTGCTGCTCTCTGGTAAAGAAAGTGGCTATTTCTTGGAAAGAGACATTATGCTTAGAAAAGTTGATGAAAGAAAGGAAGACTCTCAACCAAATGGATTGACCCAGTGATGGAAACAATGAGCTCAAGTATGTTAGACTTGATGAGAATGTCACAAGATAGGACAGAGTACAGATCCATTGTTCAGAGGCCATGGGTTGCGGTCAACTCAATGGCATCTAACAACAGCAACAGCATGATTAGGAATTGAGTGAACTAGATAGACAGTTTACCCACTAGAACGTCTGCTAAAACATTTACCTCCTGATTGTTCTCCAAGGAAACTTGAGCCTGATTCTCAACGTGACAGCTAACACCTTATGCACCAGTCATTCTGGGAGTGGCCTAAGATTGCTTAGACAGTTCTACTATCTTCCTGATCATAGATCTCAGAATGTCTGAAGACAGGATAAATTTTATATTTCTACCAGGAAACAAAATGAGAACAAGAAGATGACACAGTAGTTCTTGTCAGTCAATCGATTCATTGGCCACCCTTTCAATGACCCTTCCCTCAGGGTTCACCACACTGAAAGCTTGAATGTGAGCTCCACCTCTGTTTGCTCACTCTTGGTCGTCTTCTTCCTGTAACAAAAGTCTCACAAAAGAGACTATTCTGCTGTCAGAGTTATGCTCTTGAAATATTCCTACTATATAATAAATCTAAATGAGAGAAATTGTTTAAAAAATTTCAAAAGATTTCATTTTGGAGACTTAATTGCTCTTTGAAAATAGAATCAAGGCTGTTGAATCCATATATTTTGGCATTTTTATGTTGCTGACTTTGCATTGTTATAATTTAGGCTTTAATCTAGGCCCATTGGAAAAATCTCTACTGGGTTATGAGGCAATGAAGCAGGATTTAACTTGGGTCAGGAAATAGACAAGTAAATAATTTTTTTCCTATAATTATATTTTATTA
>NW_006400048.1:1234227-1238419 GCF_000299155.1 Elephantulus edwardii | reverse complement strand
AATGGGTCTGTTCAGATGTTCAGTTTCGGTTTGTGTCAGTTTAGGTAGGTTGTGTTTTTCTAAGTATTTGTCCATTTCCTCTAGATTTTCATATTTGTTTGAGTATAGTTTTTCATAGTATTCTAATATTAGCTTTTTATTTTAGTTGGGTCTGTTGTGTTGTTACCTGATGCATCATCTTTTCTTAAGCATGCTTCACAGGCTAAAAGTTCCAAATCAACGTGTGTATCTCCATACAATCTAATTGATACATTAATGAAATACCTGAAAAAAAGTTCTTTTTTGTTGAATTTTGAGTAATAAGTTGGAATTTCTATGTTTTTGTTGATGTAATCATGCACACAAGCAATATACAGGTGTTTTTTTTTAATTGGTTTGCTTACAACGTTTGTATACATCCTGTTTTACACTATTCTTCATTCACATTGTGAATCATTCTCATGCATTATTTTTAAAAAGTTAAGCACTATTGGGCTGGAATCTTAGGTTTGAGCACAGGTGCTGCGTACTGCCCTGGCTCCTGAACATTCCAGATTTGTGGCATGTATCTGATTGGGCCTTGGATGATACTGGGTCCATGGACATGGAGGTGACTCCTTCAGCCTTGGCCGTCAAAGCCTTGAGCTTTGACTGTGAACCTGAGCTCACAGAGGGTCTTCTGCAAGGGACTCTCCTGCATCCTGCATGCCTTCTTTGGCCTGTCTCAGTAACTGTGCATGAACTTCCCGTATGTCTATATTACAGACTCCATAACACTCAACACTCACTTGCAGGTGCATATATAGACCCATGAGTGAACTGCTGTTAATCAGGTCCAGAGTCATGGCAGACTCCAGTGGTGGATGTCTTAGCAGGCTGTAGACATATTTGGTGGGGAGTCCTGTGATCTGGTGAGAGTGTCTCACAGGCTCGGTAGCCTTTGGTATGATGGCGCAAATCCAAAGTAATAAAAAATTGATTGAAATGTTGTGATTCTGAGACCAGAAGGAATCTTACAACACAGGAATATTTACAAAGCGTGCATCATTAAACTAAAAGCAGGCTGAACAGGATGTGGACAAGGGCACAGGATAGAAAAGACAGTATAAATTTTAAAATAATTAAAATGAACTCATAGTTAATAGAATCAGTAAATTTCAGGACTTTTGGATTGTGTTGTAAATAATATATGGAGTGGTTAAGAAGGTGAAGATAGTAATACTACAAGGAACACACATACTTCTTCATCCTACAAGAAAAAAATCAGTGACATTAAAAACTTGTAAAAAGACATCCACTAAACAAATAGAAAATGCTATAGGATTTTTAAAGTGGATCCTATTTCAGTGACTGAGTAGAAGTAGGAGAATCAAGGTCTTGGAGTCAAAGAAAAGGAAATGTGATCATAGACCATACTTATCTTTCCAGTTAACAATGTACAAATAATCATAATTTGAATATTATTTATGAGTTTCATTTTCTAAGAGAATGTTTGATTGTGATTACAAAATAGGATGCATATGTTGTTTAAGAATGTAAAGTACATTTGGCAAATGGGAGATGTAAGGGCTGAACGGGTTGGATGATGGTGCCCTTAAAAAATGAGAAGGTGGAGAGATACTGAGTGTTGATGAAAATATTTCGTTATTTAAATGAAAGTTCTAAATTTGGCAAGATACTATTAAAGAGAGAGAGAATAGGAGAGAATAGCGTGAATTCAATAATAGGAAATGTCTAAGGAAAGTAAGTTCAAGTGAAAATTTAAAAATTTCAAAGTGAAAAATATAAACAAAATATCTTAGTATTTTAATCAAGAGATGATGTTTTTAAACTTTTCTCAGAGTCTCTAGATGAATTCTGTACATTAAAAATCTGAGGCAAATAAGAATCTGGGGAAAAGTAAGTTGCTAAAAACTGATGCTACCTGTGCCTCGAGTAGTCAATCTCACCACCTGCCCGCATTTTGCATGATCTCACTGCCTTCACGCATCTCTTAGAGTCTTGCTGCGTGCTTCCTCCTTTGTCATTCAGTCAGGTATGTTGGGGGAAAACCCCCTGCTGTCAGGCCTGACCACGTAGTATCCCTAACTCAGGCACAGGGAGGTCCTGGGCATCTTGACGGAGGTGAAAAGCCACTTCCAGGAGGGAACAACAGGCTTCCTCCTTGATTGCTCAGGTACTTTGGAGAAAAAACTGTGGTCATGCCTGACCACTTGGCATCCCTAACTCAGGCAGCAGGGAGGTCCTGGGCATCTTGACGGAGGTGAAAAGCCACTTCCAGGAGGGAACAACAGGCTTCCTCCTTGATTGCTCAGGTACTTTGGAGAAAAAACTGTGGTCATGCCTGACCACTTGGCATCCCTAACTCAGGCAGCAGGGAGGTCCTGGGCATCTCGATGGAGTTGATAAACTATTTCTAGAAGAGAACAACAGGCTTCCACCTTGGTCGTTCAGGAACTTTGGAGAAAAAACTACGGTCACCCTGACCATGTGAGATCCCTAACTCAGGCAACAGGGAGGTTCTGGGCATATTGATGGATGTAAGAAGCCACTTCCAGAAGAGAACAACAGGCTTCCTCCTTGGTCGCTCAGGTACTTTAGGGGGGAAAAACAGCTGTGAAAAAGTGAGAACAAGTACATAGGTGCTTCTCAAAACATTGCTGTGGCTCAAAGTGGACATATGAAAGCCACAGGAGCTGCAAGAATCAACTGGGGTACAGCGAGCCTCTGTGGGGTACAGCAAGTTATGGTGTGGAGCAGCCAGCCACAGCAGAGAGCAGTGAGCCACAGTGGAACCCACCCACCAGGAGCAAGCAGGACACTGGAAAATTGAGTGAGATACTTTGGGGGAGGATCACGGTTGATTGCTGGACCAATTGTGGGACCCAATCATGTTAAGCAGGAAGGAGTGTGATAGCTGGAGCTTGACTGGCGTGGCAGACCCAGTTCTCAAGGGGAAAACCAAAGCTTCTTAGTTCCCCCACACCCAGATGTGCATCTACATGTGTGTCTCCTCCCCTCCACCCACGCTTGCATCTGCACTTGCACCCACCCTGCGTGCATCTGCTTGCTTGCCTGCCCAACCTTATTCTGGAGCAGTGACATCAGATCATGAGCTGGCTATCACCTCAGGCATGAAAAACTCTACCACAACAATATCCTGAAAGAAGCAGACTACCTCACTCTCCACACAAGCCCAAAGCAAGATACCACCTTCCCCCAAATGATACAGTAACAATGAATTTCCTGAAGCCAGAAAGTCTGATGGAATTTCCTGACACAGAATTCAAAAAAACAATGATTATTTTCAATGGGTGAAAAACAAACTTGAAGAATTGCAGGACACTGCAAGCAAAAATAGGAGGAGCTTAAAAAAATAATCCAAAACAATGTAGATAAAAATAATGAGGCATTAGAGGCACTAGAAAAACAAAAAACCATGTTCCACAATATGAAGTCCAAGGTTTCAGATGCTGTCAACATGATGGAGGGACACATGGACAGGGTTAAAGAGATGGAACACAGAAACAGTGAAACAGAAGATAGAATCATCACCAACGATCTGCTAGATCAAAAAGCAGAATTAAAAAAGAAGGAAAAAGAAGAAAAACCTAAGAATAATGTGGAACACCATTAAGAGAAATAACATGAACATCATCTGAATCGCAGAACAGGAAGAAGCAAGTGACGACACCTAAAATGTCATGGAAGAATTACTAAAAAAACCCTTCTCAAGCATAATGAAGAATGAGAAAGTTTATATTCAAGAAGCTGATCAAACACCATATAGAACAGACCCAAAGAGAAAAACACTGAGGCAAAAAATAGTCAAATTTGCCAGAAAAAAAGATAAAGAGAGAATTTTAAAAACAGTGAGGAAGAAACAGAAAGTAACCTATAAGGGAAAAAAGATAAGATTAACTGTCGATTTCTCAGCAGAAACCATGAGAGCAAGAAGACAGTGGAATGACATATATCGAACACTCAAAGACCACAACTGTCAACCTAGAATACTGTTGTTGTTGTTGTTGTTATGTGGCATCAAGTCGTTTGCTACTCATAGCGACCCTATGTACAACAGCCCTAAACCGTGCTCTATCCTGTGCCAATCTCATTGCCTCTGACACTCCCGATTACCCCAGTCACTGAATCAATCCACCTCATAGAGGGTCTTCCCCTCCTGCACTGTCCCTCTAATCTACCCAGCATGATG
>NW_006400048.1:1229687-1234127 GCF_000299155.1 Elephantulus edwardii | reverse complement strand
CACAGCTTCTCTAGCCATTCGTTTGTTGATGGGCACTTAGGTTGTTTCCAACTCCTTGCTATTGTGAACAAAGCTGCAATAAACATGGGTGTGCAAGGTAAATAATTTTTGAGATAGAAGGTGTCTTACTTAGTATTCTCTTCTGACTCATCTCAGAGCCTTTGAAGTACTAGCTGAGCTGCCCAAGCCACACATTCTAAAAATAACCACAAGGAGCATGTAGGAGGAAGCAAGGTGCAGCCTCTTCTAGGGAGACGTGGGTGTTCCCTGTTATGCTGCTCTGCTGTCTAGGATCAGACATGGCTATTAAATCCAACAAAGTAGAGAGTCCCAGCTAGAGGTCTCTTCTGCTATAGCAAACTGTGGTGTATTTGGCAATTGACAAACCTACCAATAAGCTCGTTTTTTGCTGTGCCAATTTTCTACTGGGTTGAACTAAGTTGAGAAGTAGTTGTTGCAAATGATGTAGTGTCAGCTATGACTCATAGTGACTCATCTAATGGGAGGAGGACTGAGTAAATGGTTATGGTTGTCATTGTTTAACTTTTTCACAAGATAAAAATTTTGCAATATCATGTTAAATTTGAAATTTTAAGAAAGTGGCACAATTTCTGAACTTTTGTTTCATCCAGGGGATTTCTTGCAACAGTATTTTTTTAGGTATATTTCAGTATTTTTTATTATATTCCAGTTATCTATGTATTTTTTAACTTTAAAATTATCTTTTTACTATTAATTTCAATGAAAATTTACAGAGACTTTGGATTTCCATTCATTCATTGTTGCACTTTTCTCAACTCCCAACCCTCCCCCACCCAGTACACTCCCCTCTTGAAAAAGTAAAAGAAAAATTCTTTCATTGTTTTACAATCCCTCCCCCCGGGTCCACTCCACTATGCAGCTTTCTTCACTCTGGACTCCCATCATGACAAAAATACCTAATCACATAACCCTTTTGACATAACCCTTTTGAACAATTTTCTCCGTCATCCATTTCAATGCAGTATACATTATTTAACCCATCTTTCTTAGTCTCACTCAACCCTGATGTCAGTCGTGTTTTATAACAGTGGCACCATGCGGTATTTGTCCTTTTGTGACTGAGATATTTCACTCAGCATAATGTCCTCCAGGGTCACCCATTTTGAGTAATATTGCATGAGTTCCTTATTTTTCAATGCAGTATAGTATTCCATTGTGTGGATATACCACAGTTTCTCTATCCACTCATTTGTTGGTGGGCACTTAGGTTGTTTCCAACTCTTTGCTATTGTGAGCACAGCTGCGATAAACATGGGTGTTCATTCAACAGTATTATTTGTTAAGAAATTGTTTATTTTTTGAATATAATCATTAATGTACATTGTATTTTGTATAATCATTCATGTATGTTGTATTCTATATACTTATTATTGTCTTTTATCATCCTGTCTCTTCAAGTTCTCCTGGGATCTTTCCTATTCTTTCACTCTCCCACATGCCTACTACCCTCTGCTATCCTGGTGATTTTCCCACTTACTTCTCCCTTTACCATTCTCTTTTTGAATATTTAAATATATTTTGCTCAGTTGTTCTCCTCTTTTCATAATAGTGGTCTTATGCAGTATTTTCCCTTTTGTATCTGAGTTATTTCACTCAGTCATCTAGAAAACAAAGTTTTTCACCACTGGGCCAATTGGCAGAACCATGATACATGGAGAAGATGTTGAGGTTGTTAACAATTACAGCTTGCTCGGCTCCACAATCAACACTCTTGACACCAGCGGTGAGGAAAGCAAAAGACAAATCCCACTGGGAAAATCTGCTGTCAGGGACCTCTACAGAATGCTAAGAAGCAGTGATATTAGTCTAGAGATTAAGCTGTGCCTGATCCAGGCCATTGTCTTTGCAATTACTTACCATGCATCAGAGAGATGAATAGACTTAGGATGACAGAAGAAAAAACGATGCCTTTGAGTTGTGATGCTGGAGAAGAGTCCTGAAAATACCATGGACTGCCAAGAAAAACAAGTTTCTCATTGTAGGCTAGGATTTTGAAGCTCTGTCTCACATACTTTGGGCATGTGGTGAGGAGGGACTGATCCTTCAAGAAGGACATCATACTTGGAAGGGTGGAGGGACAGTGCAGGAGATGAGACAGACCCCAGATGAGATGGATTTATACAGTAGCTGGGGTAAGGAGATTGGTGTGTCAGTCAGTGAGACTGGCTCAGGACAGTGCAGGCTTCAGTGCTGTTGTACATAGGGTTGCTATGAGTTACAGGCAACTCAATTTCACATGACAACAACAACAATGCTCTGTAGACTCTTTCATGTTGTGTTGTATTTTGTGAATACTTCATTGTTCTTTAGTTCTGCATATTATTACATTGTGTGAAGGTATTTCAGTTTCTCTATTCATTTGTTGATGGGCATTTGAGCTCTTTTCCATTTTGTTGCCATTGTGAATAATGCTGCTATGAACATAGGTGTACATGTCTCTATTCATGTCTTATTTTTGGTTTCCTTAGGGTGTAGTCCTAGCATTGGAATAACTAGGTCTTACAGAATTTCCATGTTTGCTTTTTTTTTAGGAAATGCCAAACTGCCTTTCATAGTGGTTGTACCGTTTTACAGCCTCACTAGAAGTGCACTGGAGTTCCAACCTCTCCGCATCCTAACATTTATTGTTTGCTGTCCTGTTGAACATTGCTACTGATATTGGATTGAGATGATATCTCATTCTTGTTTTGATTTGCATATTACTGATTACCAGTGATTTTCAATGTTTCTTCATGTTTATTCCTCACTGGAATGTTCTCCTTTGTCTTCATGTTTTCTGTCTGTTTTGTAGTTGAGTTATCACTCTTTTTCTTGTGGATGCCCTGCAGTATTCTGTAAACTTTAGTTATGAGATCCGTGTCTGAAATGTCATTGCATGTGTTGTGTAATGTAGAGTTGGAACGGAACCATAGCTGACCCTCAGGTGGGTTTTCAGAGGCAGTTAATCACACAGGAGACTGATTATCTTTCTCTGGAGCAGTTGGTGGCCTGTAACTGCACCCCTTTGAGAGTGCAGCTCAGCTTCTTGCCACTAGAACTACTAAATGTTTTTTGCCCGTCTGTGGACTTTCTTTTCAACTTATTGGAAAATGTTTTTTTTTTATGCACCCAGGGATTTGAGTTTTAGAAGGTCCCATCCACCAACTTTATCTTCTAGTTGTTCATTTTTGGCTGTTTACAGACCTATTTATGCCATAGAGTAGGGATACCAAGTTTGTTCCTCTCTTGTCTCTGATGCTTTTTATGGTTTTTTTATTTAATCTGTGGGTCTCTAATCCACTTTGAGTTGGTTTTTATGTGTAATGTGAGATGTGAATCTTTTCTGCAGACTGTTAAAACTCCCAATTTTTTTTCTAAAAACTTGTCCAGAGACATATCTATCTACACAATCACTTTGCAAATGAACAACACAACTCACAGAGAGTTCGTGTAAATTATTAAGTTCACACAGTTAAAGGGGTCAAGCCATGTTCACAGTGCAGCTGTTTCCACTGAACCATATGAAGTTCCAGACTGAGACCTGGGGTTTTTAATGCATTCTCAGGGTGTGATAGTTTTTCTAGGACTCTTACTTAGCGATCACATCTCAGGGAGGCTGCATTTAAGTCACAAATCTGCATAACTGAGGATCACTCCTGCCCTGGTCTACATCATAGACTTGAACTGACCAAATTAAACAATGAATATGCAAGTGTTTTGAATATTAAGATCTGTTACATAAAAGCTGTATTAAACTAAGGCAACACCAGAACATATTTGTGTGAGCTGTTTATGGAATGAGCATCATCTTTTCTTTTTTTTTGGATGTTTAGAGTATCTTTATTTATTTATTTATTTATTTTATGGTGAGAAAAATTTATTACATATAGAATTAGCCCTCTGGACTCAGTTTAGATGATCCCAATTTTGTTGGCAACATCCAAAGCATCATATCAGGAGCAAGTCGAACATAGGCCTTCTTCTCTCCATCAGGCCTAATCAAAGTGTTGACCTTAGCCACATCAATGTCATAGAGCTTCTTTACAGCTTGTTTAATTTGGTGCTTATTGTCCTTGACATCCACAATGAACACAAGTGTAATGTTATCTTCTATCTTCTTCCTAGCTGACTCAGTGGTCAGGGGAAATTTGATGATGGCATAGTGGTCAAGCTTGTTTCTCCTGGGAGCGCACTTCCGGGGGTATTTGGGCTGCCGTCGGAGTCTCAGCGTCTTAGGCCGCCGGAACGTGGGTGACCTGCGGATCTTCTTTTTTTTTTTTGGCTGTGGACGCCCTTCAGGACTGCCTTGTTGGCCTTCAATGCCTTTGCTTTGGCTTCAATTTTGGGAGGGGCAGGGGCTTCCTTGTTCGCTTTCGGCACCATCTTCGTAGAAAGCAAGTATCTTTATTTATTTATTTT
>NW_006400048.1:1217142-1223391 GCF_000299155.1 Elephantulus edwardii | reverse complement strand
CCATCCATCCTGATGCTACCGATTGGTCCAGTGGTGAGAATTTTTGTCTTCTTGACATTGAGCCTCAGACCATACTGAAGGCTGCAGTCCTTGACCCTCTGCAGTAAGTGCATGAGGTCCTCCTCAGTTTCAGCGAGCAGGGTTGTGTCGTCTGCACAACACAGATTATTGATAGATCGTCCACAAATCCTAATGCCACGTGTCTCCTCATAGAGCCCAGCCTCTCGGATAATCTGCTCTGCATACAGGTTGAAAAGGTATGGATATAGGACACATCCCTGGCGTACACCCTTCCTAATTTTGAACCATGCAATGTTGCCCTGCTCTGTTCCAACGACTGCCTCTTGGTCCAAGTATAGGTTTTGCATTAGCACAATTAAATGTTCTGGGATTCCCATTCTTCTCAGAGTCAGCCACAGTTTGTTATGGTCCACGCCGTCAAATGCCTTTGCATAATCAATGAAACACAGAGATAGACATTCTTCTGGTATTCTCTGCTTTCAGCTAAGATCCATCTAACATCAGCTACAATATCCCTAGTACCATGACCCTGCAAAATTGTCCATCAAATTTGAAGGAGAGATCAAGATTTTCCCAGAAAAACAGAACCTAGGGGAGTTTGGAAAAACAAGACCAGCATTGCAGGAAACACTGAGAGAAGTCCTTCTTACAGAAGTGCCACAGAAAGCAGGATGGACCAAAGTAACTAGCAACAACATCAAAAAGAACTCAACAAAATGATAGTAATAAACCTTGCTTCTCAATAATCACAATGAATATGAATGGTTTAAATGCACCACTAAAGAGAAGAAAAGTAGCAGGTTGGATAAAAAAAAATAAAATCCATCAATATGTTGTCTACAAGAGACACACCTAAAAAATGAAGATAAAGAAAGACTAAAAATAAAAGGGAGGGGGAATATGCCAAGTAAATGGCAACCAGAAAAAAAGCAGGAGTAGTTATGTTAATCTCTGATAAAACAAATTTCAATGCATAAATAAACCATCCCAAAAGGCAAGGAAGGTCACTACATAATGCTTAAAGGGTCAATAGGACAAGAGGACATAACAATAATAAATATCTATACACCAAATTAAAGACTTGAAAAATATGTAAAACACACATTAACAAAACAGAAAAGGGAAATAGACAACCCTACTATAGTACTTGGAGACTTCAATACACTGCTCTCAATAAAAGATAGAACTACCAGAAAGAGACTCAACAAAGATACTTGAGAATTAAACCACACAATAAATGAACTCGTTCTCATAGATTTTTATGGGCTAATGCACCCCTCCTCAAAAAAAAAAAAGCACAGTATCCTTTCTTTTCTCATGTGCATGGAACATTCTCCAGAATAGATTATGTTTTAGGTCACAAAACAAGCATCATTAAATTAAAAAAACAAAACAAACAAACCATAGAAATAAAACAAAGTATCTTCTAAGACCACAAAGCACAAAATTAGAAAGCAATAACAAGAGGATAAAGGAGAAAAAAACCATACATTTGGAAGCTGAACAACACCTTGCTTGAATATGACTGGGTACTAGATGAAATTAAAAATAAAATTAAAAAGGTTCTTGAAACAAATGACAATGAAAACACCACTTACCAAAACCTCTGGGAAAGAGCCAACACAGTAATAAAAGACCAATTTATAGCATTAAGCAAACATAACAACAGGTAGGAAAAAATGACCATTGACTCTCTAACCCAACATCTCCAACAAATTGAAAAAGAACAGCAAGAAAACCTGACACCCTCTAAAAAAGCTAAAATTATAAAAAAATGGACAGAAACAAATCAAATAGAAAACTGAAAAACAACTGAAACCATCAATAAAACTAGGAGTTAGTTCTTTGAAAAGGTAAATAAAATCGAGAAACCACTAGCAAAACTAAAAAAAGGAAAAGACACAAATACTCTGAATAAGAGATGAAATAGGCAACATCACAACAGAACTAACTAAAATAAAACAGCTAACATTGGAATACTATGAAAAACCAAACTCAAATAAATACAAAAACCTGGAGGAAAATCAACTACTGTACAATTCTTGGGATTAACCATCTTTAGTTAAATGGAGTTTTAATTTAAATGAAGCTTTGCTAATTTTAAGTGTTAAGCATTTTGCATTAAAGTATTCATGTAATAAAAAACAAAACAAAACAAAAAAAACCTGGAGGAAAGGGCTAAGTACTTAGAAATGCACAAACTACCTGAACTGACACAAACCAAAATGGAACACCTGAGCAGAACCATTACAAAAGAAGAAATTGAAAAGGTAATAAAACAACTTCTAGAAAAAAAAAGCCCTGGACCAGATGGTTTTACAAGTGAATTTTATAAAACATTCAGAGATGAACTGTCACACTGTCACCAATTCTAGATAAACTATTTCAGAAAAAAGAAAAAGATGGAATTGTCCCAGACTCATTCTATGAAGCAAACACATCATTGATATCAAAGCTGGGAAACCACACCACCAAAATAGAAAAGTATAGGTCAATATCTCTTATGAACATAGATGCAAAAATCTTGAATAAAATCTTGGCCAATAGAATCCAATGATATATCAAAAAATAGTTTATTACGACCAAGTGGGATTCAGGTTTGCAAGGATGATTCAACATAAGAAAAACAATTAATGTAATTAATCATATAAACAAAGCAAAGAAAAAGAACCACATGATCCTATCAATTGATGCAGAAAAAGCCTTTGAAAAAATCCAACACATTTCATGATTAAAACATGCAACAAAATAGGTTTAGAGGGGAAATTCTTCAACATAGTAAAAAGTGTATATGCAAACCTGAGAGCCAACATTGTTCTCAATGGAGAGAGATTAAAAGATTCGCTTTAAGAACAGAAACTAGGCAAGCATGTCCACTGTCACCTCTCTTATTCAATATTGTGTTGGAAGTCTAATGATAGCAATAACACAAGAGAAGGAATTAAGAGGTATCCAAATTGGCAAAAAAGGAGGTAAAATTATCTTCATATGCAGATGATATGATAGTATATTTAGAAAACCATAAATATTCAGCAAGAAAAGTACTGGATGTAGTTGACCAAGTCAGCAAAGTAGCAGGATACAAGATCAACATACAAAAATGATTTGGATTTCTCTACAGTGACAACAGGAGTACAGAGCTGGAGCTAAGAAAAACAATAACTTTCACAATAGCTAATCACAAGGTTAAATACTTGGGAGTATATCTAACCAGAAGCACAAAGTATCTATTCAAAGAAAATTACAAAACATTACTACAATAAATAAAAAAAAAGACCTGGAGAAATGAAAGCATATTCCTTGCTGGTGGATAGGGAGACTCAATATTGTAAAAATGGCAATACTACCAAAGGCAATTTACTTGTTCAGTGTAATCCCAATACAAATACCCATCCCATTCTTCAACAAGGTGGAAAAGGCAATCTCCAATTTCAAATGGAATGCAAAGAGGCCCAGAATAAGCACTGAGTGAAATATCTCAGTCACAAAAAAACAAATACGGCATAATGACGCTGTTGTAAAAGACGATAGACATAGGTGTTGGGCAGAGACTTAAAATGATGGGATAAATAATGTATACTGCATTGAAACAGATGGGGAGAGAACTGGTTAAAAGGGATATATGATTAGATATTATTGTTATAAGAGGAGTCCAGAATGAAAGTAGCATAGTGGAGTGGGCTTCGGGGGAGGATTGAATAACAATAAAATATTTTTTCTTTTATTTTTCAAAAAGGAAAGCAAATTGGAGGGGAGGGGTGGGCAGGGAGAAAAGTGCACCAATGAATGAATGGAAACCCAAAGTCTCTGTAAACTTTCATTAAAATAAAAGAATAAAATAAAATAAGTAAAATAAGAGAAACAAGGTAGGAGGCATCTCAGTTCCCGATTTCAAATCCTACTACCCTGCTGTCTGTGGTGGTCAAGACATCATGGTACAATGACAGACACAAAGATCAATGGAATAGCATTGATAATCCAGAAATTAGCCAATCTACCTATGGTCAACTAATTTTTGAGAAGGAGATGAAATCAGGTAAGTGGGGAAATGACAGCCTTTTAACAAATGGTGTTGGCAAAATTGGAAAATTATCTGCTTAAAAACTCAAGCAAGATCCACACCTCCTTCCATACACAAAACCCAACTCAAAGTGGGTCATGGATCTAGGACTAAAACCAAGGGCTCTAAACTTTATTAAAGAAAAGCTTGGAAGAACTCTGGAAGTCCTAATCCACAACATAAACAGTCTTCCAAGCATCCTGAAAAATCTACAACCAGGAGAAGATAAAATAGATGAATGGGACCTTCTAAAAATCAAACCCTTATGCACATCCAAAAAACTTCTCCAACAGGGTAAAAAGGGAAACCACAGACTGGGAAAAAATATTTGGCAATGACATGTCAGATAAGGGACTTATATCTAGAATTTATAAAATACTTGAACATAACAAAATATAAAGGTAAACAACCCAATTGAAAAATGGGCATGGGATATGAACAGACACTTCATCAAAGAAGACATTCAGATGGCAAACACATGAAGAAATGTTCAAAATTCCTAGCTCTAAGAAAGATGCAAATCAAAACAACTATGAGATATCATCTCACTCCAGTAAGACATAGAAAAATATAATAGAACAGCAAACCACAAACGCTGGCAAAGTTGTGTAGAAAGTGAAACCCTTATTCATTGTGGGTGGGAGTGTAAAATGGTGCAACCACTATGGAAGACTGTATGATGCTTTCTCAAAAAGTTGCAAAGAGAGATACCCTTTAACCCAGCAATTCCACTACTGGGAATATGTCCCAAAGAAACCATAACAGCCACACAACCAGATATATGCACACCCATGTTTATCACAGCTTTGTTCACAATAGCAAAGAGCTGGAAACAACCTGAGTGCCCATCAATAAATGAATGGATAGAGAAGCTCTGGCATATTCACACAATGGAATATTATGCAGCATTGAAAAACAAGGACATCATGAAATATTATACGAAATGGGTGACCTTGGAGGACATTATACTGAGTGAAATATCTCAATCACAAAAGGACAAATACTACATAGTGCCACTGTTGTAAATCGGTACTGATATCAGAGTTGGAGGGAGACTAAGACAGATGGGATAAATGATATATACTGCATTGAAACAGATGAGGGAGAGAACTGTTAAAAAGGGATATATGATTAGGTATTATTGTCATGACAGGAGTCCAGAACGAAGGCTGCATAGTGGAGTGGACTTGCCCGAGGGATTGTATAACAATGAAAGAATTTTTCTTTTACTTTTCAAAAAGAAGAGCAGACTGGGGTGTGGGGGAGGGGTGGGCAGGGAGAAAATGTAACAATGAATGAATCGAAATCCAAAGTCTCTGTAAATTTTCATTGTTGTTATTAAGTGCTGTGGAGTCGCAGGCGACTCATAAAGATCCTATGCAGGAGAGTTCTCAACGCTTGGGTATCTCTCATCCTCTCTCCAGGTTCATAGGGTTTCCGGAGGCAAGTTATTACGGAAGTGGGTGCCCCTCCTCCTTCCAGGAAATTTTTCATCATCATCATCATCATAATCATCATCATAATAATAATAATAATAATGATAATAATAAAGAAAATAAAGCCTATCCCCTAAAAGAAACCAACCCAAACATAAACCTAAAAAATGCTACCTCCTTCAGCTGTCAGTAATGGTACAGTGGTGAAAGGCTCTTCAAATAAACATCTGCCTCTCAAACTCACCACCTCCTGAGAAGGGAATTAGGATTGGCAGTTTGCCCAATCTGCCTAGAAGACTTTATGGGATAGTTCTTCAGTCATAGACAGTCTTGGAATCTACTCCACCCATAAAGATTTAATTAGGTAAGCATTGAAGAATGTATATAATGGAGAGCAATTTAAGATGTAATACAGAGAAATCAAGAAAGCATGATAATTATGTTAAAAGCAGGTAGCTATGAGTTTAACAAGGTTGGAGAAGGGAAATCATGGATGAGTAGAAAAGAGGCAGAGAAATTCTGTTTTCATTATCAGTCTAATAGTGTTGTGTTTGCTTTTTAAAAAACTGTATATATGAGTTTCGTTAAAAAAAGACCTGGAGAAGTGGAAGAATATCCCTTGCTCATGAATAGGAAGACTCAATATTGTGAAAATGGCAATACTACAAAAGGCAATTTACACTTTCAACGCAATCACAATACAACTACCAATTCCATTCTTCAATGAGATGG
>NW_006400048.1:1215730-1216827 GCF_000299155.1 Elephantulus edwardii | reverse complement strand
GCTGGCAAAATTGGAAAACTATCTGCAGAAGACTCAAGCAAGATCCACACATCACTCCATATGGAAAAACCAACTCAAGGTGGATCATGGACCTAGGACTAAGAGCAAGGACTATAAGCTTCATTAAAGAAAAACTTGAAAGACCTCTAGTCGTCCTATTAATCAACATAAACAGTCTTCCAAGTATCCTGAAAAATCTACAGCCAGGAGAAGATAAAATAGATGAATGGGACCTTCTAAGAATCAAATCCCTATACACATCCAAAGGCTTCTCTAACAGGGTAAAAAGGGAAGCCACAGACTGGGAAAAAGTATTTGGGAATGATATGTCAGATAAGGGACTTATATCTAGAATTTATAAAATACTTGAGAACCACAGCAAGATAAAGGTAAATAATCCAATTGAAAAATGGGCATAGGATATGAACAGACACTTCACCAAAGAAGACATTCACTAACGGGGTCCTGCCCGTTATATCGAAACAGTTCCGCTGAGAGAAGGGATGAGGATGAAATGAAGACATAGTGAGGCTATGATGATAGCAAATAGCAACTTTAACATATTTTGGAAAAGGCTTATATAGGTTTTAGAAGCATGCCTACAGGGCTAATCACATTATCTCATTTCCATCCGAGATGTTGACTGTTAGGTCAAACGTTAGCACCAACAGACCTCAACACAAAACAAAGATATCTTCCAGAATGCCTTATCATGTGCTTTGAGGAACAAAGAGTCTCTGAGGATAAAGAGCAACACCTTGCTCGAAGTCTGAGACCTATGGTCACTCCCAATTCATTAGCATCCTGCTTCCTCGAACTGTTTACTGCCAAGCAGATGTTCTAGACAAGATGGAATCAGTCCTGTTGGTTTTACAATGCAGTGCTAATCTTGCTTTGCAATTTAGCCAGACCACCAACAATTCACATGGGTAATAAGCACATCTTTCTGTCAAACATTCTTCTGGGTGGTATAGCACTGGTCTGTGCGTTGCTGTACAGAGGTAACTCGTGGTTGCTGTGATGCTGAAGCCTGTGACAGTGATGTGCCAATTGTGGTAATGGGCACCCATGGTGGACAGTGTTGGCTGGAGCTTCCC
>NW_006400048.1:1213261-1214405 GCF_000299155.1 Elephantulus edwardii | reverse complement strand
ACCATGGCCTGTATCAGACGCACCTTAGTCTCCAGAGAGACACCATTGCTCTTCAGTACTTTGGAGAGGTCCCTAACAGCAGCCTTTCCCATGGCAATACGCCTTTTAATTTCCTGACTACTGGTGCCAAGAGTGTTGACTGTGGAGCCAAGCAAACTAAAGCTTTGAACAATCTCAATCTCTTCACCATCCATCCTGTTGGTGCCAGTTGGCCCAGTGGTGAGAATCTTTGTCTTCTTGACATTGAGCCTCAATCCATGTTGGAGGCTGCAGTCCAAGACCCTCTGCAGCAAGCGCTTCAGGTCCTCTTCAGTTTCAACAAGCAGGGTTGTGTCATCTGCATAACGCAAATAGTGGAGCGCATTTGGGATGGGGGAGGGCAGGGTTGTATACCAACGAAGAAGTTTATCTTTTGCTTTTCAAAAAAAGGAGTGAACTGGGAGAAAGTGGGTAAAGAAAAAAGTGCAACAATGAATGAATGAAAATCCAAAATCTCTGTACATGTTCATTAAAATGAATAACATAAAAGTTAATAAAAAAACAACAAAAACTGTGTATGTGGGTTTCTTTTATTAAGAAGTTAAATATTTCCATTTCTTCTACATAATTCTAATGTACTTTGCTAACCTGGAGTCACAATAGTAGATTGAGATTGCATTTTTTTAGATTGTATTTTTAAATACAGTAGGCCTATATGAAAATGAAAAATAAAAAGTCACTATTGGACCCTGTCCATCATCACCCTCTCTTTCTGCCAGAATCCTTCACATTTGCTTTCCTCTTTTCTTTCACCCATCAAACTGTGCAACCTTGTGGTTTCACTCTCACTCATCATCATTCCTCTGCTCCCCTTCTTCTTCCCCTTGAGTTCTTGTACATATTTTACTAGTGATCTTTCTATTTTTACAGTAATGGACTTATTCAGTATTTGTCCTTAGGAGATTGCATTAGTTCAATCAGCATAATGCTCTCCAGCCTCTCCCAAGTTACATTTGTTGTTGTTGTTATGTGCCATCAAGTCGTTTCCGACTCATAGCGACCCTATGCACAACAGCTCTAAACCCTCCTCTATCCTGCGCCAACCGCACCGCCTCTGACACACCCATCCCGATTACCCCAGTCACGGAATCAATCCATCTCATAG
>NW_006400048.1:1206852-1212301 GCF_000299155.1 Elephantulus edwardii | reverse complement strand
GACCCCTTCTAAACCCAGCCTGGACTTCCGGCAGTTCTCTGCTGATGTGCTGTTCTAATCGTTTTTGGATGATCTTCAGCAGAATCTTGTCCCAAGTTACATGGTATATTTTTAAATAATTTCTCCTGAGTATTGTATAGTATTTCATTGTTGAATGTACCATTTCTCCTTCTATTCACTTGTGGTTGGACATTTGGGCTTTTTCCAGGGTCTTGGGATGGTGAATATGCTGCTATAAACATTGGTGTACAAATCTCCATTTGTGTCTCAGTTCTAACTTTCTTGGAGTATATATTCCTAGCAGTGGAATACCTGGGACATATGAAGTTTGTATGTATTTTTTGAGAAAACACCAAGCCATCTTCCAGAGTGGTTGCACCATTTTATAGTCCTACTAAAAGTGTCTTAGAGTTCCCATATCTCCGTGTGCTTTTCAACATTTATTATTTGCTGCCATACTAAACTTATCTATTGCTACTGGGGTCAGATGGTATCTCATTGTAGTGTTGATTTGCATCTCTCTTATTGCCAGTGATCTTGAGCATTTCTTCATGTATCTGTTGGCAACGTGACTGTCTTTGTGAAAATCTTTCCATGTCTTTTGTCCTTTTTGTAATTGGGTTATCAGTCTTTTCTTCTGGAGGCCCTGGAGTATTCTGTAAACTTTTGTAAGGAGATCCTTGTCTGAAATGGTCTTGCCTAATGTTTGTTCCCAGTCAGTAGGCTTTCCCCCCCACCCTGTTGGACAAAGTTTTTTATGAACACAGGGATTTAATCTTTAGGAAGTCCCATTCAGTACCCTAAAGAAACCAAAACTGCCATCCAAGCAGATATATGCACACCCATGTTTATTGCTTCTTTGTTCACAATAGCAAATAGTTGGAAACAACCCAAGTGTCCATCAACAGAAGAATGTATAGAGAAGCTGTGGTATATTCACACAATGGAATACTATGCTGCATTGAAAACAAAGAACTCATGAAATATTATACAAAATGAGTGACCCTGGAGGACATTATGCTGAGTGAAATATCTCAGCCACAAAAAAAGAACAAATACTGCATAGTGCCACTGTTGTAAAATGGGACTGAGATCGGGGTTGGGGGAACATAAAAGGAATAAACTATCTAGCAAAAAACCAGTATGTATGAACTGCCAAGTTAATCAGTCTTGAGAACACAAAGGAAGAGGGAGGCCAATGGAAGACCTAGAGACCCATTTATGTATAAATTCCTCTCTAGACACCAGGATCCCTGGAGGCAAAGAGAGTACCGTGCAGCTAATAAAAAAGTCGACAGTTTGAAAACAGCAGATGCTCCACAGGAGAAAGATGAGGTGGTCTGTTTTCAACAATGTTTATACTTTTGGAGACCCCAGAGCAGTTCTACTCTCACCTAGAGTGTGGATAAAAGTTGGCATTGACTCAGAGGTAGAATAAATAAGTATTGTCTGAGGCTAGATTTACCCGAGTATTTCCATTACATGATTCCATCAATTCCCTTTTCTGGACAGACCAGAGTCAGATTTCTGGAACATTTCTTCAAGAAATAAACTGTCTTCAAAAGGTCTTCTAGATAATGCAGCACTCCCCGCCCCCAGCTAAATGAAATAAACTCACTCAATCCATATCTAGACTCTGCGTAATGGAAAGAAAGTGTCCAAAGATCCAGTGTTCATAGTAGTCATTGTTCGTTTTCAGAACAAAGTAAAAGCTTAGACTCAAAGCGCTGGTCTCTGGGGGAAGGGGGGCAGTTGACATAAATGTCCTCTGCAGTCTGATCCATGCCAGTTGCACTTCTGTTTTCAGGGGTTTTTCTGTTTTCGGAGGGTGGCTAGAAAAACAAACAGTGGAAGATTTCAACAATATGCCCCGCTTTAGCAGCTAGAACAGATGCTCTACTGAAAAAAAAAAAAGAAAAAAAAAAGAGAAGAGGGGATAAAGAATGTATACTGCATTGAAACAAATGAGGGAGAGAACTGTTTAAAAGGAATATAGGATTAGGTGTTTTTTTCATGACAAGATTACAGAAAAAAGAAATGCATAGTAAAGTGTACTGTGTACTTGGGGGGGGAATTGTATAACAATAATTTTTTTTTTCTTTTCGAAGAGAAAAATGAACTTGGGGGAGGGATGGACAGGGAGGAAAATGTGTAACAGTGAATGAATGGGGAAAAAAGTAAATGGAAGGAATATGCTGTAAAAAATATATATGTTGCATTAAAATAATTAATAAAAAAATAATAGAAAAATTCAGACAAATATGTAAAAACAATTTTGAACAATATAATATTAAATTTGTAAAATCCCATTGAACTGAACCTTTTACATAAGGCAAGGAAACACAAGCTCAAATGTAATTGGTTTACTTTCTTTTAAACTTAGAGCTAGTAACATTATTAATATGATCATATGAATAATTTCCAATCTAAATAAATATGTTTCATTAAAAAAAAGAAAGTCCCACTCATCAATTTTATCCTCTCCAGGTTGTGTATTTCTGGCTGCTTTTGGCAGCCATAGACTTTATATCATAGGCTTAGCCTTCTAAGCTTGGTCCTTGTTTGTTTCTTAAGAACTTTATGGTTTTGGGCTTTACTTCCTGGCTTCTGATTCATCTTGAGTTGATTCTTGTGTATGATGTGAGATGTGGATTCTGTTTCAGCTATCTGCAGGTAGCAGTCCAATTTTGTAGCACCTTTTGTTAAAGAGGTTGTCACATTCCCATTTGATAGGTTTTCTTTATTTGTCGAGTATCAGTTGATAGATGGGTCCATTTCTGGGTTCTCAATTCTGTTCCGCAGGCCTATGTACCTGCCATTGTATCAGTACCATCCTGTTTTGCTTACTACTGCTGTGTACTAGGTTTTGAGGTCAGGGGTACTATGCCTCCCACTTCATTTCTGTGTTTCAGAAAGTGCTTTGCTTATTTGAAGTATCATTCCCCTCTGAATGAATTTTACATTTCCCTTTTGATCTCCTTGAAAAGGAATTTGGTGTCTGTATTGTGATTGCATTGAACAAATTTTTTCCTCTTTTTTTCCGTCACACAGATTTTTTTCAGATGGAAAACTATCCTCCTTAAGCTTTTATTTTGTGTCTCTTTTTCTCATTTCTTTTGTTGTTAGTTTCTACCAAACTGGCTCAGATTTACGGCAATTCTATGTACATCAGAGAGCACAGTGCACAATCCTGTGTCATCTTTTTGATCCGTGGTATCTATTAATCTATTGCTGTAAGTGATGTATGTTTTGAGTGCCTCCTAACCTAGGGGCCTCATATTCTAGCACTATGTCAGTTGCACTTCTCTGACCAAGACAATGATGCACAAGGGAATAAACTACTCAAGACTTTCCTTATTCCAGAGATAAGGGGAGGGGAATCCAAGGTCCAGTGGTAAGAACCTTTTTTTTCTTGACACTGAGATGCAATCCATATCGAAGGCTATATTCTTGATCTTCTACAAGAAGTGCTTTAAGTCTTCCTCACTTTCAGCAAGCAAGGGTGTATCATGTACATAATGCAGGCTATTGGTAAGGTTCCTTCCAATCCTGAAACCACACTCCTCTTCACAGAATCCAGCTTCTTGGATAATTTGTTCAGCATACAGATTGAATAGGTACTGAACAATAGATAGCATCATGATCGATATAGCAGAGATTGAAATTTTCAACACTTCATCTTACTTGTATCCACAATTAACACCCTTGCTACCAGCAGTCAGGAAATAAAAAGACACATTTCACTGAAAAGTCTGAAGTTAGGACCTCTCCAAATTATTGTGGAATAATGATGTAAATTTGAGACTAAGGTGTGTTTCATCCAGGCCATAGTCTTTCCAGTCACTTGCTATGCCCCTGAGAGCTGGACGTTGAATAAGGATGACAGAAAAAGAATTTATGTCTTTGAGCTGTGGTGTTGGAGAAGAGTGCTGGACCTCATATGGAAGGCAAAATGTACAAACAATATGTTTTGGAGAGGGTGCAGGTGGAGTGCCTTGGACTCAAGAATGATGAGACTTTGCCTCACATATTTTGTGCATGTTGCTAGGAAGAGATATTCCTTGGAGAAGAACATGATGCTGGAAAGGTGGAGGGTCAGTAAAGGAGAGGAAGACCCTCAGCCAAGTGGATTGACACCGTGCCTGCTGCAGTGGGCTACTTTATTTCAAGAAGTGTGAAGATGGCACAAGATAGGGTGGGTTTTAGGTCTGTTGTTCAGAGGATAGATGAGTCATAGTTAACTCTATGACACCTAACAACAACAAGAAGACACAGAAAATATATAAAGCTCACCTCTGTCCTTATCAATTATATTTCAGAGATAAAAATTATCATTTTAATAATAAGAAACATGATGGTTAAAACTTCTAAAATGATGATTAAAACAGAATTTGTTATTTTCTAAGCTAACATACTTACCATTTTTTATCATTTGTTTCAAAATAAACCAATTAATTAATTAAAATACTTTAACTTTAAAAAATGTCAGACTAAATTTTTTAGTCCAACAAAAACAGGTAGTTGGAGTATTTTACCAGTCTACACTGGAATTTATGTCAAATTTACCAAATGTGAATATTTACAAAATGGAATCCTAATGGCATATTGCCATGAATTAAAACAAAATGAAACAGAAAGATGCTTTGTTTTCTCAATAATAACATCATTTAAGCCACTGTTTGATAATTAGAGACAGCATGTCCCATAATTAAAGTGAAATGGAAACTTATTTGTCCCTAAAATAATTTGTACTCTTATATGGCCACAAAAATCTAGTGGACAAGTCAAATAAACTCTAAGTATGGACTTATTTTTGTTAACACTAGAAGTAAATCCTGCACATTTAGATTTTAAAAGTAAAAATTAAAGAAATAGGAATAATAAAATATAATTACACTACTTTATATTATATCATATTATGGAAGATAAACTACTCAAATCCAGCTGATACAATTGTATGTAATGACTCCATGACAGAAAGTCAAACAGTTGAATATCATTGCCTAAGCAAATAGATAAAATTACCAACATCATCAGTAATTCACATTCATTTATCAAATGGGGAAAAAAAGGAATAAAGATTCATCAAGAATCAGGGAGAAAAAAGTAGATTTGATGGCTTGATAATAATATTTTCCAGTAAGGTCATTTGGGCTAAAATAAAAACAGCCCACTTATTATAAGGTAATTTCTGAGAATATGGCATTTGAAATGACAGTCAAATATTAAGAAGAATTCATTCATAAAGAATATATATGTATATGCCAAAAGTTGAAATGAGACAGAATAGTGTGAGGTGAAGCATGACTGAGAAAGGTGTTTTCCAAGATCAAAGCCAAAACTATGTCATATGTCATATATGTTTATTCCTCTAAAAAGTGCACATTTAACATAATAGTGAAGAACATAGAGCTGTTGAATACTCATATTCAATATATATATATATGTA
>NW_006400048.1:1194438-1200512 GCF_000299155.1 Elephantulus edwardii | reverse complement strand
TGTGCATAGGGTCGCTATGAGTCGCAAACGACACGACGGCACATAACAACAACAACAACCACAATCTATATTTGGATTGTGTTGAACATGTAGATTGCTTTTGATAGGATTGTCCTTTTCACAATATTGTGTATTCTTATCTATGAACAGGGTACAGTTTTCCATTTCTCCAGGTCTTGTATTGTGTTTTGCTGAAATGTTCTACAGTTTTCTTTGTATAGGTATTTTGTATCTCTAGTTAGGTTTACTCCCAAGTGTCACAATTTTTGCTTGGCTATTGTAAAAGGTATCACTTTCTTGACTTCTTTCTCTAAGTTCTCTTTGTTATTTTAGAGGAATCCCAGTGATTTTTGGATATTGATCTTTTATCCTGCCACTGTGCTAAGTTGGTCTACTAGATCTAAAAGTTTTTTTGTTGAGTTTTTAGAGTTTTCTGTGTACACTATCATATCATCTGCATATAGTGATGGTTTAACCATCTTTTTGCTAATCAGGAGGACTTTTCTTTCCTTCTCTTGTCATAATGCCCCGGCAAGTACTTCCAATACAATATTGAATAGCGGTGGCGACAGTGGAAATCCTTATCTTGTCTTTGTTCACTAAGAAAATGCTTTTAGTCTTTATTGATAATGATATTCACTCTTGATTTTACATATATACTTCTGACTATGTTGAGGAAATTCCCTTCTATTCCAATTTTGCTGAGTGCCTTAACCAGAAAGAGGTGTTGGAATTTATTAAATGCCTTTTCTACATCAATTGCTAGGATTATATGGTTCTTGTTGTTTTGTTAATGTAGTGGATTACCTTGATTGCTTTTCTTATGTTGAACCATCATCCTTGCATACATCTTCTGAATCCTACTTGGTTATGATGAATTTTTCTTATATGCTTTTGGATTCTATTGTCTAGGATTTTGTTGAGGATATTTGTGTCTATGTTCATGAGAGATATTGGTCTGTTTCTTTTTCTGTAATATTGGTTTTCTTTTTTGGTAATATCTTTGCCTGGTTTTGGTGTTAAGGTTAAGCTTTCTTCATAGAATTTCTCTGGGAGTGTTCCCCCTCTCTCCCCCTTTTATTTGGAAATAAGTAGAATTGGTGACAAATCTTCTCTGAATGTTTGGTACGATTCAGCTGAGAAGACATCTAGTCCTGGATTTTTTTTTTTTGAAGAGTCTATGACCTGCTCAATTTCTTCTTTTGTGATGGGTCTGTTCAGATGTCCTACATCTGACCATGTCAGTCTGGATAGGGCATGAGTTTCAAGAAAGTTTTCCATTTCTTCTAGGTTTTCAAATTTATCCAGGTATAGCTTTTCATAATATTCTGATATTATAGATTTAATTTTTCCTGGTTCTGTTGTGATGCCAACTCTATAATTCTTTAATCAAGTTATTCATGTCTTATCCTTTTTTTTCTTTTGTTAAGTTTGCCTATAGTTTGTCAACCTTATTAATCCTTTAGAGAAAACCAGCTCCAGGTCTTATGATGATTTCCATTGTTTTTCTGTTTTTTTATCTCATTGATTTCAGGTCCTGTTTTTATAATTTTCTTTGTTCTAGAGGATAGGGGATGAGATTGTTGCTCTTTTTCTATTTGATGAAGGTGCTGAGTTAATCATTAATTTTGTTTCTTTGTGTGTGTGTGTGTGTGTGTGTGTGTGTGTGTGTGTGTGTGTGTTTTGCTATGTGAACTGCTACCAGAAGACTGCCTTAGCTGCATTCCAGAGGTTTTGGTACATTGTGTTTTCATTATCGCTTGTTTTAAGGAACTTTTAAAATTAAATTCTTTATTTCTTCTATAACCCAATCTTATTCTAGCAGGGTATTATTTAGCTTCCACATTGGCAGTTTTATAAGCTTTATCCTTTTGTGGTTAATTTCTAGTTTTTATAGCATTGTGGTCTGAGATGATACTTTGTGTTATTCAAATGTTTTTTAATTTGTTGAGGCTTGCTTTGTGCTCTGAAATGTGATCAATTATGGAAAATGTCCATGTGCACTTGAGAAGAAAGTGAATTTTTAATTGAGTGCAGTACTCAGAATACAACTACAAGGTTTGGTTGGCTTAATGTATAGTTTAGATCTTCTGTATCTTTTTAAAGTTTCTTTTGAGTTGATTTATCCTTTGGCTAGAGTGGTGTGTCAAAGTCTCCTACCACTATTGTGGTGCTGTCTATTTCTTTCTTCAGTTATGTCAACAGTTTTTTTATGTATTGTAGGTCTATCATTTAGTGCATAGATGTTAACTTAACGTTATGTCTTCTTGACATACCTTTAATTTTGTATAGTACTCTTCCTTATCTTTTATGGTGTTTTACATCCTGAAGTCTATTTCGTCAGAGATTAGTATTGCTACTTCTGCTTTTTCTTGTGGATGCCAATTGCTTGATATATTTTTTTCTCAGCCTTTGATTTTGAGTCTTTCTATCTCTGTTTCTTAGATATATTTCTGGTAGACAACATATTGATGGGCTTTGTTTTTATCCGTTTTGCTACTCTATTTCTCTTGATTTAGTCAATTAACATTAAGTGTGATTATTAACAGGTCAGATTTTATTGTTGTCATTTTGCTGTTTCCAGTATGTATGTATTTATTAATGTTCTTAGTTATGTATGTATATGTATATATGTATGTATGTAGTTAGTTAGTATGGTCCATGCACTTTCATTTCGTATCTCTGTATGAAGGACTTCCCTTAAAAGTTCTTGTAGATTTGGTCTTATTTTTCACTGATTTCTTATGTTCCTTTTGTGTGTGTGTTTTCTTTCCCCCCTTTTTAAAAGTTTATTATTAATTTCAATGAAAATTTACAGATTTTGGATTTCCATTCATTCATTGTTGCACATGTTCCTGTTTTTTATGCAAAGGATATAATTTCTCCTTCATATTTAATGGGGAACTTTGCTGAGTACAGAATTCTTGATCAACTATTGTTTTCTTTCACTTTCTGTATACGCCACCCCATTGCCTTATTGCTTGCATGGTTTCTGCTGAGAAATCATAACTTAATCTAATTACTTTTCCTTTGTATGCAATTCTTTGGTTTTCTCATTATCTTTTTAATATTCTATCCTTATCTTTTATTTTCAAAATTTGATTGAAAATCAACGTCTTTGTTTTGCTGCCCAGCCTGTTTGGTGTTCTTGAATATGGATTTCCCTATCCCTGCCCCTGTTGTATTCTGGAATGCCAGTCATATCTATGTTGTTCCTCTTGATGCCATCCCATATGATTCTAAAGTTTTCTTCATTTTATTTGCATGTCATCTCTGAATCTCTGATTTTTCTTCTAGTATGTTTCCATTGAGGTTCTTATCTTGAAACTCAGGGACTCTGTGCTCCATCTCTTCTGTTCTACATATTTGCCCCTCCAGCATGTTGAACACCATTTTGGTCTTGATATTCTGGATTGCATTTTCATGTACTTCTGTTACTTTCAGTACTGTGTTTGCTATACCCTCTCTATCTTGTAATGGTTTTTAAAATTCTTATCTTTTTATATGTAGTTTTAATTCTTTCTTCCATCTTTTGGATTTTCTTCTGTAGTTGTGCAAGTTCCTCTCCATCAATATATTTCTTCTTGCTCTCTGTTTCTGGAGTGTATGCTTTCTTTATGGCTTCCATTGTTTCTCCCATCAATTGCACCTTCTTCCATAGCTCTTTAAAGAATTACTCATCAACACATTTCTTTGGTTCTCTACATCTAGGGTATTCCCTGTATTTGTGGCTTCCATTGTGGGGTTTTTGTCAGTTTAATTTATTTTTGTAACTGTTCAAATAGCTCCATTTTAACCAATATCATCTACCTTCTTGACTCTGGAGTATTCTTTGGGTTTGTCTCAATGTCTGGGTTTTTTTCTTTCTTTTTTTTTTTTTAGTAGACTTGCTTTGTTTTTTTAGAGTGTTTGAAGCTGTCTGTTGCTTTCTTGACACTATGCAAAGTTTTTCTTGGTATTAGGCACTTTCTATTGTGTCTGCATAATTTGTGGGTAGTTCCCATTTTTATAATGTTATTGATTAGTTTCCATTTAAAAATGTTTGATCTATGGGATGAACCATTCACTCTACTGGAAGTCCTTTCTGGGTAATGTTCCTTTCCTAAAGTCCTCCAAGTTCTCTCTGTTCTGTACTGCAGGCCTGCAGGAATCTTACCTTAATGTAGTTTCCTCTCTCAAACTTTCTTGTCTTCCTAGGTCTATGGAATGGCTGGGTGGTGTGAGACTGGGTGCTGCACTTAAGCTGTTTCTGTCTAGGGAGGTTTCAAGTCAGCTCACTTTCTTGCAGCTCACTGTGCCAGTTGGGAAAGCTGAGAAAGTCTTTCCCCTGCTTGTAGCTCTTTGTCTCAAACTCTCTTGTCCTGTTTGGTGTCTGAGATGGCCCCATAGTTGTGGAGGCACAGATTCCCAAATGGAAGGACCCTGTCCCAGGGAAATTTCAGTCCTCACTCTCCCTGCAAGTACCTGAAACTCAGGGCTCTGGGGAGGAGTGTCTCACCTGATCAAACTTTCTTTCCTAAAGCTTAATGTTTTCCTTTGTCTTTGGAGCGGTACTAGACCAGAGGTGCAAATTTAAGTAGTTTATGTTCATTGTGGTCTCAAGTCAGCACTCCTTCTAGCAGAAAGTTGAGAAAGTTTTTCCCTTGCTTGTATCTCTGTGTTCTAAACTTCTTTTCCTGTTTTGCTCCTGAGATGGCCTTGTAGAGGGTCCTTGCCCCAGTGAAATTTCAGTCTGTTCTCTCTTTAGAGTTCTTTACTGTTAATGACTAGAATTCAGGATATCACATTTATAGTGTTATGTTTGTCAAGAAATGATAGAGGAAATATGAAGACATTTAGTATAATTGAAAAGGTGAAAAACTGAGGAAAGAAGAGATAACAAATAGAGAGAAAAACCAGTCCACACATAAAGAAAAGTTGTTGTTGTTTGCCTTTGAATCAAGCACAACTCATAGCAACCCTATGAAAAAAAAAGGTCTGAAGTCCCCCTACAACTATCAACATTTATCAAAGATCATAGCGTTTCCAGAGGCATGTTGTTTAGGAAGTGGATGCCATTTTTATAATTTGCCTTCATTGTCATAGGACATTATTTACTGCATCTAATATGAATGTTGATTGAACTTAGCTTCTCAGAATGCCAAAGATCAGATGTTGTCAGTAATAAAATAGGCTCTGACCATGAGAAAGTGACACAGCCACAAAACAATCAAATGTTCAGACAAGTATTACTCATTTATTGAATGGCTACCTCCATTCCTTAACTTAGCATTTTCATCACTCAATAAACTTTTGTTAAATTCTTCTCACGCATGTGCCAGACACATGGGCCTATCTATCAGTTAAGAAACAAAACAGTAGCTGCCTATTTGACTCCACTCAATGGCAACCCCATGTATATCAGAATTGTTGTTGTTGTTATGTGCCATCGAGTCATTTACGACTCATAGCGACCCTGTGCACAACAGCCCTAAACTCTGCTCTATCCTGAGCCAACCGCACTGCCTCGGACACACCCATCTCGATTACCCCAGTCACCGAATCAATCCATCTAATAGAGGGTCTTCCCCTCCTGCGCCATCCCTCCAACCTCCCAAGCATGATGTCCCTCTCCAAGGACCCATCCCTCCTGGCAACATGTCCAAAGTATGTCAGACGAAACCCCAGAATCCTTGCCTCCACGGAGTTGCTTGGTTTAATCCTCTCCAGGATGAATCTGTTTGTTTTCCTGGTAGTCCATGGTACATTCAATACTCTTCTCCAGCACCACAGCTCAAAGGCGTCAACTCTCCTTCTGTCCTCCCTAGTCATTGTCCAACTCTATGATGCATAACAAGCAATTACAAAGACCATGGCCTGTATCAGGCACATCTTAATCTTCAGAGAGACACCGTTGCTCTTGAGTACTTTAGAGAGGTCCCTAACAGCAGACTTTCCCATCGCGATATGCTTTTTGATTTCTTGACTGCTGGTGTCAAGAATGTTGACTGTGGAGCCTAGCAAACTGAAGCTGTGAACAATCTCAATCTCATCGCCATCCACCCTGATGCTGCCAATTGGTCCAGTGGTGAGAA
>NW_006400048.1:1185075-1192958 GCF_000299155.1 Elephantulus edwardii | reverse complement strand
TTCTCCAGTGGTTCCTTCCACAGATGTAATTGATCTGATTCCTATGCATACCATCAGGTGAAATCCATGTGTATAACCTGCGTTTATGTCTCTTATAAAATGTATTTGCAATGAATAAGTCATTGGTCGTACAAAATTCAATCATTTTATCTCCAGCTTTATTTCTGTCACCAAGCCCATGTTTTCCAACTACTGAGTCTTCTTCTCTCTTCCCAACTTTTGCATTCCAGTCACCTATCATCTTGATTGCATGTTTGATCTATCTCCGACTGTAAAAGTTGGTAGAAATCATCTATTTCTTCTTTGGCTCTGGTTGTTGGTGCATATATCTGAATGATGACTTCCTTGTAAGCGTATGGATATAATCCTGTCACTCACGATGTTGTACTTCAAGATGGATAGAATTATGATTTATAGGATAATAGTCCATGTGTGTCTATGCCGTTGTTCAGTGCCATTGAGTCAATTATAACTCATTACCAGAAAATGTACAATAGATCTTAACTTTGCCCTATTCTGTGCCATCCTCATTATCTTTGACACGCTTGAGTTTATTCCTGCAGTCACCATACCAGTCAATCTCTTTTGCTGACATTCTACCCTTCCAAGCATGATTTCCCTTTCCAAGGAATTGACTCTCTTAGCAACATGTCCAAAGTGTTTAAGATGAAATTTCACCATCCTTGCCTCCAAGGAGCACTCTGACTTCACTTTCCCTAAGACATATGCTTGTTCTTTTGGCAGTCTATTCAGCATTTGTCTTCAACTTCATAAATCAAATGTATCAATTCTTTTGTTTCCTTTATTCACTGTCCAGCTCTCAGATGCATAGCAGGTGATTGGAAAGACCATGGCTTGGAGCGCGCGCGCACACACACACACACACACACACACACACACACACACTTCCTTAGCCTTTAGACTGATATCATTGCTCTCCAGGACTTTGGAGAGATCCTTGACATCAGACTTTCTCAAAGGCCTGTATCACCAAATCTCCTGACTACTTAATACCAAGGTATTGGTTGTGTCTAAACAAGATGAAACCATTGGCAATTTCATATTCTCCCAATCTATCATGATGCTGTCCATTGGTTTAGTGTTGAGAATTTTAATTTTCTTGATATTGAGATGTAATCTGCATCCAAAGTAACAGTCCTTGATCTTCTGTACTAAGAACCTCAAGTCCTTACACTTTTAGCAAGAAAGTTTGTGTTATCTGCATAATGAAGTTTGTTGTTGAAGAGTCTTCCTTAAATCCTGATGCCACACTTTTCTTCATAAAGTCATCTTCTCAGATGTTTTGCTTAGCATACAAATTGAATGCTTAAGAATTCTGGAGGACAACTGCCTGGCCAACTGACTGGAAGAGATCCATATATATTCTCTTTCAAAAAAAGTAACCCAATAGAGTGTGAAAATTATTGAACAATAGCACTAATATCACACAAAAGCAAAATCCTGCTAAAGATTATCCTAAAATGACTGGAACAGTACATTGACAGAGAATTAACAGAAATACAAGCTGGGTTTAGAAGAGATTGTGGCATCACCAGTGACATTATCACCAGTGTTAGCTGGATCTTGGCCAAAAGCAGAGAGCACCAGAGAATGTCTATCTGTGTTTCATTGATTATGCAAAGGCTTTTGACTGTATGGATCACAACAAATTGTGGATAGCTTTGGGATGGGAATCCCAAAGCACTTGTGTTCATATGAAACTCAGACCAGGAAACAGTTTTCAGAACAGATAAAGGAAACACTACATGGTTCAAAATCAGGAAAGGAGTACATCAGGGGTGCATTCTGTCTTCATACAATTTCAATCTACATGGGAATAGATTATTTGGGAGACTGGGCTTAATCAGGAGGAATGTAGCATCAGGATTCGAGGAAAACTCATCAATAATCTGCAATAGTCAGATAACACAACCTTGCTTTCTGAAACGAAGGAAAATCTGAAGCACTTGCTGCAGAAAGTCAAAGACTAGTCTTCAATCTCACCATTGGGCCAATTGACAGCACAATGATAGATGAAGATTGAGGTTGTTAACAATATCAGCTTGTTTTGTTCCACAGTCAACATTTCTTGGCACCAGCAGTCAGACAATCAAAAGATGAATAGCACTGGGAGACTTTGCTGTCAGGGACCTGTCCAGAGTACTGAGAAGCAAAGATGTCAATGTAGAGACCAAGGTGCTCCTAATTCAGGCCATGGTCTTTGTAATTACTTGGTCTGCATTAGAGAGCTGGACAATGATTAAGGGTGACAGAAAAAGACTTGATGTCTTTGGATTGTGGTGCTGAAGAAGAGTATTGAGCATACTATGGGTCACTAAGAGAATAAACAGGTTTGTCTTGGAGATGGTGAAACGAAGTTTCTTCTTGAAGGCTAGGATTTTGAAGCTCCATCTCACATACTTTGGGTATATGGCCAGGAAGTCCTTTGAGAAGGACATCATGCTCGGAAGGGTGTAGGTACAGTGCAGGAGAGGAAGATGCCAGGTAAGGTGAACTGACACAGTAACTGGGATAATGGGGGTAGATGTGTCAGTCAGCAAGGCTGGCTCAGGATAGTGCAAGTTTCAGAGTTTTTGTATATAGGATCGCTGTGATTTGCAGATGACTTTACAGAACATAACAATAACACAGAGGAAGGATACATACAGTTCTGACACATACCTTTCCAGATTCCAAACCATTCAGTGTTCCCTTGCTCTGTTCAAACAAGAAATTCTTGGTCTAGGCATAAGTTTGTATATGCATCATTAAGTTTTCTGTAGTTCCCATTCTTCTCCATGTTAGTCATAGCTTGTTAAGATCCACATAGTCAAACACCTTTGCATAGTCAATGAAACACAAGTAGACATTCTTCTGTGTTCCCTTTGAGCCAAGATTCTCTCTCTCTCTCATACATCTATTGTGTGTTGTATATATTGTTGAGTCAGAACCAACTAATAGCTGAGCCTTCAGAAGGTTTTCAGAGGCTGTAAATAACACAAGAGGAGTTTACCCATATTTCTTCCACAGTGTAACTGGTGGAGTTGAACAACCAGGATTTGAGTGAACAACACAACTCCTTAACCACCAGAGCGTGCTCTCTCTCTCTGGAGCTGTAGTTTTCTTAGCTGTATAATACCAATGATTAACATATTTAGTTATTAACTAAAAGGTTGAATCCTTGAGTACACCTACAGATGCCTAGAAGAAAAGCCTGATGGTCTACTTCTAAAGAATCAGCCATTGAAAACTCTGTGGATCATGATCCTACTCTGATATACTTGGGGGTCCCATTGGATGTAGTCAGCTTGGCAGCAAGTGACTGGCTTCTTAACTAATATATCCCAACACCCTTGGTAGCAACAGTCAATAGACAAATAAAAATGGGTTGTATTGGAAAAATCTGTTGTCAAGGTTCTCTTCAGAAAGCAAAAGAACAAATATATCAGTTTAAAGACTAAGGTGCACTTCATCCAAGACATGATATTTTCAATTGTTTCCTCTGCAACTGAAAGATGGACAATGAATAAGGGAGAGGAAAGAATGGATGCCATTGAATTTTTGTGTTGAGAAAGAGTACTGAATATGCTATAGACTGCCAAAAGAAAAGACAAATCTATCTTGGAGTATTCTGTAGAGGTAAAGAAACTTAAAATTGCATACTTCGAGCATGTTGTCAAGACAGGATATTTCTTGGAAAAAGACACCATGCTGGGAGAGTTGGATGGATCATTAAAATAGGATAACCCTCAATGAGATGCATTGACACAAATTGACTATAGCAATAGGCATCATGGGGATAGTGATAGGGCAGGGTTCAGATATTTATGTGAAGTGTGCCTCATTTATGTTTGGCATATTTTCAGGAGGAACCAGTCATTGGAGGGAAACAAATTCTAGAATGGTAGAGAACCAGTGAAATGGAGGAGGACCCTCAGTGAGATTAATTGACCCAGTGATTACCACAGTGGCCTTGAGCTTGATAGAGGTCATGAGGATGGTACATGATGGGGCAAGTTTCATATCAGTGTGAGTCATAGATGACAATACTTAAAAACAAAAGTTTCATTTTAAAAAATTATTGATATTGGTTCATAAATACTAATTATGATTGTTTGTAGCAAAATACACAAAAATTGTACATGCTGGTAGCAAGTACAGACAAACCACATGGTTTGATACTTCATTGCAAGCGTGCAACAATGACAGGTCTGACTAGAGTGTATAGTTGTTATTTGGTTCTGTCAAATCATAACAACTCCACACACATAAAACAAAAAGTGAAGGTTGAAACATTGCACTTGGACCAGCCTCATAACTACAGCTCTGCTTGAACCATTGCTGCAACTAAAGTGTCAGCCCATCTCATTGGTCATTTTTTCCAGCCATGATGTCTTTCTTCAGGAACTGGCCACTCCTGATATGTTCAAAGTGTGTAAGAAGTCTCACCATCCTTGCTTCAAAGAAGCATTCTGGATGCACTTTCAAGAGAGATTTGTTCTTTTTCAATCAGTAGTTATTCAATATTCTTTACCAATATCACAATTGGAAGGCATCATAGTTAAAAAAAAGAAATAAGCATAAACTCTCAGCCTTTTAAGTATGTTGAAAACATTAGCTAGGCTTAGAAAAAAGGCTAATGTGTTAAAATAAATTGCAAGGGTATAGATATTTTTTAAAAGAATTCATTTCTGATGAAGTACCTCACAAATAATTTTGTATACATGCTGATGTTTTCAACTCTGACACTGTTGTCAGTGTGGACGATTTCTCTAGTATTGGTGGCATAGTGGTAGACCTCTTATCCTTCATGCAGGAGACCCAGGTTCTACTCCTAGCCAGCACTCTTCAAGTACAAAAAACACCCACCTGTCAGTGGAAGCTTGCATGTTGCAGAACAAGTTTCTGAAGTTTCAGGCAAAAACGTATTAGGAAGAAGGCTCTGGTAATCTTCTGCAAACAAGCCAATGAAAACCCTCTGAATCACAGTCTTTGATCTTTAACTACTTGTGGGGCTGGTATAAGACAGGGAAACATTTCATTCCATTGTGCCTGAGGTTGCCATGAGACGAATGTGACTGCAGCTAATGACAACAACTTACTTTAATCCACATTTTAAATAATCTTTTACTTTCTATACCTCTAGGCTGCTGGATCTTTTATTTTACTTTTATTTTTATTTTACATTAGTTTGCATACAAAATTTGGTATACATTTATTTCACACATTTCTTCATTCACATTGTATTTCATTTGATCGTTCCTATGTTGCTTTTGTTGTTATGTGACCCATGGCGACCCTATGAACTCTGAATAGTTCTCTGAACCTTGCCCTATCCTGAGCCAGTGTCACTGGCTCTGGCACACCTACCCCCATTACCCAGTTACTGTGTCAATCCATCTCATCCAGGGTCTTTCTCTCCTGTGCTATCCCTCTGCCTTCTGAGCATGGGCTAGTCCTTCTCCAAGGACTAGTTCATCTTGACCACATGCCTGAAGTATGTGAGATGGAGCTTCAAAAGCCTAGCCTCCAAGGAGAAATTTTTCACTCTCTCCAAGATAGACCTGTTTGTTCTCTTGGCAGTCCGTGGTATGTTCAATACTCTTCTCCAGCACCACAACTCAAAGGCATGAGTCGTCTTCTGTTATCTTTAGTCATTGTCCAGCTCTGATGCATAGCACATAATTATGAAAACCATAGCATCGATTAGGCACACTTTAGTCTCTATACTGACATCTTTACTTCTCAGTACTCTGTAGAGGTCCCAAACTGCAGAGTTTCTCATTGCAATTCATCTTTTGATTGTCTGACTGCTGATGCCAAAAACATTGATTGTGGAGCTGAACAAGATGTAATTGCTAACAACCTCAATCTCTGCTCCATCTATCATAATGCTGCCAATTGGCCTAGTGGTGAGCATCTTTGTTTTCTTCATGTTGAGCTTCAATCCATATTGAAGACTACAGTCCTTGACCTTCCGCAGCAAGCATTTCAGGTCCTCCTCAGTTTCAACAAGTATAACACAGATTATTGATGAGTCTTCCTCCAATCCTGATGCCACATTTCTCCTTACTAAGCCCAGCCTCCCAAATGATTTGTTCCCATATAAATTGAACAGGTATTGAGACAGAACACATCCTTGATGCACTCCTTTCCTGATTTTGAACCATGCAGTGTTTCCTTGCTCTGTTCTGAGGACTGCTTCCTGGCCCTAGTATAGATTTCACATGAACACAATCAAATGTTCTAGGATTCCCATTCATCTCAAAGTTACCCACAATTTATTGTGATTCATGCAGTCAGAAGTCTTTGCATAGTTAATAAAGTACAGACAGACATTCTTCTGGTGTTCTGCTTTTGGCCAAGATTCATTTGACATTGGCCATGATGTCTTTAGTGCTACAACCTCTTCTAAACCAGGGTTTTTATTTCTGGTAGTTCTCTGTTGATGTACTGTTCCAGCCATTTTTGGATAACCTTTTGCAGGATTTTGCTCATGTGTGATATGAGTGATATTGTTCAATAATTCCCACACTCTGTTGGGTCACTTTTTTTTTAGAATGGGAAAAAATATGGATCTCTTCCAGTCAATGGGCCAGGTAGTTGTCCTCCAGATTTCTTGGTACAAACTGGTAATCATATTCATGGTAGTATCTGTTTGTTGAAATATGTCAATTGGTATTTTGCCAATTTCTTCAGAGCAGCCTGAACTTCCTCTTTCATCATTACCTCTTCATATGTTGCTTCTTGGAATTCTTCTGTGTCAGCCACTTTTTTTGATACAATGACTCTGTATACTCTTTCAATCTTCTTTTAAAGCTCCTTAGATCATTAAATATTCTGCCCATAGCATCCTTAAGTATTGCAACTTGAGGCTTGAATTTGTTCTTTAGTTCCTTCAGTTTAAGAAATTTCGAGCACATTCCACTCTTGATTTTCTGTCTCCAGCTTTTGGCATATTTCACTAGAAAACTTTGCTTTGTTTTCTCGCACTGCCATTTGAAATTTTCTGTTCAGCTCTTTAACTTTCTGCCTTCTTCTCTTTGCTTTGGCTTCTGGGTGCTCTAGTACAATATACAGAGTCTCTTCTGACATCCATTTTGGTCTTTTCTTTTTCTTCTCCCTCCTTTACAATGATCTTTTGCATTATTCATGGATGATATTCTTGATATCTTTCTTCTACAGCTCATCCAGTCTTTGTTCATTGGTGTTCAAGACCTCAACTCTGTTCCTGAGATGGTTTTTAAATTCAGATAGGACAGACTAAAGGTAAACTTTTAGTTCCTGTGGATTTGATTTCTACTTCTTTAGCCTTAGTTTGAACCTGCATCTGAATAGTTTATGGTCTGTTCCACAACCAGAACCTGGCCTAGTTTCACTGCTGATACTCAGGTTCTCCAGTGATTTCCCCCCCCAGAGATATAATTGAACTGATTCCTGTGCAAATTATTAGGTGAGGTCCATGTATATAGTTGTTGTTTATGTTTCTTATAAAAGGTATTTAGGTCATTGATTTACAGAATTTTATCATTGTATCTGCAACCTCATTTCTGTCACCAAGTCCATGTTTTCTGACTACTGATCCTTTTCCTTGTTCCCAATGTTTGCACCATCATTATTATGAATGCATTTTTGGTTGCATGTTCAATTGATTTCTGACTGCAAAAGTTGTCAGAATTCATTGTTTCCTCATCTTTGCATCTGATTGTTGAGGCATATATTTTTTTTTCAGGTTTAAGTTCTTTTTTTTCTATATTTTATTAATTTTCATAAACATTTACAGCGATTTTGGGTTTCCATTCATTCATTGTTGCACTATTCTCTCTACCCTCCTCCCAGTTTGTTCTTGTCCAAATGCCACAGTGCTTGTCAAAGCCAGTTCT
>NW_006400048.1:1179211-1184975 GCF_000299155.1 Elephantulus edwardii | reverse complement strand
GGGGATTGTTTATCAAAGAAAGAATTTTTCTTTTACTTTTCAAAGAGAGGAGCGAACTGGGGCCGGGCGGGGTGGCGGGGGGCAGGGAGAAAAGTGCAACAATGCATGAATGGAAATCCAAAATCTTTGTAAATGTTCATGAAAATTATTAAAATTGAAAAAAAGAGAAGAGCACATTATAGGTGGTCAGAAAGGGAATTTCTGAGACCATAGCATTTAAAATGACAACCAAATATAAAAAAGAATTAATCCATAATGAAAGCTAAGGGGAGGGAGTGATATTTTTGGTAAAAAGGAGTGGTTTTAGGGCAAGTAAATGTGACATGTGGTAGAGGTATTCTGAGCAGACAAGAAGGGCATGATGGCATGAGCAGTGTAGGCAAGGTCAGTTCACGCAAAACCTTCACGCAGTGGGATTTTATACCACATATGATGAGAAGATATTGGATAATTCCATAGAGCATTGACAAAACCAGATTTACTTCATAAGGAGATCATTTTGGCTATGGTGTGGGGAACTGATGGTGAACAACAAATGAAGTAAAGAAACCAACTAAAAATCAAATGGTGTGATCCATTAGAAATAGTAGCAAATCTCTGCTAGAAAAATGGAAAGAAAATGAGTTTTCAGGTATGTTTTAAAAGGAGGATGGCCCGTGCATGCTGATGGAGTCAATTTAGGGATGAGGGAAAGAGAGAAGTAAGGGCTGACTCCTTGAACATACAGGTTGTTGTTGTTGTTGTTGCTAGGTATCATTGAGTCAAGTATGACTCATAGTGACCTTATGAAGAACTGACCTGAATTGTGCCTTATCCTGTACCATCCTCACCGTCTCTGAGACACTAGAGTCCATTGCTGAACTCACTGTGTCATTCCATTTCATTGCGGGGTGGGGGTGGGGGTGTGGGGGTTCTTCTCCTTCATTGACCCTCAGATCATTCCAGGCATGATGTCCCTTTCCAAGGAATCACCTAATTTAGCTACATGACCAAAGTGTGAAAGACGAAGCTTCATCATCCTTATCTCCAAGGAGCACTTTGGCTGTACACTGTGCAGGGCATATTTGTTTGTTCTTCTTGTAGCCATTGGGATATTCAGTACTCTCCTCAAACACCACAACTCATAGGCATCAATTCTTCTTCTGTCATTCTTATTTACTGTCCAGCCCTCTGATGCATAAAGGTGACTGGGAAGACTATGTCCTGAGATGCACCTTAATCTTTAAATTGACATCATCGCTTTTTAGCATTTTGGAGAAGTCACTGACCTTCCCAATGCACTTGCCCAATACAACACATGTCCTTATTTCCTGACTGCTGGGACAAAGGGATTGTTGATCCAACAAGATGAAATCATTGACAGATTCATTTTTTTTCCATCTTTCATCATGGTCCTCTAGCTTTGACCTTTGAGTGAATATAAGTCTTTGTATTTGGGGAACAGGATTGTTCATCAGGTTACTTTTCTTTTTAAGTCTCAACTTTAAGATGCCTATTAATATTACAGGAAAATGTCAAGTAGCAATTACATCTAGGTTGCTGGAGTTTATAGCTAAAGTCTGGTTTGGGCATATAAATGTATATGCTGTTAGCATACAGATGGATATTTAAAGGCACAGACCTGATAACATTTACTGAAAAAATGGAGACTGAAAGAGGACTCATGAGCAAGCCTTAAGAGAACAATTGTTTTAGTAATCGGAAAGATAAAACAGAAGACCAAGAGGGAAATAAAACATTGTGCATAAAACATCAAAGAAGATTGAGGGGAAAGAAAGCATTGTACAGTCCTTTGCTTATTTGGGGTTTGCTTATTTTGGGGTTTCCTCAAAGAAGATTGAGGGGAAAGAAAGCATTGTACAGTCCTTTGCTTATTTGGGGTTTGCTTATTTTGGGGTTTCCTCAAAGAAGATTGAGGGGAAAGAAAGCATTGTACAGTCCTTTGCTTATTTGGGGTTTGCTTATTTTGGGGTTTCCTCAAAGAAGATTGAGGGGAAAGAAAGCATTGTACAGTCCTTTGCTTATTTGGGGTTTGCTTATTTTGGGGTTTCCTCAAAGAAGATTGAGGGGAAAGAAAGCATTGTACAGTCCTTTGCTTATTTGGGGTTTGCTTATTTTGGGGTTTCCTCAAAGAAGATTGAGGGGAAAGAAAGCATTGTACAGTCCTTTGCTTATTTGGGGTTTGCTTATTTTGGGGTTTCCTCAAAGAAGATTGAGGGGAAAGAAAGCATTGTACAGTCCTTTGCTTATTTGGGGTTTGCTTATTTTGGGGTTTCCTCAAAGAAGATTGAGGGGAAAGAAAGCATTGTACAGTCCTTTGCTTATTTGGGGTTTGCTTATTTTGGGGTTTCCTCAAAGAAGATTGAGGGGAAAGAAAGCATTGTACAGTCCTTTGCTTATTTGGGGTTTGCTTATTTTGGGGTTTCCTCAAAGAAGATTGAGGGGAAAGAAAGCATTGTACAGTCCTTTGCTTATTTGGGGTTTGCTTATTTTGGGGTTTCCTCAAAGAAGATTGAGGGGAAAGAAAGCATTGTACAGTCCTTTGCTTATTTGGGGTTTGCTTATTTTGGGGTTTCCTCAAAGAAGATTGAGGGGAAAGAAAGCATTGTACAGTCCTTTGCTTATTTGGGGTTTGCTTATTTTGGGGTTTCCTCAAAGAAGATTGAGGGGAAAGAAAGCATTGTACAGTCCTTTGCTTATTTGGGGTTTGCTTATTTTGGGGTTTCCTCAAAGAAGATTGAGGGGAAAGAAAGCATTGTACAGTCCTTTGCTTATTTGGGGTTTGCTTATTTTGGGGTTTCCTCAAAGAAGATTGAGGGGAAAGAAAGCATTGTACAGTCCTTTGCTTATTTGGGGTTTGCTTATTTTGGGGTTTCCTCAAAGAAGATTGAGGGGAAAGAAAGCATTGTACAGTCCTTTGCTTATTTGGGGTTTGCTTATTTTGGGGTTTCCTCAAAGAAGATTGAGGGGAAAGAAAGCATTGTACAGTCCTTTGCTTATTTGGGGTTTGCTTATTTTGGGGTTTCCTCAAAGAAGATTGAGGGGAAAGAAAGCATTGTACAGTCCTTTGCTTATTTGGGGTTTGCTTATTTTGGGGTTTCCTCAAAGAAGATTGAGGGGAAAGAAAGCATTGTACAGTCCTTTGCTTATTTGGGGTTTGCTTATTTTGGGGTTTCCTCAAAGAAGATTGAGGGGAAAGAAAGCATTGTACAGTCCTTTGCTTATTTGGGGTTTGCTTATTTTGGGGTTTCCTCAAAGAAGATTGAGGGGAAAGAAAGCATTGTACAGTCCTTTGCTTATTTGGGGTTTGCTTATTTTGGGGTTTCCTCAAAGAAGATTGAGGGGAAAGAAAGCATTGTACAGTCCTTTGCTTATTTGGGGTTTGCTTATTTTGGGGTTTCCTCAAAGAAGATTGAGGGGAAAGAAAGCATTGTACAGTCCTTTGCTTATTTGGGGTTTGCTTATTTTGGGGTTTCCTCAAAGAAGATTGAGGGGAAAGAAAGCATTGTACAGTCCTTTGCTTATTTGGGGTTTGCTTATTTTGGGGTTTCCTCAAAGAAGATTGAGGGGAAAGAAAGCATTGTACAGTCCTTTGCTTATTTGGGGTTTGCTTATTTTGGGGTTTCCTCAAAGAAGATTGAGGGGAAAGAAAGCATTGTACAGTCCTTTGCTTATTTGGGGTTTGCTTATTTTGGGGTTTCCTCAAAGAAGATTGAGGGGAAAGAAAGCATTGTACAGTCCTTTGCTTATTTGGGGTTTGCTTATTTTGGGGTTTCCTCAAAGAAGATTGAGGGGAAAGAAAGCATTGTACAGTCCTTTGCTTATTTGGGGTTTGCTTATTTTGGGGTTTCCTCAAAGAAGATTGAGGGGAAAGAAAGCATTGTACAGTCCTTTGCTTATTTGGGGTTTGCTTATTTTGGGGTTTCCTCAAAGAAGATTGAGGGGAAAGAAAGCATTGTACAGTCCTTTGCTTATTTGGGGTTTGCTTATTTTGGGGTTTCCTCAAAGAAGATTGAGGGGAAAGAAAGCATTGTACAGTCCTTTGCTTATTTGGGGTTTGCTTATTTTGGGGTTTCCTCAAAGAAGATTGAGGGGAAAGAAAGCATTGTACAGTCCTTTGCTTATTTGGGGTTTGCTTATTTTGGGGTTTCCTCAAAGAAGATTGAGGGGAAAGAAAGCATTGTACAGTCCTTTGCTTATTTGGGGTTTGCTTATTTTGGGGTTTCCTCAAAGAAGATTGAGGGGAAAGAAAGCATTGTACAGTCCTTTGCTTATTTGGGGTTTGCTTATTTTGGGGTTTCCTCAAAGAAGATTGAGGGGAAAGAAAGCATTGTACAGTCCTTTGCTTATTTGGGGTTTGCTTATTTTGGGGTTTCCTCAAAGAAGATTGAGGGGAAAGAAAGCATTGTACAGTCCTTTGCTTATTTGGGGTTTGCTTATTTTGGGGTTTCCTCAAAGAAGATTGAGGGGAAAGAAAGCATTGTACAGTCCTTTGCTTATTTGGGGTTTGCTTATTTTGGGGTTTCCTCAAAGAAGATTGAGGGGAAAGAAAGCATTGTACAGTCCTTTGCTTATTTGGGGTTTGCTTATTTTGGGGTTTCCTCAAAGAAGATTGAGGGGAAAGAAAGCATTGTACAGTCCTTTGCTTATTTGGGGTTTGCTTATTTTGGGGTTTCCTCAAAGAAGATTGAGGGGAAAGAAAGCATTGTACAGTCCTTTGCTTATTTGGGGTTTGCTTATTTTGGGGTTTCCTCAAAGAAGATTGAGGGGAAAGAAAGCATTGTACAGTCCTTTGCTTATTTGGGGTTTGCTTATTTTGGGGTTTCCTCAAAGAAGATTGAGGGGAAAGAAAGCATTGTACAGTCCTTTGCTTATTTGGGGTTTGCTTATTTTGGGGTTTCCTCAAAGAAGATTGAGGGGAAAGAAAGCATTGTACAGTCCTTTGCTTATTTGGGGTTTGCTTATTTTGGGGTTTCCTCAAAGAAGATTGAGGGGAAAGAAAGCATTGTACAGTCCTTTGCTTATTTGGGGTTTGCTTATTTTGGGGTTTCCTCAAAGAAGATTGAGGGGAAAGAAAGCATTGTACAGTCCTTTGCTTATTTGGGGTTTGCTTATTTTGGGGTTTCCTCAAAGAAGATTGAGGGGAAAGAAAGCATTGTACAGTCCTTTGCTTATTTGGGGTTTGCTTATTTTGGGGTTTCCTCAAAGAAGATTGAGGGGAAAGAAAGCATTGTACAGACTTTGCTTATTTGGGATTTCTTTTCTCTCCAAATAAACTTGACAATTTCCCTTTCAATCTTCTTGTAAACGAATTTGGTATATTACAGGTACAGAGAAAAATCGGTCAGGAGGAGGTACTGCGGGTACACTGGAGAGCACGCCCCTGGGCAGAAGGGGAGCCTGGAAGCGCGGACCAGCGGAAGTCAGCTCAGACAATAGAGAAGTGACATATTACAGGTACAGAAAAAAAAATATAATCTATACAGGAGTTCTACAGGACACGCCACCTTCCCTTGGAGACAGTACAACTAAACTTAAGAGACACTGGTCACAGCATAAAAAAAATTGTCAGCAGTTGACGTGTTTGGAATCACAGAAGCCAAGAAAGCTTCAGATACAAGCTGTCAGATCATGGGTTGGACAATGGAAGATATTTTCTGAAGGGATTTGGCAGATGTGAAGGACTATTCTTGTGGAGGGTGGAGTTGGGAAGTAAGTGGGTCAAGGCACTGGGCTAAGGGCAGGGTCAACTCTGTAACTAATG
>NW_006400048.1:1165122-1178413 GCF_000299155.1 Elephantulus edwardii | reverse complement strand
TGTCCTTTTGTGACTGGGATATTTCACTCAGCATAATGTTCTCTAGAGTCAACCATTTTGAATAATATTGCATGAGTTCCTTGTTTTTTAATGCATGAGGCATATATTTGATTGTTAACAATTTCACCTTTTTCAGATTCACTATCAATACTCTTGGCACTGTGTTGTTGGGCACATATATTTGGATAATAGTGGTATTCACTGGACTTCCTTATTCACGTATGGATCTTATCCTGTCACTCACAGCATTGTATTTCAAGATGGACCTGAAAATTACTTTTTAACTGTGAAGACGACCCCATTTCCCCCTTATCTTTTCATCTCTGGAATAGTAGATCATATGATTGTCTGATTCAAAATGTCCCATATCAATTAATCTCATTTGGCCAATACTTAGTATGTCAATATTTATGTGTTCCATTTCTTTCTTAATGATGTCCAGGTTTTCTGCATTCATGCTTCTCATATTCCATATTCTCATATTTCTCCTAATTATGGCCTCAAATGCCATATCTGCTAGTATGGTCTAAATGTGCTCTATTGTACATATACACAGGGTTTTCAGAGTTCTGTTATTTTGGAAGCAGATGGCCAATCCTTTTTCCTAGTCTTTCTTAATTTGATTGCTTAGGTTTAGAACAATATCTGACAGACAAGCATTTTACAGAAAGGAGCAGATGACAGACTGTTATTTCGTCATTACAGAAGTAACTAATGGATTCAGTGTCACCCATACCTTCCTTTCCCCTGCTCCATCAGTATCCCCTTGCACTCCTGCCTACCCCATACATCACCTCCCTCCCCCAGCCACCCCTTGATAGGGGCTTAGACCTCAAGTCTTTTCTATGATGCCTCTCTTCTGTGATGCCTTACTCCTCACATTGCTGCTGGTCTCTAATCCCATGTACCAACTTTAGGGAGAGATTTTTGTCTGAGTCTGGAAAGGTTCTTGCTCCTGAGCTTTGGCTCCAGGAATGTTGTCTTGTGACTTGGTATCTCTACTCTTCCGTTTACAGCACAGTGCTGTCACAGTAGGATAATTTCCAAGGTGAGGCCTATGTCTCCTCTAGATCTGATATTCTGGTGCTGTTTACTTGGCCCAAGGGCCTTGAAGTGAATGTCTACTCTTGCTACCTCTTAGTTAGATGAGTTAGAATTCCAGTGGAATTCTGGGAGGATGGGCTTTAAATGATTGTTGTTGTTGTCATGGAGTCATAGACAACTCATAGCCACCCTATGAATGAAAGACCTGAAAACTTGTATAAATTTTATAATTTCTCCAAGTTCATAGAGTTTCCATGGGCAAGCTATTTCGGAAGTGGATGTCACTCCTGCTTCCCAGCTTGTTTTAATTGGGAAGCTCCACCAAACACTGTACACCATGTGTAACCATTATCACATTTGACATATCAGTGTCAAAGCAAGTGGACAGACCAGTGTTATAGCACTTAGAATAACGTTTGACCAAAACCAGTTAAAACCAACCCTAATTACGTGATTAGGGAGGACAAAATTTGGTTTCTGTGATGTGTGAAACTCAGGAGATCCCTATGCTTGAGGTTGAGCATCTCCTCTAATCTTGCTCACTGTCACCAAAGCCCAGTGGAATTCTGGGAGGATGGGTATTGCCCAATCATTCCTATACATCGTGTTTTATAAAATTATTCAAGTTAATTATAAAATTAAATTGTTAACCTACCTTTCCAGGTCTCCACTGGATCTTTCATATTTCTTTCATAATTTCCCTCTACTCACCAAACTCTGCTACCCAGTGATTTTCCCCCTTCCCAGCCCTCTTTCAACTTTTATACTCATCCCACTCCCCCATCCCCTTCTGTTCCCTCTTTTGATTTTTGTACGCATCTTACTAGTTATCTTTCTATTTTTACAATAGTGGTCTTATGCAATATTTATCTTTATGAGACTAGGTTAGTTCACTCAGCATAATGCTCTTTAGCCTCTCATAGAATATGTAAAAAAATTTTTGATCCTAAGTGCTTCATGGGCAATTTCCTCCCATGTGATTAACTGCCTCTGAAAACCTGCTGAAGGGTCACCTAAAGGTTGATCATGACTAAAAGGCACACAACAACAAACAACATGTGCTGCATAATATTTGATCATGTGATTTTACCAAAATTTCTCAATTCATTCGTTTGTTGGTGGACATTTGGGCTGTTTCCACGTTCTTGCTATTGTGAATAATGCTGCTATATTGGTCTCTAAATCTCTATTTATGTCTCAGTTCTATTTTCCTTATATTTCTAGCCATGGAATATCTGAGTCATGGGAATTTCTATGTTCAGCTTTTTGAGGAAACATCAAACTGCCTTCCAGAGTAGTTGTTATTGTTAGGTATTGGTTGAGTTGAGTATGACTCATAGTGACTCTATAAACAAAAGATCTGACCTCTGTCTTATCCGGTGCCATCTTCACCCTTCCTAACACACTAGAGCCGATTGTGGCAGTCACTGTGTCAATCCACCTGGTTGAGGATTTTCCTCTCTTTCACCAACCCTCCATTCTTCCCAGCATCATGTCCCTCTTCAAGGAATTGCCCCTCCTGATAATATGCCTATTTTCCGTGAAGTCTCATCATTCTTGCCTCTAAAGAGCACTCCACCTGTGCCCTTTTCAAGACATATATGGTTGTACCATTTTATAGCCCTACCAACAGCATATGAGAGTTCCAATCTTCCCACATCCTCTAACATTTCTGCTTGATGTCATGTTAAAATTTGCCACACTACTGGGCTGTGATAGTATCTAATTGTAATTTTTATTTGCATCTCTCTGATTGCCGGTGATTTTGAGCATTTCTTCATGTGTATGTTGGCCAATCAAATGTCTTCCTCTGTGAAAAGTATTCCCATGTCTTTTGCCCATTTTGTGATTGGTCTGTCAGTCTTTTTTAATGGAAGCTTGTGGTATTCTGTAAACTTCTTTTATGAGACCCTTGTCTGAGATGGCATTGCAAAACTTTTTTTTTTCTCAGTCAGTAAACTTTCTTTTTACTCTATTGGAAAAAGTTTTTTATGCAAATGGCCTTAATCTTCGGAATATCCCATTAATTGATGTTATCCTCTCCTGGTTGTGCACTGCTGGGTCTTTGAATGTAAGATTTACAACTTTCCCTTTACACTTTCTTATTTATAGTCCATTTCCCAATCTTGTTATTATTGGTAATATGTATTTTCCCCCATACCTTTTACAAGGTTGTTGTTGTTATGTGCCCTAGAGTCACTTGTGACTCATAGTGACCCTATGTACAATAGCCCTATACCCTGCTCTATCCTGTGCCAATCTTATTGTCTCTGATACACCTATCCCCATTACTCCAGTCACTGAATCAATTCATCTCATTGAGGGTCTTCCTCTCTTGCACTGTCTCTCCACCCTCCCAAGCACAACTTCTATCTCCAAGGACTGATACCTCCTTGTAACATGTCCAAAGTATGTTAGGTGAAGCTTCAGAATCCTTTCCTCTAAGGAGCAGCCTGGCTTTTCCCACTCCAGGATGAACTTGTTTGTTCTCCTAGCAGTCCATGGTCTATTCAGTACTCTTCTCTAGCACCACAGCTCAAAGACATCAATTCTTCTATCATCCCTGGTCATTGTCCAGCTTTCTGATGCATAGCAACTATTTGTGAAAACCATGGCCTGGATCAGGCACACCTTAGTCTCCAGACTGACATCGTTGCTCTTCAGTACTTTAGAGAGGTCTCTGACAGCAGGTTTTCCTGATGCAATTCACCTTTTAATTCCCTGGCCACTAGTTTCATTCTCTATTTCCTCTGGCTTTCACGTTTCTTGCACTCCCCTTAACCTTCAACACTGGGAAGAAATAAAAGAGTGAAGCCAAAGATCCAAAAGGGTATGTGAAAGGCCTGAAAAGTCAAATGAGACAGTCACAATCAGGGGACTTAAACTTTATTACCGATCATATTTTCAGAAGAGCCTGAAAACAATTCCATTTTTGAAGTAGTGTCTTTTCTTTATAAATTTTACTTAATTTTAAACAGCCAGGAGGCCATAGTTAAACATGTTATTGTTGTGTACCTTAAAATCAGAACTGACCCATAAGTGACCCTCCAGTCAGTTTTCAGGGGCAGTTAACCCCACGGGTGGAGATTGCCCATCTATCTTCCACCGAGTAGTTGATGGATTTGAACCACGTGCATTTGGGATTGCAGCACAGATTCTTTACCACTAGGTAATCAAATATCACTAAGTATAACTTAAGCATAGTTTCAAAGAATTTTTCTGCCATTATATAAACATGTTTTGAATTGAAATAAAACAAATAGTTGACATTCAATTTCTCTCTCTTTTTTAAACAGAGTTCAATTTTTTTAAAAAAATTATAAAGCAGATTGTTTTTATTATTATTAAGTTTAGGCTTTTAAACAATAATTATGAATATACATTTGTTTGTCAGATGAATAGATTAAAAACATGCTTTCCTTTTCTGTGCAAAGCCAAGTTTTATCTTTTCTCCACACTAGATGGCGATAGATTTAAATAAAAGTAACCAAAAGGACTAACCATGGACTAGTGAATTTTCTCACAAAGCTGTGATGAGAATGAGCTTATTTAGTAGAAAGAGAGAGTGAAATTACAACAGAAGAATGATACAGTACTTTAATGTGACCTGCACTATTTATGGCAAAGTATGTTTTGGGTGGAATTCTTTCTCTCTTTTCACTGGGTGAGTATAAACCAAGAATGGTGACCAACAGAAAGTGAAAATTATAGAACAATACAATTAATAGCATATGCAAGAAAATACTGCTGGAGATAATTTAAAATAGGGAGCTCTGGTGGCCTAGTGGAAAGAAGTTGTGCTGCAGTCCTCAAGGCAGGTTTTTTCGAGCCGACCAGCTGCTTTGTGAAATAAAGATGAGCAATCTCATCCTGTGTGATCAACTACCTCTGAAAGGCCACCAGAAGTACAGCTCTATGGATCAGTTCTAATTCTATGATACACAACAACAGAAAGTACATCAACAGAGAACTGCCAGAAGTTCAAACTAGATATTGAAGAGGCTATGGCACCTGGGATATCATTGCTGGTGTCACATGGATCCTGGTTGAAAACTAAGACTGCCAGAAGAATGTCTATATATTAATGTTCTTTAATAATGTATTTCATTGACTATACAAAGACACTTGTGTGGATCATAACAAATTATGGCTAACACTGAAAAGAATGGGAAGTCCAGAACATTTAATTGTTCTTATACAGAATCTGTAGGGAGCACTGTTAACTGCTCTGCATTCCCAAAGGCACTTGGTTCAAATTCACCAGCTCCTTCGTGGAAGAAGGGTGGGCAATCTTCTTCTGTGCAATTAACTGCCTCTAAAAACCCACTGGAGAGTCAAGTATGGGTTGGTTCTGACTTGACGGTGAACAATACCAACAACATGGAATTTATAACTAGACCAAGAGGTTTTTGTGTGAACAAAGCAAGGGAATATTGCATGGTTTAAAATTAAGAAGGGTTGGATCAGGGTTATATCCTTTTTCCATACCTGTTCAATCTGCATGCTGAGAAAAATCTTTCCAGAAGCCGGATTCTATTAAGAAGAATGTGGCATAGGGATTGGAGGAAGACTCAATCAGTAACCTACGTTTTGCAGAGGACACAATCTTGCTTGCTAAAAGTGAAGAAGACTGGAAGTGTTTGCTGCAGAAGATCAAACAATGCAGCCTTAAATATGGATTTCATCTCAATGTTAGGAAACCAAAATTTCCCACTACGGGATCTATAGGCAACATCATGATAGATGAAGACAAGATTGAAACTGTCAATGACTCCTTCACATTACTTGGATCGACAATCAGCACCATGGGTACCAGCAGTAGATGATCAGGAGACAACCTGCACTGAGAAAAATTCTGCTATTAGGGAAGTCTCCAAATTATTGAGGAGTAATGATATCAATTTGAGGACTAACTTGCACCTGATTCAGGCCATTTCATACTTTTCAGTGTATTGCTATCCTGCAGAGAACTGGAAAATAAATAAAAATATCAAAAGAAGAATTGATGCCACTGAGCTGTGGTGTTATGAAAGAGTGAATATCCAATGAACTTCCAAAAGAGCAAACAGATAGGTTTTGGAGAAGGCACAGCCAGAATGTCCTTTGAAGGCAAGGTTGATGAAGCTTCATCTCACATATCTTGGGAATGTTGCTAGGAGAGGTTACACCTTAGAAAAGGACATCATACTTGGAAAGGTGGAGGATCAGAGAAAGAGAGTAAACTCTTTAACAAGATGGGTTAGCACAGTGACTACAGCAAAAGGCTATCTGCTGTTCATAGGGTCACTATGAGTCACACTTGACTCAATGGCAATGGCACCTAAAAACAACTAGCTACCATGGGTGTTGATTATGGATTAAAATAAAATGAAATAGCATAAAATTTCAATCTTTTCTCCTATTGTCATAATGTTACTTATTGGTCCACTGGTGAGGATTTTAAGGTTCTTGATATTGAGATGTATGTAGTCCATATTGAAAGTCAGATTAACAGATATGGCAACTGAGGCTGAGCCTTCAAATTTAGAAACACAAAGGAGGAGGAACAGTTGTAAGAAGAAACTAATGATTGGAATGTGGAATGTGAGAAACATGCATGTAGGAAAACTAGACATTGTTAAGAAAGAAATGGAATGCACACATATTTGGTATTTGGTATTTGGTATTAGTGAAATGAGATAGATTGGCATGGGACATTTTGAATCAGACAATCATTTGATCTGCTACACTGGAGATAAAAAGCTGAGAAAAAATGGGATCGCTTTCATAGGTAAAAAGGCCATTTCTAGATGCATCTTGAAATACAATATTGTGAGTGACAGGATAATATCCATACACATACAAAAAATGAAGACCTGTTAATACCCCTATCATTCAAATTTATGCAACAATAGCTAGAGCCAAAGAGGAGGAAATAGATATTTTTTATCAACTGTTGCAGTCAGAAATCGATCAAACACATAACTAAGATGTATTAGTAATATGAAATGCAAAAGTTGGGGACCAGGAAGAAGCATCAGATGTCAGAAAATATGGACTTAGTGATGGAAATGAGGCTGGGGATAGAATGATAGAATTCTTCACAATCAATTATTTGTTGCAAATACCTTTTATAAGAAACATAAACGCAGGTTATACACATGGATCTCACTTGATAGTATGCGCAGGAATCAGAAGATTCCATTTGCGGAAGGAATCACTGGAGAAGTTCAATATAAGCAGTGAAAACTAGGCCAGGTGCTGACATGAAACAGACCATCAACTACTCATATGCAAGTTCAAATTAAAGCTAAAGAAGGGTAAATCATATCCACAGGAATAAAACTTTCATCTTGATTCTATATCTCCTGAATTTAAAAACCAACTCAGGAACATATTTGAGGTCTTGAACACTAATGAACGAAGACTAGATGAGTTGTGGGGGAGATATCAAGAATATCAAGAGATACCAAAGAGAATACAGAGCTGGAGCTAAGAAAAACAATACCATTCACATTAGCTAATCACAAGATAAAATATTTGGGAGTAAATATAACTAGAAGCACAAAAGATCTATTCAAAGAAAATTACAAAACATTACTACAAGAAACGAAAAGAGACCTGGAGAAGTGGAAGAATATCCCTTGCTCATGGATAGGAAGGCTCAATATTGTGAAAATGGCAATACTACCAAAGGTAATTTACACGTTCAATGCAATCCCTATACAAATACCAATTCCATTCTTCAATGAGATGGAAAAGGCAATCTCCAGCTTCATTTGGAATGGAAAGAAGCCCCAAATAAGCAAAGCGCTCCTTAAAAATAGAAAAAAGGTAAAATGGTGCAACCACTGTGGAAGGCAGTATGGTGCTTTCTCAAAAAGTTGCAAATAGAGATACCATTTTACACTCCCACCAACAGTGAATAAGGGCTCCAGTTTCTCCACGACCTCGCCAGCATTTGATGTTTGCTGTTCTGTTAAATTTTGCTATTCTTACTGGGGTGAGATCATAGCTCATAGTTGCTTTGATTTGCATCTTTCTTAAAGCTAGGGATTTTGAACATTTCTTCCTGTGTTTGTGTGCCACCTGAATGTCTTTGGGGAAGTGTCTATTCATATCCTGTGCTCATTTTTAAATTGGATTATTTATTTTTATCTTGTTGTGGGGCTCGAGTATTTTATAAATTCTATATATAAGTCCCTTATCTGACATGTCATTATGAAATATTTTTTCCAGTCTGTGGCTTCCCTTTTTACCCTTTTGGAGAAGTTTTTCGATGTGCATAGGGATTTAATTCTTATAAGGTATCATTAATCTATTTCATTCTCTCCTGGTGGTAGACTTTCCAGGATGCTTGGAAGACTGTTTATGTTGTGATTTAGAACTTCTAGAGTTCTTCCAAGCTTTTCTTTAATAAAGTTTATAGTCCTTGGTTTTAGTCCTAACTCCATAATCCACTTTGAATTGTTTTTTGTGTATGGAGTGAGGTATGGATCTTATTCGAGTTTTCTGCAGATAGTTTTCCAATTTTGCCAATGCCATTTGTTAAAAAGACTGTAGTTTCCCCACCACAGTCAATATTTTTAACACCAGCAGTTAGGAAATCAAAGACGAATTGCACTGGGAAAATCTGCTGTCAGGGTCTACCTCTCCAGAGTACTGAGAAGCAATCACATCAGCCTAGAGACTAAGGCGTGTGTGATCCAGGCAATGGTCTTCACAATTACTTGGTATGCTTCAGAGAGCTGGACAATGACTAAGTATGACAGAAGAAGAACTGATGCCTTCACATTGTGGTACTGGTGAAAGGTCTTGAATATACCATGGACCACCAAGAAAACAAAAAAACTGTTACTAGATCATTGTAGTAGCATGGAATAATACAAGAACAATATAAAAAAAATTAGTGGGATTCTTCTACAGTAACTCAAGAGAACTTCTAAGAGAACTCAAAGAAGGAAACCAAGAAAACAATACCATTTACATATTTGCCAATCACAAATTGACATACTTGGTAGTGAACCTAACTAGAGACACAAAAGATCTATACAAAGAAAACTACAGAACATTTTTGTGAGACACAGCAGAAGACCTAAATAAACGGAAAAACATTCTCTGTTCATGGATAGAAAAACTCAATATTGTGAAAATGACAATCCAACCACAAGCAATCTACATGTTCAACACAATCCCAATACATATCCCAAGTTCATTTTTTCAAGGAGATAGAAAGGGACATTCTCAAGTTTATTTGGAGAGGAAAGTGACTCCAAATAAACAAAGTACTTTTTAAAAACAAAAATGAAGTGAGAGGCATAGCACTCCCTGATCTCAAAACCTACTATATAGCGGTAGTAACTGAAACTGCATGGTTCTGTTACAATGACAAGCACGTAGACCAGTGGAACAGAATGAGAACCAAAAATGGACCCACCTATCTACTGTCAACTGATGTTTAGCAAGGAAATAAAACCTATCAGATGGGGAAACGACAACCTCTTCAACAAATGGGTGCTGGCAGAACTGGATTGTTACATGCCAAAAGCTGAAACAGGATCCACATCTCAAATCACGCCCCAAAATCAACTCTAAGTGGATCAGAGACCTCAGAATAAATCCCCAAACCATAAAGTTAGTAAGGTACAAACTGGGACCAGGTTTAGAATGCCTAGTCTATGGTATAAAGTGACTGCCAAATACAGACAGAAATGTACAATATTAAGAGGATAAAATTGATGAATGGGATCCTCTAAAGATTAAATTTTGGTGTTCATAAAAAAAATTTCCCAATAGGGAAAACATAAAACCTACTGACTTGGAACAAACATTTAGCAATACCATCACAGACAAGAGTCTCATCACATAAGTTTATAGCATCTTACAGGGCCTCTAGAAGAAAAACACTTATAACTCAATAACAAAATGGGCAAAAGACATAGAAAGACTTTTCCCAGAAACGGAAGTTCAGATTGCCAACAAACATGTGAAGAAATGCTCTAAATCACTGGAAATAAGAGAGATAAAAATCAAATCCACAATTAAATACCATATTACTCCAGTAGTTGTGGCAAAGTTTAGCAAGGCAGGCAGTAAGAAAGAGAGGATGTGGTGAGATAGGAAGTCATTCATTTTTGGTTGGATTGTAAAATTGTACAACTACTCTCGAAGGCAGTTTGGCATTTCCTCAGAAAGCTGATCATAGAAATTCCACATGATCCGGTTCTTCCTCTTCTTAGAATATATCCTGAGAAATTGAGAACTGATGAACAAATAAAAACTTGCACAGCAATATTCATAGAAGTGTTATTCACCATAGCAAGAACATGGTAAAAGCCCAAATGTCCAATCCAATGGAATTGTTGAGAAATTATAGTATATTCACACAATGGAATACAGCGTGCTGGAGGAATGATATTGTAAATTAATACCTAACTTAGGAGAAATTGGAATGGATTATGTGTTAAGTAAACTAACTCAGTCTCATAAGGACAAATATTGTATAAGACCATTATTGTAAACAAGTAGGAAGATCCAAGAAGGAGAAGGGGGAGCTTAATCATAGGGTCACACATCTTGATGGATGGAGGGAGCTATGGGTAAATGAAAGGGAAGGGATCTGGTGTGAAAAACAATGTACATGTACTTTATGATCTTTGTATATAATCCAGTATCAAATTTTTAAAAAAGAGAGAAAAAGAAAAGAAATTTCTTATTACTAGACCAATAGGAAATATCACAACAAAGAGAGAAAAAATTGAAGTTGTCAATGACTTCATTTTACTATGATCCACAGTCAACATCTATGGTAAGCAGCAGCCAAAACAAATAATTAAAAGACATGTTGTAGGGAGCTCTGGTGGCCTAGTGGCAAGAAGCTGCACTGCAATCCCAGAGGTATGCAGTTCAAATCCACCAGATGCTCTGCTGGGGAAGGAGGGACAATCTCCTCCTGTACCAATCAGATCCAATTTGATGGTACACACACACACACACACACACACACAAAATAGAAAAAAATTCTTAAAAAAAAAAGACATGCTGTGTTGGGAAAATGTGCTGTCAAGGACTTCTCCAAAGTGCCAAAGAGCAAGGGTGTCAATTTAAAGATTAAGATAGTTCTGATTCAAGATATAATATATTCAGTTAGTTTCTAGGTGAGTGAAGGTTGGACAACAGCTAAGGATGACAAAAGTATAATGGATACCTTTGAGTTGTGGTATTGGAGAAAAGTAGTGAATATACCATAGACTTCCAGAACAAAAACTAAATATATCTTTGAGAAAGTAGTACCAGAGTGTCCCTTAGAGGCAATGATGGTGAAACTCCATTTAACATACTTTGGACATGTTCTTCACAGGGACAGTTCTTAGATTAAAACATCATAGTGGGGAATGTGGAAGGTCAGAGACAGGATAATCTTCAAAAAGATGGATTGAAACATTTACTGTAACAATGGGCTGGAGCCCGGTAGTGATTTTGATGATGGGGAAGGATAGGCCCTGTTGTTCATAGGATCTCTCTGAGTTGTAGTCAACTTGATTGCACCTACAACAATAAATATTACTTATAAATCTTGGAATCAAGTGCTGAGAATATGGGGTTTATTATGCTATTCTTCCTACCACTTTTGTGAATGACTAAAAATTTCATAGTAAAATCATATTGTTATTTAACCTCAAGTTAAATTAAAATTCATGTTTACTCAATTTATGATTGTTGTCATGTGCCATTCAATTGACCTAACTAATAGCTGACCCTCTAGCAGGTTTTCAGAAGCTGTAAATCATGTGTGAAGGAGATTGTCTGTCTTTCTTCTAACGAGCAGCTGGTGAATATTAATCATATATTCTTGTAGCAGGTCTTTACCACTATATTGTGAGTGACAGGATATACACATACAAGGAAGACCTGTTAATATGACTGTTAAACAAAAATAGGCATCGACAGCTAATGCCAAAAAGGAGGAAACTGAGGATTTCAGCCAAATTATTTAAATTTATATTTATATTTTATTAGTTTTATTGAAATTTAACATTGAGAAGACAAAGATGCTCACTACTGGGCCCATTTGGTAGCACCATGATAAAATGGAGAAGAGATTGAGGTTGTTATCTATTTCAGCTTTCTGGAATCCACAATCAACAAATCACCAGCAGAAAGGAAATCAAAAGATGAATTGCATTAGGAAAATCTGCTGTCAGGGACCTCTCCAAAGTGCTGAAGAGCAACAATATCAGTCTAGAGACTAAGGCGCACCTGATTCAGGCAATGGTCTTCACAATTACTTGCTTTGCATCAGAGAGCTGGACAGTGACTAGGAATGACAGAAGAAGAATTGATGCCTTTTAGTTGTGGTGCTGGTATTGAACATACTATGGACTGCCAAGATAACTGACAAGTCTGTCCTGGAGATGGTGAAACCAAGCTGCTCCTTGGAAGCAAGGATTTTGAAATTCTGTCTCACATTCTTTGGCATATAGCTAAGAGGAACTAGTCCTTGGAGAATGACATCACACTTGGAAGAGTGGAAGGATAATGCAGGAGAGGAAGATCCTAGATGAGATGAATTGACACAGTAACTAGGGTAATGGTGGTAGGTGTGCCTGTCATGTGAAACTGGCTCAGGATAGGGCAAGGTTTGGAGCTACTGTATATAGGGTTGCTATGAGTCACAGGCAACTTGATGGCATATAACAACATGTGAAAAACGTATAAATTTTGTTTCATTCATATATATGGTGTTTCACACATTCCTTCATTCATGTTGTGACAATCATTCCTAAATATTGTTCTATAAAATTAATCACCATTGACCTATTCCTCCTATTATCCTATCTTTCTACACCCCCACCAGATCTTTCTTAAATACTTCACTCTGTCCTTCCACCCACCAAACTCTATGGCCTCCTCATGATTACCCTCCTCTACATACTCACCAAATTCGGTGTGACACACACGAGAGTTTTGAAGACAAATGCTTTCCTTCCTTCTGAAAGTCATAGCGTATGTAATTCAAAGAGTTTACATCTTTCCAGGCCTGCTTTTCAGTAAAATCCCGTGTGGTACGAATTGGCTGCTACATTTGTTACCGTTGATTGTAAACGGTACATCTTTCTGTGAAACGCACTCAGTACACAATGTGTGTATCATTCTTGGGAAAAATTTCAAGGACGGAAGGAAGAAGCACTTCTGGAAATCCTGTGTGTTACGAATATCACCGAAACTTCATATACAGCAGAACATCACTACGTTAAATCATTCATTG
>NW_006400048.1:1162378-1164106 GCF_000299155.1 Elephantulus edwardii | reverse complement strand
TTCGAGGGCTTCAGTAAGTAAGGGGCTGCGCTTTCCGAACACAACGTTGCATAGCTGTTTACGTGTACGTTCATCCCGATTTTCTAGGTTTCCTACTGGGAGACAATACAGATTACTGTAAATTCCGTGTGACACACACGAGAGTTTGGAGAGAAATGCTTTCATTCCTTCTGAAAGTCATATTGTATGTAACTCACAGAGTTACAAAATTCTGAAGTAGCACGTCCGGAAATCCCGTGTGGTACGAATATCACCAAAACTTCATGTACAGCAGAACATAACTACGTTAAATCATTCATTGTTCAGCAAATGCAGATTACAGAGAAAGGCATTTGCGACACAGTGTGTCATTCGAGGGCTTCAGTAAGTGAAGGGCTGCGCTTTGGGAACACAGTATTTCATAGCTGTTTACGTGCACTATTATACCGAATTGCTCGTTTTCCTACAAGGAGACAGACAACAGAGATTACTGTAAATTCCGTGTGACACCCATGAGAGTTTGGAGACAGATGCCTTCATCCTTCTGAAAGTCATATTGTATGTAACTCACAGAGTTTACATCTTTCCAGGCCTGCTTTTCAGTCAAATCCCGTGTGGTACGAATTGGCTGCGACATTTGATACCGTTGGTAGTAAGCGGTACATCTTTCTGTGAAACACACTCCGTACACAATGTGGGTGAGCTTTTTGGGAAAAATTTCTATAAAGGAAGGAAGAAACACTTCTGGAAATCCCGTGTCGTACGAATATCACTGAAACTTCATATACAGCAGAACATCACTACGTTAAATCATTCATTGTTCAGCAAGACGCAGATTACCGAGAAAGACATTTCCAACACGGCGTGTCATTCGAGGGCTTCAGTAAGTAAGGTGCTGCGCTTTGCGAACACAACATTGCATAGATGTTTACGTGCACTTTTATACTGAATTGCTAGTTTTCCTACAAGGAGACAGACAACAGGGATTACTGTAAATTCCGTGTGACACACATGAGAGTTTGGAGACAATTGCTTTCATGCTTCTGAAAGTCATAGTGTATGTAACTCACAGAGTTTACATCTTACTAGGCTTGCTTTTCAGTCAAATCCCGTGTAGTACGAATTGGCTGCTACATTTAATACCGTTGGTAGTAAATGGTACATCTTTCTGTGAAACAAACTCAGTATGCAATGTGGGTGAGATTCTAGTGAAAAATTTCAAGGAACAAAGGAAGAAGTACTTCGGGAAAACCTGTGTGGTACGCATATGACCCAAATGTCATATACAGCGGAACATCATTACGTTAATGATTCATTTTTCAACAAGACGCATTTTACAGAGAAAGACATTTCCAACACGGTGTGTCATTTGAGGGCTTCAGTAAGTAAGGGGCTCCGCTTTGCGAACACAACGTTGCATAGGTGTTTACATGCACTTTTATCCTGGATTTCAAGGTTTCCTGCAAGGAGACAACACAGAATACTGGAAATTCCGTGTGACACACACGAGAGTTTTGGAGACAAATGCTTCCATTCCTTCTGAAAGTCATAGTGTATGTAACTTACAGAGTTTACATCTTTCCAGGCCTGGTTTTCAGTCTCATCCCGTGTGGTACGAACTGGCTGCTACATTTGATACCGTTGGTTGTAAACGGTACATCTTTCTGTGAAACACACTCAGTACACAATGTGGGTGAAATTCTTGGAAAAAATTTCTAGGAACGAAGGAAGGAGCAATTCGGGAAATCC
>NW_006400048.1:1159498-1160941 GCF_000299155.1 Elephantulus edwardii | reverse complement strand
TGTAAACGGTACATCTTTCTGTGAAACACACTCAGTACACAATGTGGGTGAGATTCTTGGGAAAAATTTCTAGGAACGAAGGAAGAAGCTATTCGGGAAATCCAGTGTAGTATGAATATCACTGAAATGTCATATACAGCAGAACATCACTAGGTTAAATCATTCATTGTTCATCAAGACGCAGATTACAGAGAAAGACATTTCCAGCACAGTGTGTCATTCGAGGGCTTCAGTAAGTAAGGGGCTGCGCTTTGCGTACACAGCGTTGCATAGGAGTTTGCGTGCTCTTTTATCCTGAATTGCTAGGTTTCCTATAAGGAGACAGACAACATAGATTACTGTAAATTACGTTTGACACACATGAGAGTTTGGAGACAAAGGCTTTCATTCCTTCTGAAAGTCATAGTGTCTGTAACTTACAGAGTTTACATCTTTCCAGGCCTGCTTTTCATTCAAATACCATGTGGTACGATTTGGCTTCTACACATGATCCCATTGGTTGTAAATGGTACATCTTTCTGTGAAACACACTCAGTACACAATGTGTGTATGATTCTTGGGAAAAATTTCAAGGAAGGAAGGAAGAAGCACTTCTTGAAATCCTGTGTGATACCAAAGTCAGGAAAAGACACCACCAAATAGAAAACTATAGGCCAATATCTCTTATGAACATAGATGCAAAAATCCTGAATAAAATATTGGTAAATAGAATACAACGATACATCAAAGAAATAATCCATCATGACCAAGTGGGATTCATAACAGGCATGCAAGGATGGTTCAATATAAGAAAAAGAGTTAATGTAATTCATCATATTAACAAAGCAAAAACAAGAACCACATGGTCCTATCAATTGATGCAGAAAAGGCGTTTGACAAAATCCAACACCCTTTCCTGATGAAAACACTCAACAAAATAGGACTAGAGGGGAATTTCTTCAATATAGCAAAAAGTATTTGTGGAAATCTGAGAGCTAACATTATTCTCAATGGAGATAGGTTAAAGGCATTCCCTTTAAGAACAGAAACTAGGCAAGGATGCCCATTATCTCCTCTCTCTTATTCAATACTGTATTGGAAGTCTTAGCAATAGCAATAAGGTAAGAGAAAGTCATTAGAGGTATTCAAATTGGCAAAGAGGATGCAAAATTATCCCTCTATGCAGATGACATGGTAATATACTTAGAAAACCCTAAAGACTCAGCAAGAAAACTATTGGACATATTTGACCAATTCAGAAAAGTACCAGGATACAAGATCAACATACAAAAATCAGTTGGATTTCTCTACAGTGACAAAGAGAATACAGAGCTGGAGCTAAGAAAAGCAATACCCTTCACAATAGCTAATCACAAGGTTAAATATTTGGGAGTAAATATAACTAGAAGCACAAAAGATCTATTCAAAGAAAATTACAAAACATTATTAGAAGAAACAAAAAAA
>NW_006400048.1:1150104-1159095 GCF_000299155.1 Elephantulus edwardii | reverse complement strand
ATGAAATCAGTGAAGTGGGGAAACGACAGCCTTTTTAACAAATGGTGTTGGCAAAATTGGAAAAATATCTGCAAAAGACTCAAGCAAGACCCGCACCTCACTCCATACACAAAAACCAACTCAAGGTGGATCATGGACCTAGGACTAAAACCAAGGACTGAGAACAAAAAGATTTGCATACTAATGTTCATTGCAATGTTATTCACAATAGCAAGAAAATGGAAACAGCCCAAATGTTCATCAACAAACACGCGGTTTGATAACTTGTAGTACATTTACACAACAGAATACTTTACAGCACTCAGTAGTAACAATTTTTTTTAAAAAACCACAAAACTATATAACATGGGAAAGGCTGGAAAGCATTTTGCTGAATGAGCTACCTGAGTCTTATAAGGACAAATACTGAATAAAGCCATTCTTGTTTAAAAGAAAAAGAAGGCTAACTAATGGGATATATACAAAAGTCCAAAAGGAATTGTGAGGGGGCTCAGGATGGGGAGGAGGAAAAATCATAGGGTTGTGAAGTTTGATGGGTGGATGGAGATGGTGAAGGGATTAGGAAGTATCCACTGGGAACCTGAAAAGATGGAGGCATAGAGGACATAAAGCAATAATAATTTATTTCATAAAACACAATATATGGGAATGATTGTATGGCATACAATGTGAATGAAGAAATGTGTGAAACACAATGTGCATGAATGAAACACAATGTATGCAAATTCTGTAAGAAAATCATATAAAAGTAAAAATTAAAAATGAAAAGAATTCAAATAATAAAAAAGAACCAATAGTATTTAAAGAAAATTTCAAACTGTGCAGAAAGCATTGTCAAAATATAGGGCCAGAGAAATCAATAGAATAGCAATCAACATGTACCAACAAACAGATGAGGCCTTGGATGAGCTCAGTTGCTATGCTAAAAAATCTGGAAGACAGATACCTGGCCGGCTAACTGGAAGAGATCTAGATTTATTCCATTTCCAAGCAAAGGTTATCCAATAGAGTGTGGAAATTATTGAACAATATAATTATCATCACATGCAAGTAAAATCATGCTGAAAAGTACTTTTAAATGGCTAGAATAGTGCATTAACACACAACTTTTAGAGATTAAATTTGTTTTTGGAAGTGGTTGTGCTGCCAGAGATATTACTGTTAATGTAAGATGGATCTTGGTGGAAAGCAGAAAATACTAGAAAGATGTTTATTCGTGCTTTATTGACCATGCAAAAGCTATTGACTATGTGAATCACAACAAATTTTGGCTAACATTGAGAAGAAAGGGAATCCCAGAACACTTAACTGTGCTCATGTGAAACCTCTGCATTGACCAAGAAGCTGTTGTGGAAAGAGAACAAAGGAACAGTACATGGCTTAAAATTATGGAAAGTGTAGGTTTCCATACCAGAATGACTAATCTGTGTGCTGAAAAAATCGTTTGAGAAGTTTGACTTTATTAAGAGCAATGTGGCATTCAAGATCAGAGAAAGACACATAACAACCCTTGCCATACTGATGAGACAACTTTGCCAGCTGAAAATGAGAAGGGACTTGAAGTGCTTGATGTAGAAGTTCAAGGACTATAGCCTTCTAGATGGATTACATCTCAACATTAAAAAACAAAAATGGTCAATAGGCAGCATCATGATAGATGGAAAAGAGATTAAAGTTGTTAACCCTTTCACCTTACTTGGATCTACAATCAACACCCTTGGTCCCAGCAGTCAAGAAATCAAAAGATAAGTTGCATTGGGAAAATATGCTGTCAAGAACTTCTCCAAACTGTTAAAGAGCAAAGATATTAAAGACTAAGGTGTCTTGATTCAAGACATAATCATTTCAATTGTTTTCTATGAATCTAAAAGTTGGACAATGACTAAGCATGTGAGAAGAAAAATTATGGTCCTGGAGAAGAGTACTGAATATTCCATCGACTGACAAATGAACAAACAGATCTGTCTTGGAGAAAATGAAACCAGGTTACTCCTTCAGCGGTAAAGATGGTGAAACTCTATCTCTTATTCTATGGACATGTTGTAAGGTGGTGCCAATCCTTAAAGAAAAACTTCTTGCTTGGAAAGGCAGGTTGTCAGAGTAAGAAAGGAAGACTGTCAATAAGAATAAGATGCATTGACACAGTGACTGAAGCAATAGGTTAATTTGCTTCAGAAATTGTAAGTATGGCACAGGATTGGTTAGGGCTTATATGTTGTTTATAGTGTCACTATGGGTCAGAGGCAACTTGATGACATGTAAAAACAACATGTCCTACTTCTGGTAGTTCCTAATAAATGTTTGTCTCTGTATTTCTTTTCTTATTTTTTATCTAATAAGTTCATACAGTATTTTTATTTCATCAGTATTTTGCTCAGTATAATGTCTTCAAGCTTCAAGATTACTGTTATATGTATCAAGATTTTTAAAACTCATTCATTTGTTAATGGATATTTAGATGCTCTTTTTTTTGAGTATTATGAATAATGGTATAGAGAATACTGATAATCAAGGTTTTTTTAGTCTCTGCTTTCAATTCTTTTGGGTATGTGTGTAAGAGTGGAATTTCTGACTAATATGATAATCTATTTTTGGTTACTTAAGGGACTGGCATGCTATTAAGGTGCCTTTGCATTGACTATGACTCATAACAACCTTAAAACAGCTTTGTACTATCCTGTGCCATCCTCATAATCTCTGATTTCTCAAGACCATTGTTAAAATCACTGTCACTATTTCCAATAATGGCTGTACCATTTTAATTATTTTAATTGCCACAACAATGGATAACTGTTTCAACTTCCCCATAGGGTTTTCCTTGACTGACTTAGGAAATAGATCAGTAGAGTTTTCTTCTTATTTGTCTTTATTTGAAAGCTCCACTGAAACCTGTTAAGCAATATGCAAGACTTATGGATGGTGGCTGCACATGGAATACTTTCACTGGGACTAGAACTTAGGTCTTGCATATAGAATGTGAGAATTTATCTACATAAAAATTAGAAATAGTAGCTCCTCAGATGAAGTGCTTGGATCCATGGTGATACAATGTTGAGTGTTCAGCTGCTTCACAATTTGGGCTCACACAGTGACTAGTGGAAAAGATCTGATGATTTGCTTTTCATAAAGGGTACAGCCTAGAAATTCCCATGGTGCACTTGTGCTTTGTCACATCAGTTCATGATGAGTTAAAATTACTTGATGGTGCATTAGTAACCACAGTAAAAGGGCTACAGGAGTCCCTGGGTAGTGCAGATGATCAATGTGCTCAACAGCTAACTGAAAGATTGGAAGTTCATGTCCACTCAGAGGTGCCTTGTAAGAAAGTCCTGCAGTCCTAACTCTGAGAAATCAGCCTTTGTCATTCCTGTGGAGCACAGTTCTGCTCTCACACACATGGGCCCACCATGCACTGGGTTCACCTCTATAGCAACTGCTTTTTTTTTTTTAAACAGACCTGTACAAAATTAGCTTCTTTCAAGTAAAAACTACAAAGTATTTTCTCTCTCTCTTTCAAGATACATTGTCTGTAATAAAACTCTTTGAAAATTTGTGTATATTTAACAGATTAAAACATTCCAATAATAAATTTGTTCACATTAGAATAAAATAGTTATGGTCATTTAAACTATCATTGCTTCTAAGTTCTTTATAGGGAACCAAGTACACACATATACATGATTGTCTAGATGTCTTTGCAACAATAAATTTGAAGAAAACTAAACTGGAGTACACACTTCCAGTAAAAGCAAGTGATAGCCTACTGTATTGAAGGCCAGGCAATTTAAATGTTTGTTAGGTTAGGATAATTTTCTAGCCTAAAATCAAAATCCAAACATTGCTAAGCCAATGTATGTGGATTTCTACACAAAACATATGTGAATAACATTATTTTTTTGAGAGATTATGGGCAAGCCCTTTCTTGTAAACATAATTACCCAGGATTATGATTCAATTCAAGGCACTGTCAGTGAGTTTTAGGAGCTTTCCAGAATCTTTGCTCTCTGTATGTTACCGCTTTCTGTATTTTACAGAGAATATGGAAGTGAAAGGAATATTTTCAGCCAGGTTTGATATGCACTGGTAACCAACTCACCATAGATCTCCATTTGGGAGAAGAAAAATTGATCAAAAATAAGTAAAAGAACAGTTGCTTCAAGTTTGACAAAAAAAGTTGTCTAGAACAGGCTCTTTTCAAGTAAGTGTATTTACATTCCACAAGGTGGCAGTAAATACATTTTAAAATAGCCATCTCCTGGCGAGAAGACAAATCTCGAATGGGACCTTGTTTTAAATCTTTACTGTTGAAACCATCTGGGTTTCCTATGATCCTAAACCTTGTGCCTTGGGGATATCAAATAAGAATGGTTTATCATTGTGAATAATGTTTGGTGGAGCTCCCAGTTGTAAAACAGTTTGGGAAGCAGGAGTGGCATCCGCTTCCTAAACCACATGCCTCTGGAAACTCTATATGAACTTGGAGAAACAATGATGGCTATGGAAAGGTATTACGCCTTTTGTTCATAATATCACTATAAGTCGACCTCAACTCGATGACAATCAACAACAACAATTGAAACCATAGGGAGCTCTGGTGGTTTAGTGGTAAGAAATTGCACTACAATGCATACAACATGCAGTTGGAACCACTGCATAGGCATACCATTCGAATCTGCTCTGTGGGGAAAAGATTGGCTGAAAACTCACTGGAGATTCAGCTATGGGTAGGTTTCAACTTCATGGTTGTAACAACAACAATAACAACAACCTTGAAATGAGAGTAAACACATTAACTACAGTAAATGTAGACATTGCTGGGTGGGCCTGGTTCACTGGAATCTCCCTCAGAAAGTCACTTCCTCAGCCCTCAGGGGAGGAACTGACAACAAAGAGAAGTCAGGCTGACTTTAGGCCACAGCCTCTGCTGTGCATCAGAAATGTTGTGTACTGTCAAGTCAGAACTGACTAATAGCTGACCCACCAGCTGGTTTTCAGAGGCATTTAATTGCATGGGAGGAGATTGCCCATCCTACTGTGGAGCAGCTGGGGACCTCGAACTGCCTTTGGGATTGGAGCACAGCTTCTTGCCATTAGGGCCATGAGAAATTAGACCATATTTTTCTTTCTCTATTCGACAATCTTAACATCTTATTCATGATTGATAATAGATAAACAAGCCAAACTTGAAAAGACAATACATACTAAAAAAGAAAATTAGAAAGTAAAGAAATTTAGAAGCATGGAATGTGAGCAACCCTGGTGGCATGGTGGCTAGCCCAAATGTCAGTGCTTGAAAACCACCAGACTTTCCATAGGAAAAAGGTGCTACTGTTTCAGAAATGTTTTGAGTTGAATTCAGAGAGTCCTGGAAATCTACTTCTGAACAACTAGTCGTCAAATCCCTGTGGAGCACAACTCTTCTCTGACAATATAGGGTCACCAGGAGCTGGAACAGACCCAAGGGCAACTGATTTTGGCTGTACTTAGAGAAAGTGATCATAGAATATCTCATGGAAATATCATGGCTTATTTAGAAGGATAAAGATGCCAGAAACAGAATGTTGCTGTGTGCCATTGAGTTTGAACCCGCTCATAACTGATTCTCCCGTGGGTTTTCAAAACCAATAAATTGCACAAGGAGATTGCTCATCTTTTTCACTCAGAGCAGCTGGAGGAATTGAACTGGGTGCCTTCAGATTGGCAGTGTGGCTCCTTACCACTAGGCCACATAGGATAAAATAAACAAATTAGCACCTCACTATCATTGGGTCAATTCTGACTCAGGGATTCTCCATTGATTTCTGAAGATTTTAATCTATACAGAAAGAGAGATTGCCATTTCTCCCTCCATGGAACAGCTGTCTTTGGGGTTTGCAGTGTAACACTATACCACTAGAACTCTTTAGAACTTCTTAAAATGCCACTTGTTTAGTCTGCATAAGAGAATCAGATTTCAAGCCTTCTCCCCCTCACTGTTATGAAACTTATATTGGTATCTGGTTTTGCAAATGAAACAAATCTAAGGGAGATTTTGACTTCTGAGAAAAAAAGAGGAATAACAAAACAAGTATTCGGTGATTGTTTTGCAGCAAGTCAACTAACATTGACAGTGGTTTTGCCACGCTCCTTCCTCAGCCATGGTCATGTTTTTATGCAAATCATTCTCTAGTTCTGTGGTTTTTATAAAACTGAGAAACCCATTCAAACCAGTTTCTTGTCTGCCAACTTTGTGTGCACATAAATCACATGGATATGTTATATGTGAAGATATGGTACACTGATATTATTTCTACTTTATAGAGGCTTTAATTTATCACACCATTCCTGTTTTTATTAAATGTTAATGCTATTTTGAGTTTGTCATGATTTGGTAGATTATTTTTTTGAATCTTGGAACACTTAATTTTTTTCCATTTAAATTAGTGGTAATTGCTTCATCACTTTATGAAAATTCAGTTTATAAAAGTGCAACCCTTGGAATTCTTTAATTTCAGATATTGGGGAAAACCTGTGTTTTACAGCTGTGCTATCTGACTCCACAAATGCTAGAACAAGAATATGAAGAATTTAGGTTAGATACCAAAAAATTATTAAACATAGGGACTGAAGATGATTTTCCGTAGGCCTAACAAATTGGATTATTTTACAGGAATTATTCAGGATCCATATAATTCTATATTCTGAATTCTTATCTCTTTTCTGAAGTGGGCCATCAAACATTTGAAGGCACTTGTTTGGCCCATTTAGTATGAAAAACAACAAATTTTTAATTGGTTCCCATAATTCCTCCCATGTGAATCACTGCCTCTGAAAACTCACTGAAGGGTCAGCTGTGGATCAGTTCATACTCTCTTGTTGTTGTTGTTATGTGCCGTTGAGTCGTTTTGTGACTCACAGTGACCCTATGTACAACAGCCCTAAACCTTTCTCTATCCTGTGCCAATCGCATTGCCTCTGACACACCCATTCTGATTACCCCAGTCACTGAATCAATCCACCTCATAGAGGGTCTTCCCCTCCTGCGCTGTCCCTCCACCCACCAAGCATGATGTCCCTCTCCAAGGACCTGTCTCTCCTTACAACATGTCCAAAGTATTTCAGACGAAGCTCCAGAATCCTTGCCTCCAAGGAGTAGCCTGGTTCTCCAGGATGAATCTGTTTGTTTTCTTGACAGTCCATGGTACATTCAATACTCTTCGCCAGCACCACAGCTCAAAGGCATCAGTTCTCCTTCTATCCTCCCTAGTCATTGTCCAACTCTCTGATGCATAACAAGTGATTGCAAAGACCATGGCCTCTATCAGGTGCACCTTAGTCTCCAGAGAGACACCGTTGCTCTTGAGTACTTTAGAGAGGTCCCTAACAGCAGACTTTCCCATCACAATACATTTTTTTATTTCCTGACTGCTGGTGCCAAGAGTGTTGACTGTGGAGCTGAGTAAACTGAAGCTGTGAACAATCTCAATCTCTTCGCCATCCATCCTGATGCTACCAATTGGTCCAGTGGTGAGAATCTTTGTCTTCTTGACATTGAGCCTCAGTCCATACTGAAGGCTGCAGTCCTTGGCCCTCTGCAGCAAGTGCGTGAGGTCCTCCTCAGTTTCAGCAAACAGGGTTGGGTCATCTGCATAACGCAGATTGTTAATACTTCTTCCACCAATCCGGATGTCACAGTTCTCCTCACGGTCCACAACAATAACAACAAAATACTGTTTTGTGTTTTGCCGTCAAGTTGATTCTGATTCATGGCGACCTCATGTGATCAGAATTGAGCCATAGAGTTTTCAAGGCTGTAAGCTTTTATAAGCACATGCCAGGTTTGAATCTTAACCCTCTGGATTAGTAGTCAACATTTAACCATTTGTGTCACCCAGGAATCCTTTACTATTCTTATTCTCAAACTGAAACTCATTACCATTGAGTTGGAATAGACTCACAGCTGACCTTTCAATGAGATTCTGAGGCTGTAAATTCCAAGAGAGGAAATTGTCTGTCTTTCTTCTGAGGAAAGTGCAACTCTCTACCAACTTGACCCCCCGAGCTTCTGTTTCAAGCTTTGAAATTCCAAGATGAAAAAAACTCAGCATCATTGTCTACACACAGGAAAAGATAGTCCTTACTACTCCATTACTTCCCAAATTAAAAAAAAAAAGTTAATGACCTTGTTTATGATCTATAAGAAGAAAAGGGAGATCTCATTGTTAGTGTTCTTGTTTTGGACCCAAGATGTCTACATTGAAACTTCTGGACCCAGGAGATAGAACTGTAGCACTGGAGAGGCTACTGAATGAGGAGCACTGACACAGAAATATAGACAACAGAGGTAGTAGAATCAGGGGACTGTCAGGAGACCATAGCAAGAGATAAAGGGAGAAAGCAGGGTTCTTATTCCTGCAAGCCTTGCTGAAAGACTGGGATGTGCATGTAGGTCCTTATGTGTGGATCTGGGTTTGCCACCCACCCAGCTAGTTTGAGTACCTTCAGGCAAGAGGATTGCTATTGGAGTAATGGTGCTAAAAGAGATTTATAACACCTGGATGAACAGAATGGAGGCAAATGGGGCTTCAGGCTGAGAGCTAGAAGGAGGTCTACATTTGGGCTGAGAGCCAGAGAGAGGTCTATATTTGCAGGTGGCTGAGAAGGGGTTGTCCTGATTAAAGAGCTGTGCTTTTTTGTATGGTTCTAAATTGTGACTCATTACTTCCATATTAAACTTTGTAACTGTGAGTATTGCCTGAGTTCTATGTGGCCATTGCAATGGGTTATCAAATCCAGCAGAGAACACTGTGGGAGGGAGAGGTGATATTAGAACTGGTGAAAACTAGAGGATGAAGACATGTCTGATTTCACAGGAACCAGAAGAGTGTAAACTGTCATTACAAAGACAGAAGAGAAAGAAAAGACCAAAATGGATGTCAGAAGAAACTCTGAAGATTGCACTGGAGCATAGAGAAGCCAAAGCACAAGGAAGAATTCAAGATACTAAAGAGC
>NW_006400048.1:1147460-1147929 GCF_000299155.1 Elephantulus edwardii | reverse complement strand
CTAGTGGTTATCTTAAAGCTTAAAATATAAAGAAGCATTATTTTCCACATTTTAAAGATGGGGAGGTTGAGACAATGACAGATTAAGAGATTAATTTAAGAGCATCTGTCAAGGACAAAGCTAATGTTGAGGCGCTGACCGTAGCTCTATTGCAAGACCTCTGTCAGAATAGGCAAACCTTCTTTACACATTTGAAAAAGTATCTCCCAGACAAAAAGAGTCTGTGTTATTATATCTTTTTTATTTTTTTGTGTGTACTATCACCTCCTCCCGACGGCTTTTCCTCTGAACCTGCAATATGCCTCTTCGCTATTATCTGAGCTGAGTTCCGCTGGTCCGCAGCTTCCAGGCTTCTGCTCTGCCCAGGGGCGTGCTCTCCGTGTTCCCCCAGCACCTTCTCCCAATGGCTTTTCCTCTGTACCTACAATATGCCTCTTCGATAGAGCCAAAGAAGAAGAAATAGATGATT
>NW_006400048.1:1139441-1145530 GCF_000299155.1 Elephantulus edwardii | reverse complement strand
GAGCAACGGTGTCTCTCTGGAGACTAAGGTGCACCTGATAGAGGCCATGGTCTTTGCAATCACTTGTTATGCATCAGAGAGTTGGACAATGACTAGGGTGGACAGGAGGAGAATGGATACCTTTGAGCTGTGGTGCTGGAGAAGAGTACGGAATGTACCATGCTCTGCCAGGAAAACAAACAGATTCCTCTTGGAGAGGAGTAAACCAAGCTACTCCTTGGAGGCAAGGATTCTGTGGCTTTGTCTGACATACTTTGGACGTGTTGCCAGGAGGGACTGGTCCTTCGAGAGGGACATCATGCTTGAGAGGGTGGAGGGACGGCGTAGGAGGGGAAGACCCTCTATGAGATGGATTGATTCGGTGACTGGGGTAATCGGCATGGGTGTGTCGGAAGCAGTGCGGTTGGCGCAGGATAGAGCAGGGTTTAGGGCTGTTGTGCATAGGGTCGCTGTGAGTTGCAACGGACACGACGGCACATAACAACAACAACAACATGCACTATCAAATTGGATCTGACTGGGACAGAAGGAGATTGCCCCTCATTCTCCAGCAGAGCCTCTGGTGTAGAAAGAGTTCTGTGGAATATTGACTTGAGGAAGAAACATCATCTAGATTTAGTCTCTGCTCATCTCCTAGGTAGAGTATCCTTTGTAGGGTACAATGCACATAATTCTGTCATCCTTGTTCCTTTCTTTCATCATTTTGTACTTGAGAACCAAATTAATAGATGATTTCATGGTAAAAATGAAAGTGGGAAATACCAGGCATGTTGTTGTTGTTCTTTACTGTTGAATCAGAACTTATACTTGACTCTCCAGTGGGTTTACAGAGACACAGAAGGGAATCGCCTTTTTCTCCTGCAAAGCAACTGATAGATTCAAACTCTTTGTCTTTGGGTTGGCAGCACAATTCCTTGTTCACTAGGCCAAGTAGATGGAAGTGTGTATACAGTGAATTAGTTAGGTCAACTGTCCCAATACAGTGCCTGATTTGTGCCCCTTTGCATCAATGAGGCTGTGGACTGCTTTACAATCAATTGCTTGGATCAGAACAGAGGGTCAGCGGTTAGAGATGTACTATTTCTGATCTTTCTGTGAAGAGTAACCATTTTTCTTTTCTATGACACTCACCCCCAAATCACCCCAGAAAATCAGAGAATGCTCCAAAGAATTTTCAAGGTTATGATGTTTAGAAGTAGATAATCAGCTCTTTCTTCAGAAGTACTTCTGGATTGGTTTGAATTGCTAACCTTTAGGTTTATACCTGAATGTTTAATCATTTGTATCATCCATGGACTCCTTTGGAGCTAACCAGATATCTTTAACAGGTAGGACACCTTACCTGTTAGAAAGAGGCTAGGAAGAAGAAACGATCAAGAGCTAAACTCCTAAATTCACTAGGAATATTGGCAGAGAGTAGTGTGATGAAGAAAGACATTTTAGACTTGTATTAAATACAGCTGAGATTCACCAATAACTCTTCCTTATTCTGTAGCCACAAAATTGAAAGTGGCTTGACAGCAATGGAGAGAGAGAGAATGTTTTAGGAAATCTAGAACCTAGAAAACCCTGAGTGACAGAATTGGAGTGCTCCTTCCCTTTCACCCAGGGTGAGAGCAAGCTTTTTTTTAAGTGTTTAAAGAAAATATATTCTTGTTTTCAAAGGTTTTTAAAAAACTCTCTCTGTTACAGCTTGAGAGAGTGCTCTCAAATGATTAGAGGAAATCAAGCCTTTCTAATTTTATATTGTGTTATTGTTATGTGCCATTGAGTCGCCTGTGACTCACTAAGTATAAAATTATGGAAAAGAAGAGTATCTTTTATTTCTTCTATATTTTCTATAGAAACTCTCATGATGTGGTTGGTTGCATCTTACACTGCTGACTTAAAGACTGCATTTCTCTTGTGATTCAAGTCCACCAGCTCATCTGAGGGAGAAAGAGCTTCCTACATATTGCTGTTTGCAGCCTTAGAAATTTGATATGACTGGAAATCAACAAAATGACACTGAGTTTGAGATTTTTTGAGTTTGCATGTTTTCTTTAAGCTCTTGGTTAAGTACATGTCATTTCAGTTGTTGTCAATATAGCTTTGATTCATGGGGACAGCTCAATACAAAATGTGATGCTTCTCCCCAGTCTTTCTAATATCAGTGAGTGAGTGAAATCTTGTACAGTATTCTGTGATCTAAAGCATTTTCTTTGGCTAATTTTCAGAAGCCAAGCATCAGTCTTTTCTTCCTACTCTTAGACTGGAAGTGCCAGCAAAACTTGTCTTTCATAGATGACCCTGCTGGTATAGGAAATATTTGTGACATAGCTTTCAGGATCTTATCAACACACAAGCCATTTCAGTGTGACTAACTGGCAGACAAGTGGGGATTAATGTGGGTCATGTCCAAGACAGGTTGTTGGCCTTAGGCTAGTGGGAATATGATATAAGCCACAGCACACTCCTTGCAAATAGCAGAATTAAAGAATTTTTGCCATTTTCAGTTGTTTTCACAAATATTAATTTGACAAGTGAAATGAAATTATCTTTCATTGAGAAGGATCCTCCCTTCTTCTTTACCAACAAAGTTTTCTCATTGTTTTTGTTCGATACCATTGTCTAGTCCTCTGCTACCTTCATGACTGGTGGTATGTTTGAGCCCATTCATGTCAGATACACTAATCATACTGACATACTGCATGCATAGTTTATCCACTCACTGGCCAGTATATTCCTGCTGCTATAAATTTTTTATAGTTGTCTTGTGACCTAGAGAAAGTCTAGGCATATATGTATATCTTTAGATGATGACATTGACTTATGAGGCAACTCTGAGGAGAGCAGATAAAAAACAGCTGACAGCGAACTGTGGGAGGGTGTATTACACATGCCCAAACTTTTGAACTATCAAAACCAGAAAGATGTATATTCTTATGATGATGTGTCCAGATACCCTATTATTTTATTTATTCTCATTTGGAGTATTTTTTTAAAAAATTTTATATTGGTTTTCGTACACATTCATATACATTGTGTTTCACACTTTTCTTCACTCACATTGTGTTTCATACAATCAATCCCATACATTAATTTTTATAAAATTAATAAAATGAGTCTGTGTCCACCATTATCCCAGGTCCCCTTAGACCTTTTTCATTTCTTTCACCATGGAGCACCTTTTCTAAGGATAATCTTTGCCTGTGCTTCTTTTCTTCAGAAACAATGATGGGAATGATTAGATACTTTCTACCTCACTTCTCAGCATTTCAGTTTACACCAGCTGTCTAAAATTTATCATGTGAACTGGGGTATATTTATATCCTGACATATTGGGTTGGAGGTCCCCCCATAAAAGTAACACCTGTTTGTGTTGCTATAAATGTTCATTACTTTCTAATAAAATTTTTAGAAATTTTTGAAATTGCTGGCTATACTTTTCCTCTGAAATATTTTTTAAAAAGTCCTATCATCTCAATTCCCCCCACTATCCATCTATCAGTTTGTTATACTGGAGTGAATTGCATGTTGTCATGATGTGAAAATATCCCATGGCCTGCCAAGAAAATGAACAAATATGTCATAGAGAAGGTGCATTCGGACTGCTTCTTGGAGGCAAAAATTATAAAGCTTTGTCTCACATCTTTTGGGTATGTTAGTAAGAAAGGTTATTCCTTAGAGAGGGATATCAAACATAGAAAGGTTAAGGGTTGGTAAATGAGAGGAAGACCCTCAATCAGATGGACTGACAAAGTGACTGCTGTAATGGGCTTGAGTGCATCAGGGATGAGATAAGAATGACATGGGATAGGACAGTTTTCAGATCTGTTGTTCATAGGGTCACTATTTGACTTGATAGCACCTAACAAGAACAATATGTTGCTGGTGGAAAACCTGGCCTGACAATAATCACACTTAATATGAATGGACTAAATGCAAGAATTAAGAGAAAAAAAAGTAGCAGAATGGATTAAAAAACCCCAAAGCCCATCAATATGTTGCAGTCAAGAGACACATCTCACAAAAAGAAGAGAAAGACAGGTTGAAATCAAGGCTGGGGAAAAAAAAATATACCAAGCAAATGGCAACCACAAAAAAGCAGGTGTGGCAATGCTAATCTCTGTTAAAATAGACTTCAGAATGAAAACCATCAAAAAAGACAAGGAAGGGCATTATGTACTTATTAAAGGCACAATATATCAAGAAGACATAACCTTGGTCAACATTTATGCACCAAATGATAGACCTGCAAAAATACATAAAATAATGGTTAACAGAATTGAAGAATGAAATAGATAGCTCCACAATAGTGGTAGGAGTCTTCAACATACCACTATCATCAAAGGATAGGTCAACTAAGAGGAAACTTAGCAAAGTTGCAAAAGATATAAACTATATAATCAGCCAACTTGAACTTGTGGATATAATCAGGGTATTGGACCCAACTAAAATATAATTCACTTTCTGCTCAAGTGCACATGGTACATTGTCCAGACTTAATCATATATTAGGACACAAAGCAAATCTCAAGAAATAAAAACATGGAAAAAATACAAAATATCTTCTCAGATCACAATACCATAAAACTGGAAATTAACCACAGAAGGGTAATGCTTACAAAACCTCCCATGTGGAAACAAAATAACTCTCTGATAGAACATGATTGGGTTATAATAAAGAATGAAATAAAAAGTTCCTTGAAACAAATAAAAATACAACCTACCAAAATCTCTGGGATACAGCTAAGGTAGTCCTCAGGCGTCAGTTCATAGCAATAGGCACACATACAAAAAAGAAAGAAAAAAAAATCCCATAAATGATCTAAGTAAAAAACTTTGTCAAATAGAAAAAGAACAACAATCTAATCCTATAGCCTCTAGGAAAAAAGAAATTATAAGAACAAGAACTGAAATAAATTTGACAGAAAACAGAAAAACTATGAAATCATCAATAAAACTAGGAGCTGGTTTTTCCAAAAGGTGAATATAATTGAAAAACCACTGGAAAACTTAACAACAACAAAAAAGAGAGAAGACATAACTTGTTTAAGAAATTAAAGAGGTGTCATCACAACAGCACAAGAGGAAATTAAATTGATAATACCAGAATACTATTAAAATTTATGCTTTGATAAATTTGAAAACCTAAAAGAAATGGACAAATTCTTTGAAGCTGATGCTCTGCCCAGATTGACAAGGACAGACACAGAACATATGAACAGACCCATCACAAAAGAAGAAATTGAACAGGTCATAAAAAGACTTTCCCATAAGAAAAGTCCTGGACCAGATGGCTTCACAGCTAATTTCTACCAAACATTTAGAGAAGATCTATCACTAATTCTACTTAAATTATTTTAAAAAATTTAAAAATAGAAGGAACACTTCTAGAGCCATTCTATGAAGAATAACCATAACCATAATACTAAAACCAGGCAAAGATATTACCAAGAAAGAAAACTAGAGACCAAAATCTCTCATGAATGTAGCACAAAAATCCTTCACAAAATCCTAGTCAATAGAATCCAAAAGCACATCAAACAGTAATTCATCATGACGAAGTGGGATTCATGACTGGTATGCAAGAGTGGTTCAACATAAAAAAAAATAAAAATCAATCAATATAATTCACTATATTTACAAAGCAAAAAAACTAGAACCATATGGTTTTAGCAATTGATTCAGAAAAGGCATTTGACAAAATCCATTTTCCCTTCCTGATAAAGGCACTCAGCAAAATTGGAATAGAAGGGAATTTTCTCTACATAGTGAAAAGTATATATCCAATACCAAGAGCTAATATCATTCTCAATGGAGAAAGACTAAAAACATTTTCCTTACAAACAGGGACAAGACAAGGATGTCCACTGTCACCACTTTTATTCAATATTATACTGGAAGTGCTTGATAGGGCAATAAGACAAGAGGAGGAAATTAAAGGCATCCATATTAGCAAAGAGATGATTGAACTGTTGCTATATCCAGATAAGGTAGTGTACACAGAAAACCCCAAAGACTGAACTAAAAAACTGTTAGAGCCAGTAGATCATTTTAGTAGAGTGGCAGAATAGAAGACATCTATCTATCTATCTATGTATCTAT
>NW_006400048.1:1121931-1139341 GCF_000299155.1 Elephantulus edwardii | reverse complement strand
TATCTATCTATCTATCTATCTATCTATCTATCTATCTATCTATCTATCTATCTATCTATCTATCTATCTATCTGTGGGATTCCTCTACAGTAAAAAAGAGAGCTCAGAGAAGGAAACCAAGAAAGTAATAACATTTACAATAGTCAACTGCAAACTGAGATACTTGGCAGTGAACCTAACTAGATACACAAAAGACCTGTGCAAAGAAAACTACGGAACATTTCTGCAAGACACAATAAAAGACCTAAAGAAATGGGAAAACGTGCCTTGTTCATGGATAGGAAGACTCAATATTGTTAAAATGATATCTCCTTGTTCAATACAATCCCATTACAGATACCAAATTCATTTTTCATGGAGATTGAAAGAAAAATTGTCACGTTTATTTTGAGAGGAAAGAGACCCCGAATAAACAAAGTACCTCTGAAAAGCGAAAATGAAGTGGGATGCATAGCAATCCCTGATCTCAAAATCTACTACACGGTGGTAGTAAACAAAACGGTATGGTACAATGACAGCACATAGACTAATGGAACAGAATTGAGAACCCAGAAATGGACGCAGCTGTCTATGGTCAATTGATATTCACCAAGCAAATAAAACCTATTAAATGGGGAAATGAAATCCTCATGAACAAATGGTGCTGGCAAAAATAGACTGCTATCTGTGCAAACCTGTAACAGGATCTACATATCACAAAAAACAACTCAAGGTGGGTCAGAGACCTGGAAGTAAAGCCTAAAACCATAGAGTTCATCAGAGACAAATTGGGATCAAGCTTAGCCTAGTTTGTGGTATGAAGAGACTACCAAATACAGCCAGAAATGCACAGCGTGAAAAATCCTACTGACTGGGGGAAAAAAACATTTGGCAATACCATTTCAGACAAGGATCTCATATAAAAAGTTTGCAGAATCCTGCAGGACCGCCACAAGAAAAAGACTGTTGACACAATTACAAAATGGGAAAATACATGGAAAGACTTTTCATAGAGGAAGATATTTGGATAGGCAGCAGACACAAAAATAAATTATCAAAATCACTGGCAATAAGAGAGATGCAAATCAAAACCACAATGAGATACCATCTTACTTCAGTAGTAATGGCAAAGTTTAACAGGACAGCAAATAATAAATATTGACAAAGATATGACAAGATAGGAACTCTTATACATTGTTGGTGGGGTTGTAAAATAGTACAACTACACTGGAAAGCACTTTGGTGTTTCCTCAAAAAGGTGAAGACGAAAGATCTAGTAACAAAATTCTGAAACCTAGTCATTGAAAAACTTTTTGGAGAATATTATCTGGGATTTCACTTGCTTGCTTTGAACATGCCATCAAAAGGAACCAATTGTGGTGGAAAAACAGCATGTATGTTAAAATAGAGGGTCAACAAGGGGAAGATAAACTCTTAATCAGTGGTCACAACCATGAATTCAAACGTGATGGCTCTCATGAAAATGGAACATAACAGAGCAATGTTTCTTCCTGTTTATATACAAGCTCACCAAGAATCTGTGCCATATTGATGGCTGGCATCTAATAAAGACAAACGCAAGCTTTTCCCCTACTGCCAGGTACATAGAAAGGGCTTTAAATGCAGAATGGATAAATGGATGAGTGGATGAAATATCCATCAGTTCTTTATGGGTACAGCTAAGCTTTGTACTGATGGAGCTTGATACAAACCCAGTAAAACCACAGATAACTTCAAGAGTTATTGAGTGTATGTAGCCTTGCTATATTAGGGAATCACTGAGCCACAAAAATGCTGTGAATGACATAAATTTCCAATGGCAAAAGAGTATTTAGTTTCTCTTCTATTGTTTACCTTTCCAAAAACTAAAAAACCTTCATAAGCACAGATCATTCTTTTTGTCTCAAAGGAAACTCAGGAGGAAATAAAGGAGAGGATAAAAAAAAAAAAAAGATGGCCACATAATGATTTTTTTTTTTTTTAAAAAAACCTTTTGCTGTGATTTTGTTGAAAGTGTACAAAATAACTGGGTTTTCCATTCAGTAATTGATCCACGTTATTCTGTGACGTTGGATGCAACCCCCCACGGTGTGATAGTACTCTTCTGACTTCCGACATGTACTCCATGTTTCCATTTGCCCTTCCTTTCGGCCCTTTCCAACCTTCTGAGCTCTGTTTAGAGGTAAATACTGCACATTTTTTCTCATATGGTTGAAATTTTCTGGGACATGCATTCCTCCTTTATTCTATTTTATGTTGTTACTGCTGTTGTGTGCCACTGAATTGTAACCAACCCATATAGTGGGTTTTCAGAGTCAGTATATAACACAGGAGGAGAATGCTCATCCTTCTCGTAAGGAGAAGCTGGTAAATTGGAACTATGTGCCTTTGGGATTGTAGCACAGCTTTTTATCACTAGACCACCAGAATGGTCATGGCATCTGGGCACTATTTCAATAAACAAAGATCAAAGGAGAATCAGTGCCTTTGAACTGTGTTATTAAATGAAAAGTATTAAATTTTATATTCATGGGCTGCAAAAAGAGCAAAAAATAAATCCATTTTGAAGGAAGTGCTCTTAGTATAGTTATATTTGGCCTCCTTGATTATGGCCATATTTTCAGGAGGAACTAGTTCTTAGAAAGAGACATCATCACGGGAAAAGGTAGAGGGTCAGCTAAAAGAGAGAAAGACGTTCAAGGAGAAGGATTAATGGAGTGACTACCACAATGGGCTCGAACATGACAGAATCCATATGGATGGCAGAGGACAGGGTAAGGTTCAGATCTGTTGTTCATAGAGTTTATCTGAGTTGTAGCTGATTGACAACACCTAACACCGCCATCACCTCCAACAACAGCAATGTTTCAGGGTAAAGGAAACTAGATTAGAGCATTAGTCTTCTGGACTAATTGTTTCCATCTTTGATTTTTTTTCTTTCTTACTCTTCCTTGTTCCAAACAGAGAAAGACCAATAGTTTCATCATAGAAGTCCATTCATAAGCTTTTAAAGCTCATATCTCTCATATTTAAACATATAAAAAAATTAAGCCCCTTTTCTGATTCTTGAGAAATTCAGCTCCAATTTGTCTCAGGCCCATGTAGAAGCCAGTGTGAATTTGCTTGGTTATCTGCCGACCCAGTACTTCAAATTTGACTAAACATTCATGTAACTCACCAACTTTGTAAGGAACAAGATCAAATTTCTACTCTGGATTGTGACACTAGCCTCAATAATTTATAGTCAAACCATAAATGCTGTGTTGAGGCATCAAGCTAAGTGACCACATAGTCATTTAAGTGGTGTTCTTTCTTGAAGATTAAATTTTTGTACTCTTGTTCTTGGTCTATATATTGTTTCATTGTTGGTTATGGGGGGAAAAAAATAACAGATTTAATTTATCCTGTGTACTGAAATGAGAGAGTGATTAAAAATGCTATTAGAGACATAGAGATAATGCAATATAAAGATTATGTGATTTATTACTTCATTCCTTTATTCATCTACTTAAAAATTTAAAAAAAAATTTTAAATGTATCACACAGTGCCTACTAGGCAGAAGGCACTCAGTGTGTTCAATCAATGGGAGAAGGCAAAACATTATTTCTAACTGTGGAAACTATACCAAGGTTATGAAGAGATGTTTCTAATAAACAAAAACTTAGATGGTTCAGTTCCAGATACAATTTTAAATATGGTACCTATGTTAACCATGTTGTTATTAAGTCAATTCTGACTCCTCAACTCTGGAGGAGAGAGTAAAACTGCCTCTTAGGATTATCCAAGAGAAATACTTATGGAGGCAAACAGCTATATCATTCTGCAGTGGAGTGGCTGGTGGGTGCCTCTACCAACATTTTGATTCACAGATCAGTTCTTAAACCACTGTACCATCTGGGCTCCTTATACCCATATTAACATATTTAATCATCATATTAATCTATTGAAATCATTTTATTATTTTGTCATAGATAGGGAAATGTACACCTAGTGAATCTGATTTGTCCAAGACCATAAATCCAGTAAGCAGTAGAATGCAAATTTGAAGCAAAAGATTCTTAATCTAGAGTGTCTTTCAGGTCTACACAACACCCCTTCTCAGATTATGACACAGTAAATATTTTTTTTCTTTACATTTGTGCTTGCACACAAAATCTGTATATATTGTTTTCACACTTTCATTTGTTTTAACATTGTGTTTCATACAATCATTCCTATACAATGTGCTTTAGAAACTTAATTCTCATTGAATTATGCCTGCCATTACCCTCACCAGATCGTGAGTGACCATTGGGAGAATACACATACAAGGTAATTAATTTAAAGGAGTACATCTTTGCCCCAAATCTTTTGCCAACTTGGACTAAATATGTAGCAGTTAGTCTAGATGTTAGAGAGCATGAATGGACCTCGTCTAATACACTAATGCACTGAAATCTTTTCTCTGCTTATTTCCTATCTCCCATTTCATGTGCATACAAAATATCTCTGTACTTCTTTGTCTCCAGACATTTATACAAAGGACATTTTGTTTATGACATTGTGAACAATCTTTGTGCAGTAGTCTTGTCATAAGAGTTGTGAAACTATTTCTATTGTGGTTTGGTTTTTTTTTTTAGAGCGACTACTGAGACAGTTCCAGACTCACAGCTAATTTTCATTTCTGTGCAACTTCATTAGAACGTTGTGTTTGTGTATGTTTAGACAGCTGACCCTTATTCTTGCTTATGAAAGTGAACTTGAAGAATCATGGATCAAGATTATGTTCTTGTCCTAGTGCTTTCTTTCATAACTATAGACTTCTTAGTTATGAAAATAAGTTTTGTCACAAATGAAACAGTAAAATTAAAAAGTAATTGCTATTCCTAGAATACAAATACGTACATGCCCACAGTCTCCTGGAGTAATTAATGTTAATAGCCCAGAATTTATCATATTGTGTTGTTAGCTATTTAAGCAAAAGCATTATATTAATGTAGGTGTATGCATAATGCTCATTCATGTGCAATATAATTTTAATGTAAGTGTATAAAATTACCAATATTTGATCAGTTACTTACAGCATTGGCAATTTCATATAGTTCAGACTAATAGCATATCTATGCATATAGACTTTGACAATTATTTTAAAAATGAGTGTGTTGTATTTTTCTTCTTCATTTCTAGTTTCATTTTCTCTGCATACCTAGCTATCACTGCTATCTGTGGCAGGCAACCAGCAAGTATTTCTTATCATATTTACAGTTTCCTTGTCACTAAATTCTCCAAGTGGATGTATTCCCATATTCTACATCTAGTCCTGCTTGCTCTTTAGTGACATGCCCATAGGGCAGATGACTATCAGAAGGTGTGGTCTCCTGTGTGATTGTGTGGAGTGTGAATGACCTAGGGGGCACTGAAGACTGAGTGTGCACATCTCCTCAGTCTGTTAAATCCAAGAGTAATAAAATCAGACTGGTCTTTTTTAATAACTACCTCATTGCCAAGGGTTGTTTATTGTGTAGTGAATTAATGTCTAAACTTCTTAGCTAATTAGTGTGAAACACAAATCACCCTTATGTAATAAGGCTTGACAATAAAATGAGAAGTCACAGCAAATATTTCAACCAAATAGCTGCCCCTTTGGCAGAATCTTTGAGAAGGGCTGGATGAATTGTTTGTATCTTCTCTAGAATAGTGCTAATAACTTTTATGCTAGACATAAAACTTGTGTTTTGCATAATTAATTACTTCATGGGGGGGAAAATATCTAAGGATAAAATAAGGATATATCCCAGAGATTTAAATTTAAAGTTAACCTTGAAAGATTGGATGTCTTTCCAGAATGAAGTTTTAATAAACTCCTGTTATGAAAAAAGTCTCAAGGAGATAAAAGCAATGGGGATCTTAGTGGGGCAATCTTGAAGTTCCAAATGGAAAAAATAAGTACTATATTGAAAATTTCAGTTGTTGTTAAGTACCATTGTGTTAACTATGACTCAGCAACTCTGTGAACAAATCAGAATCTTGCCCTATTCCGTGTCATCTTCATGATCTCTGATATACTTGGGCCCACTGTAAAGTCACTGTATCAATCCATCTTATTGAGGGTCTTCCTTCCTCTCTTTGACAGGCCTTCTATCTTTCCAAGTATTTTGTCTTTTGTCTGTCCCCTCCTTATGGCACGCCCAAAATATGTGAGACAAAGATTCACCATTTGCCTCTAATGAGAACCCTGCTTGCATGCTCTCCAAGACGTATTTGTTTACTCATTTGACAGTCCAAGGGCTAGTCAGTCATTTTCTCCAACACCACAACTCAAAGGCCTAGTTATTGTCTGATTTTCAGATGCTTTGCAAGTAATTGTTTCAAGCCCATGGCTTGAATCATATACACCTTAGTCTTTAAACTAATATATTGTTCCTTTTTATATCTTATTTGGTACCTAATATTATTACTCTTAAGAATATTCTTTTGAATGGATGTCTGACATTTATCCTTTTTACTTAAGCCATCTTTCATTACAAAAACATGTAATGGTGACTGTTAAGTAATATATTTGATCATAATCATCAGCTGTTCAGAAATTGAGACAATCAGTTCTTGGAAATTTGAGTATTTGTTTTTAATTTGCTAAACTTGGTGACAGAAATGAGGCTAGAGATAGAAAGATAGAGTCATGTACAATCAACATTTTACTCATTGCAAATACTTTCTAAAAAAACAAATGTAGACTATACACATGGGTTTCACCTAATGATGTGCATAGGAATCAGATCAATTACATCTGTGGAAAGAGTTGTTGGAGAAGTTCAATATCAGCTGTGAAAACTAGGCCAGGTGCTGATTGTGGAACAGACCATCAGGTACTCATATGTAAGTTCAAGCTGAAGCTAAGAAAGTTAAACCAAATCTAAGGGAACCAAAATTTGACCTTGAGCCTATTCCACCTGAATTTCAAAACCAAGACCAAGATGGATGTCAGACAAGACTCTGAATATTGCACTAGAATGCCAAGAAGCCAAAGCAAAGGGAAGAAATCAAGAAAGAGCTGAATAGAATATTTCAAAGGGCAGCACAGGAAGACAAAACAAAATATTATAATAAAATGTACAAAGAGCTGGAGTCAGGAAATCAAAAGGGCCAAACTTGTTCAGCATTTCTTAAGCTGAAGGAACTGAAGAACAAATTCAAGCCTTGAATTGACACACTTTTAAGGATGGTTTTGACAGAATATTGAACGATATAGGAAGCATTAAAAGAAGATGGAAAAATTGTACAGAGTCACTGTACCAAAAGGAATTGGCTGACACAGAAGAATTTAATGAAACAACATGTAAGCAAGAACCTGTGGTGATGAAGGAAGAAGTTAAAACTGCTCTGAAGGAATTGAGAAAAAAAAAGCCCCAGGAATTGATGACATACCCATCGACATATTTCAACAAAAAGACGCTGCCCTGGACCCACTCATCAAGTTGTGTTACCAAGTTGTGCCAAGAAATATGGAGGACAACGACCTGGGCAACTGACTGGAAGAGATCCATATTTGTTCCTATTCCAAAGAAAGGTGAACCAATAGGGTGTGGAAATTATTGAACAATATCATTAATATCACATACAAGCAAGATTCTGCTGAAAATTATCCAAATATGACTGGAACAGCACATCAACAGAAAACTGCCAGATGTCCAGTCTGGGTTTAAAAGAGACCATGGTACTAGGGATATTATAGTTAATGTTAGAAGGAACTTGGCTGAAAGCAGAGAGCATCAGAGGAATGTCTATCTGTGTTTCATCGACTATGAAAAGGCATTTGATTGCGTGGATCATAACAAACTGTGGCTAACTCTGAAAAGAACGGGAATTCCAGAACACTTGATAATGCTTATGTGAAATCTATACTTGGAACAGGAGGCAGTCATCAGGACAAGGAAACACTGCATGGTTCAAAATTGGTAAGGGTGTATACCAGGGATGTATCCTATCTCCATATCTTTTCCAGATTCCCAAAGGCACATCCTTGGGCTGCCCGGTCACCTAACGTTGTCACTAATGATAAGTTTTCCTCATAGTACTCCACAGCCGCTTGCAGAGCGTCTCTCACTTCATCAGGAAATTCTGCTGTGTCCTGAGGCCCAGGGTAGCCAAAACTTTTCCCTTTGGCGTGATACACATTTCCAAGGTTGTAAAGGGCTCTTGCTTCTCCTACCTTGTCATTAAGCTCTCTGGAAATATCCAGGTGTCCTTGACAACAAACAATAGCTTCATCAAAATGCCCAAGAACTTTTAAGGTATTTCCCAAATTACCACTAGCTTTGGCTTCTCCCAGCTGGTCTCCTATAGTCCTTGCAATAGTTAAATCATGATGATGGTATTCTAATGCTTTGGCGTAATCATGCAAATAGAAATAAGCATTGCCCAGCTGGCTGTAAATAGCACTAAGTGTTTTTAGGTCCTCAGTTCCAACTTGCACTGCAGCCTCAAAGAACGACAGGCCGGCATGGCAGTCTCCTGATTTACACAGACGTTCCCCTTCCAAGGCCAGTTCCAGGCAAGAAGCTTCCATCCTGTAACGAACATGAAAAGAATGGTCTTCTTTCATGCTTATCAAATTTTCTTCCATTGAGTCATATTATAAACTGAGTGAAATGTGAAATTATTTTATTTTGTCCCAATCCAGTTCTTTAAATGTAGAATTAGTTGCAGAACATTGTCCAGTTAGTGTGTTAATGAGTTGGTTTTAATATATCCTAAGCTCCTGCTTCTTCTTTATTAATTGTGAAAGGAGGTCAATATCAGACAGCTTAAAGGTTCAAAATGTGTCCCAAATCCTGGCATCTCTGCCCCTTTCAGCAGCATTTCAGCAACATTTCTCCTGCGGGCCGGGGAGTCGGAGGGGCGCAGAGAGGCTGCAGGAGCCGCTGACCTGGGAGACAGCCGGGTGCGCCCGCCGCGGGTACTTGCCAGGCAGGGGCTCCCCATATCTTTTCAATCTATACGTGGAACAGATTATCTGAGAAGCTGGCCTCTATGAGGAGAAATGTGGCATCAGGATTGGAGGAAGACTCATCAACAACCTGCGTTATGCAGATGACACAATCTTTCTGGCTGAAACTGAGGAGGGCCTGAGGCATTTGCTGCAGAGGTCAAAGACTGAAGCCTTAAATATGGGTTGAAGCTTCAAGGAGAGGAGCAAATGAGGGGGGGAGGGGTTGGTGTGGGGAGAAGGGTGCAACAATGAATGAATGGAATTCCAAAATCTCTGTAGATGTTCATTGAAATGAAAAATAAACAAACTAAATTAATAAAAAGAATTCTTAAATTAAAAAAAAAATATGGGTTGAAGTGCAAAACAAGAAAACAAAGATTCTCACCACTGGACTGATTGGCAACATTGATCTACTGTGAATAGATTGAGATTGTTACAGCTTCAGTTTGTTTGGTTCCACACTCAACATTCATGGTACCAGCAGCCAGGAAATAAAAAGATGAATCACATTGGGAAAGTCTGCTGTCAGAGTCCTCTCTAGAACATTGAAGGGCAATGATGTCAGTTTGAAGACTAAGGTGCATCTGGCCTAGGCCATGGTCTTCACAATTACTTGCTATGCATCACAAAGCTGGACAATGACTAGGGATGACAGAATGAGAATTGATGCCTTTGAACTGTGGTGTTGGAGAAGAGTATTGAATATACCATGGACTGCTAAGAGAACAAATAGTTTCATCCTGAAGAGGGTGAGACAAGGCTGCTCCTTGGAGGCAAGGATTCTGAAGTTCCATCTGACATACTTTGGGCATATTGCAAGGAGGGACCAGTTCTTGGAGAGAGACATCATGCTTGGGAGTGTGGAGGTACAGCATAAGAGAGGAAGACCCTCGATGAGATGGACTGACTCCATGATTGGAGTATTGGGGGTAGGTGGATCAGAGATAATAAGGTTGGCTCAGGATAGAGCAGGGTTCAGAGCTGTTGTACATAGGGTCACTATGAATTGTCAGGAACTCGATGGCACATAACAACAACAACAATCCTAGTGATTTTAAATCACTCAGTGAAAGGAAGATTGATTCTACAATGTTACTATCAGGCACCGTAGAGTCAGAAATAACTTACAGTTGACTTTCCACTGTGTTTTCAGAGGCAATAAATCTCACGGGAGGAGACTGTCATCTTTCTCCAGAAGAGCAGTTGATTAAATGGAATCTTGTGTGTTTGGGATGTCAGCACAATTCCTTACCACAAAGTTACCAGAGTTGAGTCTTTATAATTGTCTAAGGGATCTCTGGTCACCTAGGGTGTAGGGAGTTGTACTGCTAACCCAAAGGCAAGTGCTTTGAATTCGTCAACTTTTCTGAGGGAAGAAGACTGTGTTTCCTCTGTGAATTACAGATTCTGAAAACCTGTTGGAAGGTCAATTTACAAGTTTGTTTTAACTTGATGTCAATGAGTTGAGTTGAATTGTCAAAGGCCACAGCCCAATGTGGCACTGCATTGATAAGTCAGATTTGAGGACCTGTGTGAGGATAGTAGGGAGACAAGAGATGAGGGGCTAAGCAAGAAGAGAAAGATCATGACTGCATTAAGCAGATCTCCATTAAATATAATGTTGTCATTAGGTGCCATCTAGTTGAGTACGACTCATAGTGATCCTATGAAGAAAAGATCTGAACTCTGTTCTATCCTGTGCCACCCTCACACTTCCTGAAACACAAGAGCCCATTGAGCAGTCACAGTGCCAATCAACTTGGTTGAGGGTACTCCTCTCCTTCACTAACCCTCCACCCTTCCCAACATCATGTTCTTCTCCAAGGAATAGCACCTCCTAGCAACATGCCCAAAGAATATGAGGCAAAGCCTCATCATTCCTCTTCCATAGAACGTTGGTTGCACCCTCTCCAAGACATATCTGTTTTTCTTTTGGCTGCCCATGGCATGTTCTGTGCTCTTCTCCAACACCACAGCTCAAAGGGGTAAATTTTTTTTCTGTCATCCGAATTGTGTCTCAATATCAAGAAAACAAAGATTCTTACCACTGGGCCAATAGGAAGCATCATGATGGATGGGGCAGAAATTTAAATGGTCAACAGCTTCATCTTGCTTGGACCCACAATTGACACCCTTGGTATAAGTAGTCAGGAAATAAGGAGAGACACTGTACTGGGAAAATCTGCTCTTAGGGATCTCTCCAAATTATTGAGGAGTATTGATGTCAATTTGGGGACTAAGGTGTGTCTGATTCAGATTACTTTCCAATTACTTGCTATTCATCTGAGAGCTGGATAATGAATAAGGATAAATATAATGAGCTAATGTAAAATTGGTATGTGTTTGTATATATATATATATGACAATATTTTAAAATAGTAAAAGCAAGAAACTATCAGAAAAGTCCCAATAGTATTATTTTTGTTTTTAAATTCAGAATTATCTAATTAGTTAAGAATGAGCCCATAGACCTACCAATTAATGTATGATTATGGTTTTATGTCTGTATCTAGTGGCAAAAAGCTGTGTTGCAATCCCCAAAAGCACATGGTTTGAAGGCAGCCAGCTTTTCCTTTGGAGAAGGATGGGCAGTTTCCTCCCGTATGATTAAATGTCTCTGAAAACCCACCAGAGGGTTAGCTATGGGTCAGTTCTTACTCTACTGTACACAACAAGAATACAAAATGTGATAGATAATACATGAAGGCATGTTGTATAGGTTTTTACTGTTTTGTGATATAATAGCTTTGTATTTTTGAAAAGTATTTAGTGAACAAGATTAGTTCAAAATGATATATTTTTTTCTGAAAAGGAGAAAAATCAGATGTAGAAGGCAAAGTAGTTAATTCTGTCATAAAAGCATCTGGTTAGCTCCCTCAGTGGGTCTTGATGCCACTTGAATATGTGACTAGTAAGCTAAGAGTGAGATCAGTAAGAGCATGCTTATGTTCAGAGTTGGGTCAGGCCCTACAGATTTCATGTTTGTTTCGGCTAGGCGGGTGCATCTGCAACAGTTCAGTCTGACCTTCATCACTCTCAGAGGGCTTTATCTTTCAAAGGCAGGGCCTGACAGTGTCTAGACAGGGTTTGTAGTTTTCTTGTCCAGCACATCAGATTTCAACTTGGACTATCATTGTGAGTTCCATGAAAAGTCCCAGGAGTTCCATAAACCCAGAGATTAAATCCTGGCCAGGACACAGAGACCTTTCCCAAAAACCTTCTAAGTGCTTTCTACTTCAGTAGGAGAAAGAAGAGGAAGAAGCAGAAAGAACACATAGCATTATATGGTTGTGTAGATGTGATTATAGTTGTGGAACTGACTAAAGCATTGGACAGAAAATTAATGAAAGCTTTTGTTTTCCTAGGGCTAACAGTTTATTGGACAGTCTGCTGGTATTCTCAATTTTTGGGTTACTGTGACTGTTTAAAAAACTTGCCGATTTACTTGAAATAAAGACTCTCAGGATTCAAAGAGACATGTTGGACATGTTGTTAGGAGAGGTTATTCTCTGGAAACAGATTTTAAAAGTGGAGGGTCAGAGAAGGAGAGGAAGACCCTTAACAAGATGGATTGGTATAGCATCTGGTAATGGATTCAAATATGTGCAAGGTAATAAGAATGGAGCAGGATAGGACAGTGTTGACACCTAACAACAACAACAACACATACATGTACTGCATGCTGCATAATACTCCATTGTGCAAATGTACCAGTATTTCACAATCTATTTGATTGTGGTTGGATATTTGGGCTGTTTTCATGTTCTTGTGATGGTGAATAATGCTACTGTAAACATTGGTGTACAAATCTCCATTTATGCCTCCACTTTTCTAGGAGTATATTCCATGTAGTGGTCATATGGAATGTCTGGGTTCAGCTTTTTGAGGAAACAACAAACTGCTTCCAGAGTGGTTGTACCATTTTACAGTCACATCAACAGTGTATGAGTCCCTATCTCTCCACATCTCTCCAACATTTATCACTTGCTGTCCTGTTACACTTTGCCACTGTTAATGGAGTGAGATGGTATCTCATTGTGGTTTTGATTTGCATCTCTCTTATTACCAGTGATTTTCTGTTGGCCATCCAAATACCTTCCTCTGTGAAAAGTCTTTCCATGTCTTTTGCTCATTTTGTGATTGTGTTATCAGTCTTTTTCTTGTGTGTAAATTGTTGATATGAGACTCTTGTCTGAAATGGTATTGGCAAACATTTTTCCCCCCATAGTCAGTAGGTTTTCATTTCACTCTGTTGGAAAAAATTTTTTGAAGTGCACAGGGATTTAATCTTTAGAAGCTCCCATTCATCAATTTTATCTTCTCCAGACTGTGCATTTCTCATTACATTTGTCAGTCTCTTTATACCATAAACTAGGCAGTCTAATCTTGTTTCCAGTTTGTCTCTGATGAACGTTATGGTTATAGGCTTTACTCACAAGTCTCTGATCCATCTTGAGTTGATTTTTGTGTATGGTGTGAGATATGGGTCCTTTTTCAACTTTGTGCAGGTGGCAGTCTATTTTTGCCAGCACTATTTGTTCAAGAGGATGACATTTTCCCATATAATGGGTTTTATTTCCTTGTTGAATATCAGTTGACCATAGATATCTGGGTCCATTTCTGTGTTCTCAATTCTGTTCCATTAGTCTGTGGAGATGCAATCAATCTATATTGAAGTTTGTATGTAGTCTTTGGTCTTCTGCGGAAAGCACTTCAGGTCCTCCTCACTTTCAGAAAGCAAGGTAATGCTATCTTCATAACATAGGTTTTTGATGAGATGAGTCTTATTGCAACCCTAATAAGAGACAAAGCTTTGTCATCTTTGCATCTCAGAAGCACTCTCCATTTTTTCTCATAGCTGTTCATTCTTTTTACAGAGTTTATTCTATAAAACATTCTTCATATAGAGTCCAGATACACAAACTAAATTACTCAGCATACAGATTGAACAGGTGTGGAGAAAGGACACATCTTTGATGCACATCGTTCCTGATTTTAAAACATGCAATGTTCCTTTGCTATGTTCAGACAAGAGCTTCTTGGTCTACACACAGATTTTATAAGAGCATAATTAAATGCTCTGGGATTCCCATTCTTTTCAATGTTAGCCATATTTTGCTGTGATCCACAATCAAATGTCTTTTCCCAGTCAGTAAAACACAGATAGACAATCTTCTGGTATTCTTTGCTCTCAGCAAGGGTCCATCTGACATCAGTAATGATATGCCTGGTGCCATAACCTCTTTTAAACCCAGGCCAAACTTGTGGAAGTTCCCTGTCAATGTACTGTTCTAGCCATTTTCAAAAGATCCTCAGCAATATTTTGCTTGCACATGATATTAACGATATTGCGCATCCACTTTCTGTTGGATCATCTTTTTTGGGAATGGGAACAAATATGAATCTCTTTCAGTCAATTGGTGAAACAGCGGTCCCCAAAATTTCCTGGGATAGAGCATGTCCAGGACTACATTTGTTATTTGGAACATGTCAATTGAAATCTTGTCAATTCCTGATACCTAAGTTTTTGACAGTGTCTTCAGAAAAGCCTGAACATTTTTCTTTGTTATTGTTTCTTGTTCATATGGTACTTCCTGAAATTCTTCTGTGTTGACCAAATCTTTTTTGATACAGTTTTTCTGTCTATTCCTTCCATCTTCTTTTACTGCTTCCTGGATCATTCAAGGTTTTGCCCATGGTATCTCCCAGTACTGCAGCTTGAAGCTTGAATTTGTTTTTCAGTTCTTTCAGCGTGAGAAATGCCAATTGAGTTGTTCTCTTTTTCGTTATAATACTTCACTTTGTCGTCTTAAGCCACCCTTTGAAATATTTTATTCATTTATTTTTATTTCACTGTCTCATCCCTTTGTTTTGGCTTCTATACATTCTAGTTTAATATTCATAGTTTCTTCTTGACATCCATTTTGTCTTTTTCTTTCTTATATTTATAATGACCTTTTTCTCTCTTCATGAATGATATCTTCGATTTAATCTCATAACTTCTCTGGTCATTGACTGTTAGTGATCAATGCCTCAAATTTGTTCTTAAATTTATTTTTTAATTCATGTAGGAGAAACTCAATGTCATATTTTTTTGTGGATTTGTTTTAATCTTCTTCAGTTATTTTTTAAACTTGTAATTGATGATCTATTTCATAGTTAGCACCTGGCCTGGTTCTGACTGCTGAAACTAAGCTTCTCTGGAGATTCTTTCCACAGATGAAGTTAATCTTGTTCCTGTGCATTCTGTTAGATGAGGTTCATGTGTAAAGTGACCCTTTGTGTTTCTAAAAAAGTTATTTGCTATGAATAAATCGTTGAATGTACAAAATTCAGTCATTTGCTCTCCAGCTACATCTGTCACCAAATTTCTACTTTCTGATTATCATTTTCTACCACTTTATCCTGTTTAAAAGGGTGTTTTAGTGACCTGGATATGACATTAAAGATTCATCTACTTTTGAATCCATAGAACTCAACATAGGCATAAATTGATACACAGCAATAATTATTAATGGTAATTAATTGCACAGCCCATAAGAAATTCCTGAAACTGTAGCTAAACAATAGAGAGGAAAGTACTAGGGAGGTGTACTCTTTTTTTTCAAATATATGCACCATTTTCATCTATTTATCATATATGTATATACTTTGCAAAAAATGTTTTATTTTAATTTTTTTGTTCCCCTCTTCCTCACTTCTCAATTCTGCTAACACTTTAAGATTGATTCTGTGTGTTATGTAAAATATGTTAATTTAAATTATTATGTCTCTATAATGAAAACATATAGGACAGAGAATACAGAAACTTACACAGAAGGATCAATACATAGTATAAATAGGACAATGGAATAGAATGGAGATTTACTTCCTTTTTGTCACCTAAGATGAAGTCAGGGCAATGCAGACCTGTCATGCCCTCCTGTCTTCAAGGTGCTTTAACAGAAACTAATGGAGCTTCCCAACAGCCACATGAGGCAGTGAGGTTTTGACTATCCCATTTTACTAACAGAAGCTAGAGACACAAATGGGCTAAGGATTCTGCAGCAGGCGCACTCCAGTTCTTCCCAGATTCAGCCAGCAAGATCAAGAGGAGAAGCTTCACCAGTTCTACTCATCTCCTTGTCCTGGACAAGTGAAAGCCCCTAGGTGGCCACAAGTCCTCTCCTAGTGGGGTATCTGCCTGGATCCCACAGACACCAGCACTGGGCTGAGAAAGTTACCCCAGTCTCCACCAAGACAGTGATGTTTTTCAGCTGCTGTGGAGCTGACTTTTGATGACTTCTTACACAATGGAACAAAACCCCTTGACCTGTTAGAGATCAAAATGTTGTGACCTACAGGAATTTTACTGGTTGGTTTTTGGATGTAGAGTTACAATATTTTCTTCTTTTCTGCCTTAGTATAGAAGATTCATTGAAACTTGCCCGGAATTATAACAACACATAAAAAGCCCAGGCTCACAGTTGTGACTGGGCATGATGTACACTGGTCAGGAGAAGAACTTGAACTTGCCTTCTCAGCAAATGCATCTGGAAGTCTCTTTCTAAAAAGACCTGTACAATAATCAGTCCTGGAGAGAGGAAGAAAGGCACCAAAGCATTGAGGACTCTCCTTCATAGGGTCATTATGAGTCACCTGCGACTCGACGGCACTTAACAACAATAACATCAACAGAGAAAGAGAGATCAGCTGGCCAAGTGGACAGAAAACGATGCTATCAAGCCAAAGGAGGGTGACTTTTAATCCGCTGCCCTCGGGCCTGTCTTTCATTGTTTTTGTTGAGACATTCCTCTAGGTCGTATAGCCCTGGTGTACAAGTTGCCGTACAGTGGTCACTTGTGGTTGCTGTGAGGCTGAACACTGTGACACTGATGTGTCAAATGCGTTAATGGCTGGTTACCCAATGCCGACAGAGTGGGGTGGAGCTCCCTGATTAAAACAAGCTTGGAAGAGGAGTGGCATCCACTTCCATAATAGCTTGCCTCAGGAAACCCTATGAACCTGGAGAGAGGAAGAAAGGCACCGAAGCGTCGAGGACGCTCCTTCATAGGGTCGCTATGAGTCATCTGCAACTTGACGGCACTTAACAACAACATCCTAAAGAAAAAAGGTAAAGGATAACATTATAACTAAAAGGTAAAGGATAAAAGATTATAATTAAAATGTGAAAACACAAAGCTTATAATGAAAATATTTTCTTAACCATCATGACATTATATATATTAAACAAAAGTTAGGCACTATTGCAGATGATTGTAACAAGCTATTGAAGGAAATACTTTTTATATCACCTATATTTTGTGTGGTCTGTCAATATCGGCTGTGAAAACTAGGCCAGGAGCTGATTGTGGAACAGACCGCCAACTACTCATATGCAAATTCAAGCTAAAGCTGAGGAAAATTAAACCAAATCCGAGGCAACCAAAATATGACCTTGAGTCTATCCCACCTGAATTTCA
>NW_006400048.1:1110743-1120016 GCF_000299155.1 Elephantulus edwardii | reverse complement strand
CATAGGGTCGCTATGAGTCGCAGGCGACTCGACGGCACATAACAACAGCAACAAACATATTTTGTGTGTTTTAGAATGTAAAAATATTTCTTTCCCTTACATAGGTATAACCCGCAGAGTTTATCACATTGTTATTTTCTTTGTAAATAATCTGATTAGGTCCACAAATATTAAGTTCATATGGGAAGAGCACACATCTCTAGCTTTTGAAGGAAATGTCAAAACTTTTTTAAAATGCCTTCTTTTCGTATATGGCAAGTTCCTCCAGAAATTTTCTCTTTGAAAATTTATTTAGTTTTTTGGTTTATTATTGCATTTTGAAAAATTGTAGTATAAAATATATACGAAAATATTTCCTATTTCTCAGGGCTTCCTGAAGACTGAGAATTTTGAACAATCCTCCATGTTTTTAGTCAGGGTCTTCCCTAAGTGCTGGGTTCCTGCTTGATGGTTAAGAGCATGCACTGAAGCCCAGGAATGAGAGGAGATAAGTGTTTGGAGAGTGAGTTTAATGAGATGCTCTTTATGCTCATATGCCTATCACCACTATCCATGCCCAAAACCTTCCACTCCTTGTAACTTTTCTATTTTCGTTTTTATTTCAGTGAAAATCTTGCTGCACTTTATTGCCAGTTATGATGCTAACTCAGAATCTGGCTGTATTTTTCCTCTGAGGTAGGCTCACTTTTGATTATAAATTGTGATTGCCAACTGACAAGGGTGCACCATCCTGCTTTGTAATTTAGTGAGCTCTCCTTGGCTTGGGTGTCCTTCAGCCAGCGTACAGGCCTCCTCTGCTACAGCAGAGCTCATCCAGCTGTAGAGAGATCAGTTCCATTTGTTCTCTGGTCTCCTTATCAGTGGCTCACTGTTGTAGCCATAAATGCTCTGTTCATGAGCTAAACCAGTCTGCTTGATTGAAAGAAAGCATGGTAGGATCACAAGCCACAGGGTAATAAATATCATTTGAGTTCAAGCTTTGTAAGTAGGTGTTTATGTCTAGCAAGAAACACTGTTTGCAGAAGAAACTATCTTGGGGCATCTGTGATATGTTTAGTGGCAGTGATACTTTGTAGTATTGCAGGAGTATTTATTTCAGGTCTCAGGTAAAAGGAGGAGGAAGCTATTTGTTAGCCAGAGCCCTGAGATTATACAGTCAGACCCTCCAGCACAGGCCCAGCCCTATCTTTGTGTCATGTTCCCTGCACATCCATTTTTTTTTGCAGTTAATGTTCCATTTTTAAAATTATTAATTTATTATTATTAATAATTTTAATGAAAATTTATAGAGATTTTGGATTTTCATTCATTCATTGTTGCACTTTTCTCCCTGCCCACCCATCCCCTCAAGTTCATTCTTCCCTTTGAAAAGTAAAAGAAAAATTCTTTCATTATTATACAATCCCTAGCCCCAAGTCCACTACACTATGCAGCCTTCATTTTGGACTCCTACCATGACAATAATGTTGTTGTTGTTGTTCTTATGTGCGATCAAGTCGCTTGCGACTCATAGCAACTCTATGTACAACAGCCCTAAACTCCGCTCTGTCCTGTGCCAATCGCAACATCTCCAATACACCCATCCCAATTGCCCCTGTCACTGAATCAATCCACCTCATAGAGGGCCTTACCTTCAGGTGCTATCCCTCCACCCTACCAAGCATGATGTCCCTCTCCAAGGACCTCCTTACAACATGTCCAAAGTATGTTAGACGGAGCCTCAGAATCCTTGCCTCAGAGGAGCTGCCCGGTTTTACCCTTTCGAGGATGAATCTGTTTGTTTTCCTGGCAGTCCATGGTACCCTCAATACTCTTCTCTAGCACCACAGCTCAAAGGCATCAATTCTGCTTCTTTCCTCCTTAGCCATTGTCCAATTCTCTGATGCATAACAAGTGATTGCAAAGACCATGGCCTGTATCAGACGCACCCTAATCTCCAGAAAGACACCATTGCTCTTCAGTACTTTGGAGAGGTCCCTAACAGCAGACTTTCCCATTGCAATACATCTTTTAATTTCCTGGCTACTGGTCCTGAGAGTGCTGATTCTGGAGCCAAGGAAACTAAAGCTGTGAACAATCTCAATCTCTTCACCATCCATCCTGATGCTGCCATTTGACCCAGTGGTGAGAATCCTTGTCTTTTTGATATTGAGCCTCAATCCATATTGGAGGCTGCAGTCCTTGACCCTCTGCAGCAAGCGCTTCAGGTCCTCCTCACTTTCTGCAAGCAGGCTTGTGTCATCTGCATATTGCCGATTGTTGATAGATCTTCCACCAGTCTTGACTCCACATTCCTCCTCATAGAGCCCAGCCTCCAGGATAATCTGTTCTGCATACAGGTTGAAAAGGTATGGAGACAGCACACATCCCTGGGATATGCCCTTCCCAATTTTGAACCATGCAGTGTTTCGTTGCTCTGTTCTGACGAGTGCCTCTTGGTCCAAGTATAGGTTTCTCATTAGCATGATCAAGTGTTCTGGGATTCCCATTCTTCTGAGAGTCAGCCACAATTTGTTATGGTCCACACAGTCAAACACCTTTGCTTAGTCAATCAAACACAGATATACATTCCTCTGGTATTTCCTGCTTTCAGCCAAGATCCATCTAACATTAGCTACAATATCCCTAGTACCAGGACCCCTTTTATACCTAGCCTGAACTTCTGGAAGTTCTCTGCTGATGTGTTGTTCCAGTCTTTTTTGGATAATCTTCAGTAGAATCTTCCTTGCATGTGAAATCAATGATATTGTTCTATAGTTTCCACACTCTTTTGGGTCACCTTTCTTTGAGATGGGAACAAATATAGATCTCTTCCAGTCAGTTTGGCCAAGTGGTTGTTCTCCAGATTTCTTGGCACCACTTGGTGAGCACATCCAGGGAAGCATCTGTTAGCAGAAATATGTCAATTGGTATACCCTCTATTCATGGGGCCTTATTTTTTGCTATTTTCTTCAAAGCAACTTGAACTTCTTCCATCATCACCATAGGCTCTTGCTCATATGTTGTTTCATGAAATTCTTCTGTGTCTGCCAATTCCTTTTGATACAGTGACATAGTATATTCCTTCCATCTTCTTTTAATACTCTGATTAAATCATCCTTGATTATAGCAACTAGAGATTTGAATTTGTTCTTCAGTTCCTTGAGCTATGAAATGCTGAGTGAGTTCAGCCCTTTTGATTTTCTGACTCCAACTCCTTGCACAAAATACCAAATCATATATCCCCTTTAAACAGTTCTCTCCCTCATCTGTTTCAATGCAGTGTACATAATTTATCCCATCTTTCTCAGTTTTTCCCCAAACGCAATATCAGTCTGTTTTACAACAGTGGCACTATGCAGTATTTGTCCTTTTGTGTCTGAGATTTTTCACTCAGCATAATGTCCTCCAGGGTCATATATTTTGAATAATATTTCATGAATTTCTTGTTTTTCAATGCAGTGTAGTATTCCATTGTGTGACTATACCACGGATTCTCTATCCATTCGTTTGTTGATGGGCACTTAGGTTGTTTCCAACTCTTTGCTATTGTGAACAAAGCTGCAATAAACATGGGTGTGCATAACGCTACATTTTAAATGGGTAGCTGCATAACCTTTAGTATTTTAGGAAAAGGGCAGCTATTTTTATTACTCTCTTGGCAAAAAATAAGGCTCCAGGAATAGATGGTATACCAATGGACATATTTCAGTTAACAGATGCTGCCCTGGACGTGCGCACCAAGTTGTGCCAAGAAATCTGGAGAACGACCACTTGGCCAACTGACTGGAAGAGATTGATATTTGTTCCCTATCCCAAAGAAAGGTGACCCAACAGAATGTGGAAACTACAGAACAATCTCACTGATTTCACATGCAAGCAAGATTTTACTGAATATTATCCAAAAACGACTGGAACAGCACATCAACAGAGAACTATCAGAAGTCCAGGCTGGTTTCAGAAGGGGTTGTGGTACTAGAGATATTGTAGCTGATTTTAGATGGATCTTGGCTGAAAGCAGGGAATACCAGAGGAATGTCTATCTGTGTTTCATTGACTATGCAAAGGCATTTGACTGTGTAGATCATAACAAACTGTGGATGACTCTGAGAAGAATGGGAATCCCAGAACACTTAATCGTGCTAATGCGAAACCTATACTTGGACCAAAAGGCATTCATCAGAACAGTGGAAAGAAACACCGAATGGTTAAAAATTGGGAAGGGTGTATGCCAGGGATGTGTCCTGTTTCCATACCTTTTCAACCTGTATGCAGAACAGATTATCAGGGAGGTTGGGTTCCATTAAGAGAAATGTGGTGTCAGTGCGAGTGGCACAGGACAGAGTGGAGTTTCGGGCTGTTGTATATAGGGTCGCTACCTTGCTTGCTGAAACTGAGGAGGACCTCATGCACTTGCTGCGAAGGGTCAAGGACTGCAGCCTTCAGTATGGACTAAGGCTCAACGTCAAGAAGACAAAGATTCTCGCCACTGGACCAATTGGCAGCGTCAGGATGGATGACGAAGAGATTGAGAGTGTTCACAGCTTCAGTTTGCTCGTCTCCACAGTCAACACTCTTGGTACCAGCAGTCAGGAAATCAAAAAGCGTATCGCAATGGGAAAGTCTGCCGTTAGGGACCTCTGAAAGGTACTCAGGAGCAACAGTGTCTCTCTGGAGACTAAGGTGCCCCCGATACAGGTCATGGTCTTTGCAATCGCTTGTTATGCATCAGAGAGTTGGACAATAACTAGGGAGGACAGAAGGAGAGTGGATGCTTTTGAGCTGTGGTGCTGGAGAAGGGTACTGAATGTACATACTTTGGACATGTTGCCAGGAGGGACGGGTCCTTGGAGAGGGACATCATGCTTGGGATGGTGGAGGGACAGCGCAGGAGGGGAAGACCCTCTATGAGATGGATTGATTCGGTGACTGGGGTAATCGGGATGGGTGTGTCAGATGCGGTGAGGTTGGCGCAGGATAGAGCAGGGTTTAGAGCTGTTGTGCATAGGGTCGCTATGAGTCGGAAACGACTCGATGGCACATAACAACAATAACATGAGTCGTAGGCGACTCGACGGCACATAACAACAACAACATTTTTATTACAGTTATTACTTCCTTTATTGCTATGGTTTTGCACCTCCCAACTTAGGTAATATATTATTTTGTTCTGATGATTCATAGCGACCCAAAGCCCAACATATGAAATATTGCCTGGTCCAGAGCCACCTTGAGGATTGTTGCTGTCCATGATTGCCTGCATTGTGTTTTGAGAGTGCTTTCCAACCTGGGTGGATATTGGGCAATATCTTAATGATACATTGGCTAAATTTTAGAAGAAGATCATCAGCTCCTTCTCAGTCTGGAAGCTCCACTAAGTCTGCCTGCCAGTGGCCTTACTGGAATGTGAAATATCACCCTCATGGTAACTTGCAAACTACCACAGAATGACAAACTAATGTACTTGTGGTTTGCTTAAGTGGTAGAATTTGGGGATTTTGATCTTTCAGTTCAGGAGTTTGAGTGTATCCCAGGATAAAATATGTAGAATTCTGTCCTTTATAAGTCCTAAACAATAGGATAAATCCTTATTTTGTGTGGTCTGACCTGATGTGTTAAAATGGCTGCCCAGACCAGTTGTAAATCAGGCTCATAAGCAATTAGGAACAATTTTTAGCCTGTTTAGTACTCTTTGGTGATGATGGAAATATAAAAGAAAGAGATATGGTCTTGCAATCTTGCTAAAAAGGAAAAAAAGAAGTATGAATAGAAAATATGGTTGAGTGAGGTTTGCCTTTCTTCCAAATGTTTTTGTAAGCCAGACACATGCTTTGAGTGCCTGCCTCCATTTTAAAAGAATTGATAATGTACAAAGGTGCTGTGGAAGAAAGGCCTGGCAACCTAGTTGCATAAAGATTACAGCCAGGAAAACGCTGTAGAGCAGTCTAGTCTAACACACAGGTTCTCCATCTCCAAGTAAGTGGAGTCAATTTGATGGCAATGGCATTGGTTGTTTTGTTACACATGCAAACACACACACACACACACACACACACACAAACTCTCACGCATGCACACACACAAATGTATTTTACCTTCACTGTGTAAAGTGTTGTATTTTCCATGAGGTACCTGGTATTGTCGGGATTTTTGTTTGTTTAAAACCATTTAATAATACACTCTTAAATTCCATTTACATCCATTTGGAGGTATATTTTTCATTTTAAAATTTTCCAGCTGCACAGTACTCCACGAAGTAAATGCACCATAATTTACTCAACCAATTTGCTGTATATGGGTCTATAGGCTATTTCTAAAGTTTTGCTATTAGAAATAATATACAATTAATAGTTTTGTATAGGATAAATTGAGTCTACAGCAATGGGTTTTATTTTTTAATTCGTTTTACATATGTGAATTAAAAACTAGTGAATTTTTTTTTAAAGAAAGTGAACTCTAGGAGGAAAAAAGGGAGGGGAAGGAAAAAATGTGCAAAAATGAATAAATGAAAACTCAACTTTTCTATAAACTTTCATTAAAACCATAATGAAAATAAAATTAATTATTAAAAAAATAAAAAGGTATGTGCCATGAACAAAAATACAAACTATTTTGTGAGTGTGATAATTTGTGATAACAGATGATACTTTGTGACCAGATAATGGCGAATGAACAGGCTGAGTGTCATTCAGGGTAAGTGTCTCAGTCAATTGTGGGTGTGATGATGAACATTTTTGTTTTAAAGCTGAGGGGACACCAGAACATACTATTTTTTTTTATAAACAGCAAACCCCATCTTCAACTTTTTTCTTAATTCCTAAATGTCTTCTTTCTTTCTGATATCTATACTTCACAACCTGATTGATGCTTTTTGGAGTAGGTACCGTGGATGATTAAATAACAGGTTTTTCATATCGTTTTTGTTACTTCTGCTGCACAATGTCTTAAGCTGGCAGCTACACAATAGCATCTTTTTGAACTATTCTTCACCTTATACCAGAAAATGATCATTTAACAGTTTTTCACCCAGCTCTACATATTCCTAAAGCAAGCAGAGAAAGGACTATGTGTGTCTTGAAATAAATTATGTTTCTGCTGTTTGTTTTAACCTTAAAATTAAGAGTTTCATTGTTTAAAATAACAATGGAAAACAACTAATTGGGTTGTTCTAGAATGTCTGAATCAAGTCCAAGTTACTCATGCTTTAATTCTTCTGAAATGTTTATTAAATGCTTACTATGTGCTGCATACTATACTAGGTGATGGGAATCACATGTTAGGAAAATTCTTTTGTAATTAATCTTCTGGTTCTAACTTGCACATCATGACTGGTGTTAATGTCTATTTTGTGTTTTGAAAAAAGTCCTATGACAGAGGGTGAAGGAAAAGAATATTGTCTTTCTCCTTTGTTTTCCATAATCCAGTAGAGAATGCTCTTTGAAAGCCAACTTCAGGAACTTTACTAATGTAATTAATGTATTTTCTTATTAGAGCTTGAAAGAAATTTCTCTTAGAAAATACCACTTGAATAATCAGAATTCTCACGAATAATCATATTGCTTTGATTTTGTGGGAAATGTAAAGTTAGAAACTTTCATATTTCTCTTTCTGGGAGACGTTTCGTTACCACACACTTTTTTTTCTGTTTATTAACTGTACTTCCAACTTCATATTTTACCTACCTCTATGCCTGATACAGGCCATGGTATTTGCAATCGCTTGTTATGCATCAGAGAGTTGACAATGACTAGGGAGGACAGAAGGAGAGTGGATGCTTTTGAGCTGTGGTGCTGGAGAAGGGTACTGAATGTACCATGGACTGCCAGGAAAACAAACAGATTCATCTTGGAGAGGATTAAACCAAGCTGCTCCTTGGAGGCAAGGATTCTGGGGCTTCGTCTGACATACTTTGGACATGTTGCCAGGAGGGACGGGTCCTTGGAGAGGGACATCATGCTTGGGATGGTGGAGGGACAGCGCAGGAGGGGAAGACCCTCTATGAGATGGATTGATTCGGTGACTGGGGTAATCGGGGTGGGTGTGTCGGAGGCGGTGCGGTTGGCGCAGGATAGAGCAGGGTTTAGGGCTGTTGTGCATAGGGTCGCTATGAGTCGGAAACGACTCGACGGCACATAACAACAACAACAACAATTTATCAACAACCTGCATTATGCAGATGACACTACGTTGCTTGCTGAAACTGAGGAGCACCTGAAGCGCGTGCTGCAGAAACTCAAGGACTACAGTCTTCAATATGGATTGAAGCTCAATATCAAGAAAACAAAGAGTCCCACCAATTGGCAGCATCTGCATGGACGGTGAAGAGACTGAGATAATTAACAGTTTTAGTTTACTTGGCTCCACAGTCAATACTCTTGGTAATAGCATCCAGGAAACCAGGAGACTAATTGCCTTGGGAAAGTCAGCTGTGACGGACCTCTTAGGTGTACTGAAGAGCAACAACGTCAGGCTAGAGACTAAGGTGCGCCTGATCCAGGCTGTAGTCTTTGCAATTATGTGCTATGCATCGGAGAGTTGGACAGTGAATAAGGATGATAGAAAGAGAATTGATGCCTTTGAGTTGTGGTGATACCATGGACTGCTAGGAGAACAAACAGGTTTGTCCTGGGGACAGTGAAGCCAGAATGCTTCTTAGAGTCAAGGATTCTAAAGCTTCATCTGACATACTTTGGGCATGTTGCAAGGATGGACTGGTCCTTGGAGAGGGACATCATGTTTGGCAGAGTGGAGGGATGGCACAGGAGAGGAAGACCCTCGATGAGATGGGTCGATTCTGTGAGTGGAGTGGCAGCAATGAGTGTGTTTGAGATGACGAGGTTGGCACAGGACAGACGGCGTTAAGGTTTCTTATACATAGGGTCCCTATGAGTCGCAAGAAACTCGATGGCACTTAACAACAACAACTAGAGGTTCAGTTATGAGTCTGTTCTGACTCAACAGTACTTAACAACAACAAACTTTATCTATTGTTTAATTTTCCCATTTCACAAATTCTTTTTCAAATTGATGTTGAGGTGTTCATAAGTGCATTAAGTATTTATTAGAATTGCCTCTCTTTCAATGACCTTTACTGTCTTTATATTTCTGTATTGTCTATTGCTTGGCTAGAAGCTGAACCACAGGGGTAAGATTAATTTCAAGCTGCAAGAGCTCTTACAGATATACTCTCAAGGATTCTGCTAGTTTCTATTAGACAACCAACTGTCCTACACTTTTCTCCTGCTTAACCCTGAAACTTCTCCTGTGATTTTTAAAATTTTTTTTTGCTAAATA
>NW_006400048.1:1096829-1098078 GCF_000299155.1 Elephantulus edwardii | reverse complement strand
GAAAGTTCCATCAGACTTTCTGGCTTCAGGAAATCCATTGATACTGTGTCACCCTTTGGGGGTGATATCTTGATTTGTGCTTGTGTATTGTGTGGGACAACTTGCTTTCTTTGAGAAATTGATATGTTCTTGATGTGAAGATAATGCTCTAGAGATCAGTTGGATAGCTATCCCACTTGTGCTTTTCTCTGAATGTCTGATTCCAGGGAAATGTCAGTTCAGAGCCTGTGAGAGCAGCCTCTGGTAGGTAAGATGGGCCAAGGTGCTCCGGATTAAAGGCAGGTTGATTTGCCAGATGTGTAGACACAGGTGTGGAGCCAAATAGGGTAGGGCATGCACATGGTTGCAGCAATTAGAAGGGCAGGTCAACCACTTGGGGGACCTCACTCAGGCCTCAGTTGTTTGGGTGTGCTTACAATTGGGGTCCCTATTCAAATCCCAGCTGTTCTTCTCCCACCCAGTGGTTTTAATTCACTGGTCCCTGTCCAGTGGTGCTCATGCAGTTGTACTTGCACTGTGGCCCCTGCCCAGGAAGGCTCCTGGGTCCAAGGGGACTCAACAATACAAAGTCAAATTTCCACCAATCCACTCGCCTTTGGGTGGTCTGCAGTGTCCACAAAATTCCGCCAAATTATCACTGGCCTACTCTTTCCTGGGCAGTTGGTGTGCCCTGAGAGAGCTCAGCCAAATTCCCACCAGTGGGCTCTCCCTTAGGAACTCTCCCAGACAATCGGCGGTGCCCAAGAAAACCCAATTAGGATCCTACCAGCCTTTCTCGTGGCAGATCAGTCCCACAGCAGCTTGAGTGGTGGCTTCAGACGATGGCTGTCTCCATGGTCTGCCTTTGTGTGCTCAGAATCGTATTGTCTACGGCTATTGTTGTGTTGCATGAAGGAGTCTCTAGTGGCCCTGGAGCACCGAAAGGAGGTGCAGGGTTGTGACGAGGCCACCAGGGTGTGCCAAATGTGTGGGGGCACGGGATGGTGGTGGGGTGGTGTCTCTGGTCACGGTGCTATGGCAGGGATTGGGGGTTCAGTGCTTGAGCAGCACTGGGAGTTAGGGGTTGCAGTCTGTTCCCAGATATTAAGCTGCCAAGTCAACAGTCCTCAGCAAAAATGACTTAATGCACCGCATCACCCTTCTTGTGCATGGCGTTGCCTTTCTTGTGCACCGCGTCACCCTTCTTGTGCGCCAAGTAGCTTAAAAATTTTTTTATTTGCAACTTTTTGAGAAAGCGCCACAATGCTTT
>NW_006400048.1:1091399-1095824 GCF_000299155.1 Elephantulus edwardii | reverse complement strand
GGAGGGGTTTGTGCGGGGAGAAGGGTGCAACAATGAATGAATGGAATCCCAAAATCTCTGTAGATGTTCATTGAAATGAAAAATAATCAACCTAAATTAAAAAAAATTATTGTACTTTATTTTTTTAAAAAATATTGATTTTCATGCATTCACTCATTCACATTGTTTCTTTTTGTTTGATTTTTAAAACTGTAATTAACCATATCAATGATTATTTTCACAACAGAATAAACATATTCCAGATTTTTTTCTATTTATAATTAGCTGAATTAGTACAAAGTCACAATGTTAATTAAGCAATAATTACAATAGAAAATTTAGGTCACAGAAATTAATTTTTCAACCTCCTCTAGTGCTTTGAACACAATGATGCAGAGAAATTTTGTTTTGTTTTACCTTTTTAATTATTTTTATTTTATATTTTTGTATACAATGTATTTCTTACCCCTGTAGTAGTGGCAATGTTAAATAGGATAGAAAGGAATCAACATTGGAGAGGTTGTTGAAAGATTGGAATTCTCATACACTGCGGGTGGGATTCTAAAATGCTGAAACCTCTCTGGAAGTCATTTCCTAAAAAAAGGGAACATAGAAACTCAGTGTTGGTGTTGTTGTGTACCATCAAGTCAGAACCGACCCATATCTGATCCACCTTCCACGAGTTTTCAGAAACTGTTAATAGCTTGGGAGGAGATTGCCCATCCTTGTCCCAAAGAGCAACTCATAGATCACGTGACTTCAGGATTGCAGCACAGCTTCTTGTCACTTCGCTACCAGAGCTTCCTATAATCCTAGCTATTCCACTCCTAGGATTATGCCCAGAGGAAAACAGAAACTGAAAGACAAAGAGAGATTTGTGCACTGTTGTTCGTAGCAATATTATTAATAATAACAAGAATAGGAAAGTAGCCCAAATGAACATCAACAACAGATAGTTTGAGAAATTGTGGTATATCCACACGATACAATACTATGCAGCAATCAGAAGTAATGATTTCTAAAAATACTATACAACGTGGGAGAGGCTGCATAGTATTATGGTGAGTGAATTAATTGTAAACCTGGAAGGATGACTGGTAAGACGTGTACAAAAAGTCCATAGGGGGAAGATGAGGGAAAGGGGGAATTAGAGTAGGGAAAGAAGGAAATCATGAGGTCATGGAGTTTGGTGGGCAAAAGGAGGGGATGAGGGATTAGAAAAGATTCAGCTGAATCACTGAAAAGATGGAGTAATAGTGAATGGCTCAATGGTGACTAATTTTATCAAACACAATGTATGAGAATGATCTTATGAAACACAATATGAATTAAAAACCGTTTCTGAAACACAATGTCTATACACTGTGATTCTTTTAGAGTTGCTAGCAGTGATAGCTTAGAGCCTCCTTGTTCTTCTGGCTTTTGTAAGTTGAAGTTCTCATAGTCTGTTAGTCATCTGGACTGAACCATTTCTATGCATTTTTCTTTAGTCTTCTTTGTTCTGACCAAGGAAAAATCAATAGCTACACAACTTACATGGCCACTCATTTGTCATCTTTTAAGAACCCAGTGGCTAGTTACCAAGATAATATGTAGAACATTAATTTTGTAAGCTAAATTCTTCAGATTGACTTTCATGTCTCTGAAGACCCTAGAAAGTACTTTAGTTTTGAGAATATGGTTTTCATTTACTCTTGTTAGGGCTTATATATCAGAATAGCAATTTATTTTCTTTTATAATATAAATATAAAGTAAGCTTATTTTAAAATGGCACATGATATATAGGATAAAGTTAGGTTAAAGATGTTTTGCCTCAACACAGGATAGATAGTGTACAGTTATCTCCCTAGTCTCCAGCTGACGTGCTCATCAGCACTACGAAGGAAAATTCACATTTTTAGAAGAGTCAGGCACAGTCTGGAGACATCCTCACCAAGCTGTGCATGAGAATTGATAGAGTGCATGGGTACTGAGAGGGTGGCCAAATACAGGTAGGATTCTGTCTCTCTCAACCCCATACCTGACAGAGAATGCTTTAACTTAACCTGTTGGGTGAAGGTGGTCTCTGCCTGCTCTGCTCATGAGCACCACCAAAGACAATTCCAAACTTTAGTAGAGGAGGGCATCAGTCAGGCAATATTCCTACAAGGCCAAAGAGAAGCTGAAGGACCTTAGGAAAGGGAAATTTTTGCACTACACAGGCCCAGAAAGGACTCCTGACACAGGGAGTTGCCTTCTCTTATAAAGGTAACAAAAGAAAAGTTTGCAACTAACAAATAAAATCATAAAAGGAAACAACTGTCAACTTAAGCAACACAATAGAAGCAGCCTGATACATACCAAGAAAAACTTCACATAATGTCAAAAAAGCAGCAAGCAACATAAAAAAATATGGAAAAACAAAATAAGCCTTCTCATAAAGAAGCAGAGCACATTACAGAACTAATGAAAATCCAAGAGACAGAGAGGCAGAAGAAAAATATTCATGTGGAGTCACACGAACAACTGTGAGAAAAGGTACAAATAATGTAAGAAAGGATGGAAGGCATAAATAAAACAAATACCTCAGAGATGGGGCACCAGAAAAAAATACATTAAAATAAAGTTACATGAACAGTGAGCTATTGAAGAAGGTGGAAACAGCAGAATAAAAATTGGGAGCCGTAAATAAGTGAATATCCCAGAGATAGGGAGCCAGACAAAATATATCAATGAGAAGAAACATGAAAAATCACTGAAAAAATTTTAAAATAATGTACAAAAAAATTGATACAATAGATAAAAGATCGAGAAGGTATGAAAAAGAAATCAACATAAGACAGAAAAGGTACAGCCAACACAAAAATGCATGAAAATGAAATTCAGAATATCAGGATCAAAATGACAATAGATTTCAAAATGCTGGAGTAAAGAAGAAATAGAACAGATAGTGCACTGGAAGACAAGAACCTCAAGGGAAACATAATAAAAGAAACAACAACAACAACAAAGAAACCTAGAGAGGTTACAGAAGGAAAAAGGAAAAAAAAACATTAGAATCGTGTGGAATGACATAAAAGGAACAACATACATATGATTAGAATTACTGAAGGTGAGGGGTACAGGGAAAGCACTGAGAAACTTGTGGAAGAGTTTGTTGTTAAGTGCCATCGAGTCGCAGGTGACTCATAGCGACACTTTGAAGGGAAGTCCTCCACACTTGTGTGCCTTTCATCCTCTCTCCAGGTTCATAGAGTTTCCGGAGGCAAGCTATTATGGAAGTGGATGCCACTCCTGCTTCCAAGCTTGTTTTAATTTAAGAGCTACTAGAAGAAAACTTCTCAGATATTATGAAGAATGAGGAAATGTACATTGAAGAACCTGAGTGAATGCCAAACATACTAGCCCCAAAAGAAAAACATTAAGACATAGAGTGAAATTCTCAAAAAGAAAAGAATAGAATAGTAATAATTAAAAAAAAAACAGCACAAGAGAAAAAAAAAGAGTCACTTGTAAAGGAGAAACAAGAAACAAATTAAGTTCTGATTTCTCAGCAGAAACCATGTGAACAAGAAGACAGTAGGTTGGCATATGTAGAAGATTGAAAGAAAACAATTACCAGCTGAGGAGCCTGTATACAGAAAAGCTGTCCATCAAATAGGAAAGAGAAATTAGGTCATTTGCAGAAAAAAGAGAAAGTAAAGGAATTTTTGAAAAAGAGATCAACTCTACAAGAAATTCTAAGGGAAGTCCTTCACACAGAGACATTAAAGGAAAGTGAATGGGCCACAGTAACTAGAAAACAACAGAAAAACACAGTAAAATATCAGCAATAAACCCAGGCATGCCAATAATCACACATAAAGTGAACAGAGTAAATTCCATAATTAAAAGAAAAAGAATAGCAGAATGGATTAAAGCACTAAATCCAGCAATATGTTACCTATAAGAGACACATCCAAAAAACAAGTTAAAAGGTAGATTAAAAAGAAAATTATGTGACCACAAAAAAAAAAAGCAGGACTAGCAATAGTAATCTCTGATATAATCAACTTTAGGATGAAAACCACCAACAAAAGATAAGGAAGGGCACTGTATAATGATTAGAGGCACAATATGTCAAGAAGATGTAATGTTGGTCAGTATCTACACATCAATTGATAGAGTTGCAAAATACATTTTAAAAGAAACCAACAAAAACAACATAAAAAAATCCAAAAAACCACAACATAAAACCAAAACATTTAACAGACTTGAAGAAAGAAGCAGCACCACAATAATGATGGGAGACTTTAACACACCACACTCACCAAAGGATAGGTCAACTTGAAAGAACTAGCCAACTCAACCTTGTATTTAGGATACTGCACCCAAATAAAAGCCAATTGCCATACCCTGAGAATATGAGAACTGAGGCACAATCTGAGATTTGTACACCAATGTTCATAGCAGCATTATTCACCATC
>NW_006400048.1:1081231-1091019 GCF_000299155.1 Elephantulus edwardii | reverse complement strand
AATGGAAACCCAAAATCTCTGTAAATGTTTATGAAAATTAATAAAATATAATTATAGAAAAAAAAGAGTGGATTGAGAAATTATGGTACATTCACGCAATGGAATACTAGGCAACACACAGGAGCAATAACTTTGTAAATTATTATCTAACTTGAGAAGGACTGGAGAGTATTATGTTGAGTGAAGTAGCTCAGTCCCACAAGGATAAATATTGTATAAGATCCTTATTGTAGAAGGGTGGGAGACTCTGGAAGCAGAGAGATGTGGATGTACAGGAAGAGGAAGGGATTAATCATTGCGTTGTACAATTTGATGGGTGGGGGAGTGAGGGAAATGGAAAGAATTTGTTCAAATTTGTATTAGAATTTTGTAAATAAACTAATGAAAAGGGGGGTAAAAGCCAATTTACTTCCTCAAGTGTGCATATTACATTCTCCAGAATCGGTTACATATTAGGACATAAAGCAAGAATTAACAAAGTAAAAAAAAAAATCACTGAATAATACAAAGTGTCTTTTCAAACCACAATGCCATAAAACTAGAAATTAACAAAAATAGAGTAAAGCTAACAAAACCAATCATGTGGAAGCTAAATAACACCCTGTTAAAATATAATTGAATTATACAAGAAATAAAAAAGTTCTTAAAAACAAATGATGTCTGGGATGCAGCTAAGGTAGGCAAACACATAAAAATTAATGGCTCATGTAGCAGAGTGTCTCTCAGAGGGCACCATATCATGCAGGTATGAATAACTACACATTCCAGACGCTCGTGAGTCAAGCCTGCCTTCAAATCTTGGAACAACATTATATACCAAATCTATAGGATTCATCAGCCTCCCCTGGGAAAATTTTATAGCATAAATGGAGAAGATGTCCTAAGGCACAAAAAGTCAATCCTGGAGCAGAAGTTCAAAATTCCTGAAGTCATGAGGTACTGCTCTTAGAGGAAGAAACTGACGGCAGCTTGAGGCATTAGGAATCTCAGAAACCAGAAAGATTGCCATTTAGGCCATCACAAGGGCTGGATAGGGGAGATAATTGTTGAATGGAGTGTTGTTGTTGTTAAGTGCCATCGCGTCGTTTGCAACTCAGTGACCCTATGTACAAGAGCCCTAAATGCCGTTCTATCCTGTGCCAACCTTGTCATCTCAAATGCACTCATTCCCACCACTCCACTCACAGAATCGATCCATCTCATCGAAGGTCTTCCTCTCCTGCGCTCTGCCAAACATGCTGTCCCTCTCCAAGGACCAGTCCGTCCTTGCAACATGCCCAAAGTATGTCAGATGAAGCTTCAAAATCCTTGACTCTAAGGAGCATTTCGGTTTCACTTTCTTTAGGACAAACCTGTTTGTTCTCCTAGCAGTCCATGGTATATTCAACACTCTTCTCCAGCACCACAGCTCAAAGGCATCAGTTCTCCTTCTATCATTCTTATTCACTAACTCTCCGATGCATAGCACGTAATTGCGAAGATTATACTGGATCAGGAGCACCTTAGTCTCCAGCCTGATGTCGTTGTTTTTCAGTACCCTTGAGAGGTTCCTCACAGCTGATTTTCCCAATGCAATTCATCTCCTGATTTCCTGGCTGCTGTTACCAAGAGTATTGACTGTGGAGCCAAGTAAATGAAAACTGTTAACTCTCTCAATCTCTTCACCATCCATACTGATGCTGCCAATTGGCCCAGTGGTGAGAAGTAGGTGGGAGTAAATGTAAGTGCTGGTGGAGTAGGGAAAGGGGTGGCTCAAAACACACTTGGCAAGTTTGGGGACAACACAGAATCTTTTTTCTTTCCCCTACTACTGGGAAATATCTTTAATCTGTTCTTCTCTGTAAAATGCTTATTTGTCAGATAATGTCCTAAATCTGAGCAGTCTAACTAAGACAAATAGCAAGAAGGATTGGCCATCCACTTCTGAAATAACAGGCCTTTCAAGACCCTATGTACAACAGAGCACACTTAGACTAGCAGATATGGCATCTATGGCTGAGCCCTCAAGTATGGGAACAAATAGAATGAGGAACAGCTGTAAGCAAACATTAGTGATTGGAACATGGAATATAAGAAACATGAATGTAGGAAAACTAGATATTGCTAAGAAATAAATAGCATGCATAAATATTGGCATACGAGGTATTGGCAAAATGAGGATGGACAGGCATGGGACATTTTGCGTCAGAGGATCATATGATCTACTATGCTGGAGGCGAAAAGGTGAGGAAAAATGAGGTTGATTTCATAATTAAAAAAGTAATTTCTAGATCCATCTTGAAATACAATGTTGTGAGTGATAAGATAATATCCATACACGTACAAGGAAATCCAGTGAATACCATCATCATTCAAATATATCCCCCAACAACCAGAGTTGAAGAGGAGGAAATAGAAGATTTCTACCAACTTTTGCAGTCAGAGATTGATTGAACATACAATCAAGATGCATTAATAATAATGGGTGACTGGAATGCAAAAGTTGGGTACAGGCGAAGAAGGATCAGTAGTTAGAAAACATAGACTTGGTTACAGAAATGAAGCCGGAGATAGAATGATAGAATTTTGTACAATCAATGACTTTTTCATTGAGAATACATTGTATAAGAAACACAGACTCAGACTATACACATGGATTTCACCTGGTGGTATGCATGGGAATCAGATTGGTTACATCTTTTGAAAGCATCACTGCAGAAGCTCAATATCAGCTGTGAAAACTAGGCCAGGTGCTAATTGCAGAACAGACCACCGATTACCAAGATGAAAGTTCAAGCTGAAGCTGAAGAGAATGAAATCAAGTCCACAGGAACCAATATTTGACCTTGAGTGTATCTCACCTGAATTTCAAAACCATCTCAGGAACAGGTTTGAGGCCTTAGACATTAATGAGCAAAGACTGGATGAGCTGTGGAAGAATATCAAGAATATCATCCAGGAAGAATGCAAAAGGTCATTGCAAAGGCAGAGAAGAAAGGAAAGACCAAGATGGATGTCAGAAGAAACTCTAAATATTATTCCACTGGAGCACCAAGACGCCAAAGCAAAGAGAAGAAATCAAGATTATTAAAGAGTTGAACAGAAGATTTCAGAGGGCAGTGAGGGAAGACAAAGTAAAGTATTACAATGAAATGTGCAAGGAGGAGCTGGAGTAAAAAAATCAAAGGGCCGAACTCGCTCAACATTTCTTAAGCTCAGGGAACTGAAGAACAAATTCAAACCTCTAGTTGCAATACTTAAGGATGCTTTGGGTAGAATATTAAATTATGCAGGAAGCATTTAAAGAAGATGGAAAGAGTACACAGAGTCATTGTACCAAAAGGAATTGGTGGACACAGAAGAATTTCATGAAACAATGTATGAGCAAGAGCCTGTGGAGATGAAAGAGGAAGTTCAAGCTGCTTTGAAAGGCAAAAAACAAGGCCCCAGGAATTGATGTTTTACTGGTTGACATAGTTCAACAAACAGATGCTGCCCTGGATATGTTCATCAAGTTGTACCAAGAAATCTGGAGAACAACCACCTGGTCTACTGACTGGAAGAGATCTATATTTGTTCCCATTCCAAAGAAAGGTGATCCAACAGATTGTGGAAATTGTCAAACAATATCATTGATACCACATGCAAGCTAGATTCTGCTGAATATCATAAAAAAATGACTAGAATAGCACATCAACAGAGAACTGCTTGAAGTGCAGAAGTCATGGCACTAGGGATATTATAACTGATGTCAGATAGATCTTGGCTGAAAGCAGAGAGTACCAGAGGAATGTCTATCTGTGTTTCATTGACTATACAAAGGTATTTGTGTAGATCACAACAAACTGTGGGTGACTTTGAGAAGAATGGGAATCCTAGAACACTTGATTGTTCTTATGTGAAACTTATACTTGGACCAAGAGGCAGTCGTCAGAACAGAGCAAGGAAACACAGCATGGTTCAAATTTGGGAAGAGCTTGAGTCAAGAATATGTCCTATTGCCATATCTTTTCAATCTATATGAAGAAAAGATTATCCAGGAGGCTGGACCCTATGAGGAGAAGTGTGGCATCAGGATCGGAGGTAGACTCATCAACAATGTGCGTTATGCAGATGACACAATCCTGTTTGCTGAAACTAAGGAGGACCTGAAGCACTTGCTGCAGAAGGTCAAGGATTGCAGCTTTCAATATGGATTGAAGCTCAACATCAAGAAAACAAAGATTCTCACCACTGGGCCTGTTGGAAGCATCATGATAGATGGTGAAGAGATTGAGATTGTTGACAGCTTCAGTTTGCTTGGCTCTGCAATCAACACTCTTGGTATCAGCAGCCAGGAAATCAAAAGACAAATTACATAGGGAAAGTCTATTGCCGGAGACCTCTCCAAGGTACTGAGGAGCAATGATGTCAGTCTGGAGATTAAGGTGCACCTGATACATGGTCTTTGCCACTACTTGCTATGCATCAGAGAGCTGGACAATTACTAGGGATGATAGAAGGGGCGTTGATGCCTTTGAGCTTTGATGCTGGAGAAGAGTATTGAATATACCATGGACTGCTAGGAGAGCAAATAAGCTTGTCCTAGAGAGGGTGAAGCCAGGCTTCTCCTTGGAGGCAAGAACTCTGAAGCTTCGTTTGACAAACTTTGGACATGTTGCAAGGCGGGATCAGTCCTTAAAGAGGGACGTTATGCTTGGGAGGGTGGAAGGACAGCGCAGGAGAGGAAGACTCTTGATGAGATGGATTGATTCCATCACTGGGGTAATGGGGATAGGTTGTAGGAGACAATAAGATTGGCAAGAGATAGAGCAGGATTTAGGGCCGTTTTACATAGGATTGTTATGAGTTGCAAGCAACTCGATAGCACATAACAACAACAACTCTATACCTTCATCAAATAAAAAGCAAACAAAAAGGTGACCTCACATCCTCTACAAGAAAGGAAATTTTAAGGGGTAAAAAAAGGAATAGGTAAGATAGAAAACAGAAAAACAATTGAATCCATCAACAAGGCCAAGAACTGGTTGTTCAAAAGGGTTAATTAAATAGAAAAAACAATGGTTAACTTAACTGGAAAAGAAAGAGAAGACATAAATAACTTGAGTAAGAAGACATCATAACAGAACAAGATGAAACTAAATTGATGGTATTGAACACTAATGAATGAAGATCAGATGTGCTGTGGGCCGAATATAATCCATGAAGAATGAAAAAAGTTATTACAAACACAGAGGAGGAAGAATAGTCCAAGACAGATGTAAGAAGAAACTTTAAATATTTCACTAGAGTGCTGAGAAGACAAAGTAAAGGGAAGAAAGCAGGAAGTTATGGTGCTGAACAGAAGATCTCAAAGGGTGGATTGGGAAGACAGAGCAAAGTATTATAATGAAATGTGCAAAGAACTGGAGTTGCAAAATCAACAGGGCTGAACTTGCTTGGTGTTTCTTAAGCTGAAGGGGCTAAAAAACAAAATCAAGCCTCTCATTTAAAAATTTCATGAGGCTATGGGCAGAATATTAAATTCAGCAAGCACTGAAAGAAGATGGAGGGAATGCAACACTGTACCAAAAAGAATTGGCTGACATAGAAGAATTTAATGAAACAACATATGATCAAGAGGCAAAGGTAATGAAGACAGAACTTCAAGCTGCTCTGAAAAAATTGGCAAAAAACAAGTCCCCGGGAATTGATGGGATACCAATTAACATATTTCAACAAACATATACTGCCCTGGATGTACTCACCAGGTTGTGCCAAGAAATTATGAGGAGATTGTTCACCTAGCCAATTGATTGCAAGAGATTTATATTTATTTGCATTATAAAAACAGGTACCAGACTGTGGAAATTATTATCAAACAATATCACTAATATCACATATAAACAAAACCTTGCTGAAGACTATCCAAAAAGAACTGGTACAGTACATTTACAAATACCAGAAACACAAGCTGGCACTAGACATTATCACCAATATAAGATGAATCTTTGCTGGAAGCAAAGAGTACTAGAGAAAGATATATCTGTGCTGATTTGACTATACAAAGGCTGTGGATCACAACAAATTGTGGTTAACATGGAGAGGAACAAGAATCTCAGAACACTTGATTGTGCTACGTGAAACCTTAACTTAAACCAGAAAGCAGTAGTCAGAACAGAGCAGGAAACACTACATGGTTCAAAATTGGGAAAGACATGTGTCGGGGGTGTGTCCTGTTTCCATATCTTTTCAATCTGTGTACAGAACTGATCATTTGGGAGGGTAGGCTTTATAAGGAAGAATGTGACATCAAGATTGGAGGAAAACTCATTAATAACCTGTGTTACTCAGATGATAACCTTGCTGGCCAAAACTGAGTAGGACCTGAAGCATTTACTACAGAAGATCAAGAACTTCAGTCTTCAATGTGGATTGAAGCTCAATATCAAGAGGGCAAAGATTCTTACCACTGGGCCAGTTTGCAACACCATGATAGGTGGAGAAGAGATTGAGGCTATTAATAATTTCAGTTTGCGTGGCTCCACAGTCAATGCTCTTGGCACCAGCAGTCAGGAAATAAAAAGGTGAATTGCATTGGGGAAGTTTGTTGTCAGGGACCTCTCCAAAGTGCTAAAGAGCAATGACGTCAGTCTGTAAACTAAGGTGAGCCTGATCTAGGCAATTACTGGATTTTTGCAATTAGCCGATGTGCATCAGGAAGTTGGACAATGACTAAGGATGACAAAAGAAGAATCAAATACCTTTAGGTTGTAGTGTTGGAGAAGAGTATTGATCATGGATCACCAAGAGAACAAACAGGTCTGTCCTGGAGAGGGTGAAACCAAGCTTACCTTGGAGACAATGATTTTGAAGCCCTGTCTCATATACTTTGGGCACAAGGCTAGGAATGACCAGTCTTTAGAGAAGGACATCATGCTTGGAAGGATGAAGGGACAACACATGAAAGGAAGATCCAGGATGAGATGGATTGACACAGTATGTGGTGTCAAAGTCAGTGAGATTGTCTCAGGATAAGGTAGGATATAAGTCACAGGTGACTTAAAGGCACATAACCACAATAGTAACAACATGAAAATCTATACTCCAACAAATTTGAAAACCTCAAGGAAATGGACACATTTCTTGAAATTCATACTCTAGCAAGATTAACACTGACAGAAGTAGAACGCTTGAGCAGACCCTTCACAAAAGAAAAAGTGGAGCAGGTCATAAAAAAGACTCCTTGCCCCAAAAATTCCTGGCTCAGATAGCTTCACTATTGAATTTTTTATTGTTGAATTCTACTAAATAATCAGACACAAACTATCACCAATTCTACTTAATGTATTTCAACACATAAAAAAGAACACTCCCAGAGATATTCACATCAGAATGCCACATCTGTCCAGTAAGTCAACATGCATCAGAGCTGACTTGAGGGCTACCGACAACAACTGACCGCATGTTGCCCAGCTGCTCTTCCAGTGGTTACCTGGCCTGGTGGAGTTGGTGGTAGATGGAGCTACAGAATGCTTGCTCTCTCTAAGGGATTAACATTTTCTAGTCTTTGCTGTGTATTCATTTCATTTATTTAAAGAAGAGACACTGCACATTTTTTGAGCAGATATTTGTTAGCAGCCTTACGTGGTAGTAAAGCAATTTCAGCATTGAGAAAATCAGTTTGACAGATAAACTTGCTACATAATTAAAGGATTAAAATTGTTCCTCCTGACATGAAATGAGAAGGGGAGGAATGTTGTGTGAACTTGTTTATGATAAAACTATTTGTTGTCACTTTATGAGGGACCACTGTCATTTAGATAGATTTAGTTCTGATATTTCAGCCTCAGAGACAAGTGGGAGATGACATTTGTATAATATGGCAGGTGGCACATACCTGGATTTTCTCCAGCTTCTCAAATCTAGAGAATTTATCTTTCAAAAAGTGGAGATGAATTCTTTCCCTTTCCCCTTCCTCATTACTTTTCTGTGGGGGAAAACTTTTCACCTTCTAGTATTTTTGTTGTTATGTGCCGTCGAGTCTACTCTAGAAAAAACTCAAGTGTTGTGAGGACAGGATTTTGCTTCTACCAGTGATTCAGTCTCACTCTGCTTCAGACCTTAGTGATAGAAAAAGGCCCTAGGGAAGACAAGTTGGAAAAAGTTTGCGGGTCCAGGGGACCCAGATAACAGATCATACAGGAGACTAGTTTCACCTAACCTCAAACCTGTTTTCCTCCATTACCTCTCGGCTGCTTTCTGTCATGCATAGGTCCCTTGTTTCCATGGAAGCAAGATGGTTTGAGTACAGCATCCTGGATCTGAACTTTTGCTGCAGCTGCTGATCATCAGCAGGGAATATACTTGTCTTTGGAGAGGTTCTGGCAGAGGAAGACTCACTCATGTCCATTGTGGAAGGTCATCAATGTGTTCTAGGTCCTGAAGCACTTCACCAGGTCCAGTTGCAGTTAGTGTACTAAAGTCTCAATGTACAAATTCTTCCTACAACTATACTTCCCTCAAAGAAGTTTTATTTGTGTATTATTTTTTTGTTGTTATTAATTTTAGTATTATAAAATACATATTAAAAATCTGAGTCATTTTATCAGTTTTAAAGCTCACATTTTGTGGCATAAATTATATTCACCATGCTAGACTACCATCATTACTGTTCACCTCCAAAAGTTTTACATCACTCCAAACAGAGACAAAGTATCCCGTTAGCAATATCTCCTTTTCTTACTCCAGGACTGGTGATCATTAATGACTTTTTGTCTCTTTGCATTTGCCTGTTCACATATTCTATTCTAGGTACTTTATAAGAAGCTCTGGAGGCCTAATCCAAAGGATGTTGTCTTCTTAACCAAAGACTGCACGTTTGGTAGTTTGAATTTGCCAGTGGCTCAATAGGGAAAAGATGGTCAATCTTCTCCTGTTAAGATTTATAGCCTCAGAAACTTATGGAGAGTCATTATGAGTCAGATTCAATGGCAATGAGTTTTGAGTTGGAAAGATATTTCACGAGTGTATTTTATGTGTATCATGGGATAATATGGTATGTGTCCTTTTGGGTCTCACTTATTTTACTTAGCATATTGTTTTCATTATGTTTGGTGGTACCATCTACCACAGCGCCATTTCTCTTTATGACTGAAGTACTTTAAGAAAAAATCTGGGAACTTCAGTGGTGTCATCACTAGTGAGTTGCACTGCTAACCAAAAGGTTGAAATCCACCAATGATCCCTTGGGAGAAAGAGGGTCAATCTTGTACCATTATGATTTAAAGCCTTTGAGATTCAATTGTTTGAAGGTCACCATGAGTCAGAAAAGACTCAACAGCAGAGATTTTGAGTTTGAATTTGTTTACCCATTCATCTGTTGACAGACATTTCAATTGTTTCCATCTTTTAGTTGTTTTGAATAATAATGCTGTGAACATTGCAGTACAAGTATTTGCTTGAGTCTTTGCTTGCAAGTGTCTTAGATATAGACCTAAAAGTGTAATTCACAGTTTTAAATCAGGAAATTAATGTGTCAGTATTGTATCTTTTCACCATATTTATTAAATTTATATGCTGAGCAAATAAGCTCAAAAACTGGAAGATGATTTGAAGATCAAGGCATCAGAATTAGATGAAGATTCATCAATGATATGAAATATGCAGATGACACAAATTTGCTTGCTAAAAGTGAAGAGAATGTTAAGAACTTACTATACATCAAAGACTGTTGTTGTTGTTGTTGTTATGTGCCGTCGAGTCGCCTGCGACTCATAGCGACCCTATGTACAACAGCCCTAAACTCCGCTCTGTCCTGTGCCAATCGC